>NC_090928.1:858076927-858384460 GCF_040938575.1 Ambystoma mexicanum
TTGACTGTCTCGAAATTGCCCTTAAAAGAGGGATGCTGGCTGATGCTTGTGTGGCACTTCTCCTGCCTGATTCGCAGGGCACATGGCCCAAAACTCTAGAGTGTCTGCAGGGAACAGCCTTGTCCTTTGTCCAGTGACTCTCTGGCACTTCCCACCTGGGATGCTTGCTGGCAGGGCATACTGTGTGCTGGATGGGTACTGGTTCTGGAGCTGCTGGAAGGGTCCTCTGAGTCTGGTATCTCCCTCTGTTCCCTGGGAGATGTTTAGGGGAGAGATATTGCTTCCCTCTTGGAACTCCTGGCCTTCCTCCACTGGCGGAAGATGGAAGGTAAACTGCACCTTCAGCTCGGGTCCAAATCAGTCCTTCTTACTCCTTTCAAAGTCTTCAGATGATCTGCTAAGTGAGGTGTTCAGCTCTCTTTTAAAGCCGAATGGGCCCTAGCGATTGGTGCAGGCTAAGCCCACCTTAATGAACCAATCCTGGGTCCCCCCCCAACAATCTTCTGTTATGCATGAGGCCAGGATCAGAGTGCTCTTCAACAGGAAAGAGAAGGGGTGACAACATACACCTAATTCCACCCATCTCTCTGTCTGTTGTAGATCAAAGTGTCTCTCTAGTTAACTGAGCTCTCTGGGACTCTTGATTAAAGCACAGGGTTCCCTTGAAGTCTGTGCTGGGAGCAGACTTCTTTTCTCCCCCAACCCACATACTTCTCCCCTCTGAAAGGGTTCAACTCTGCAGGGGTTTGCCTACGGTAAATAGTGGACCCATATATGAATTTCACTACCTTTCATACAGAGGGGTGGGAACTAGCATCAAGTTGACACATTGCATACCAAAGGGCTATTAGTGCCGCCTTTCCTTTTGTCTATTCTGGCAACCAAGCCCCTTCAGGCTTGCTTCAATTATCTCTCATTAGTATGCACTACCACCAGCCGGAGGAGAAAGGAAAGCATATCCATAGGGCCTTTGATATTTAAATGAGGCTGCCCATGCTGGAGGAAGGTGTGCATTCCCCCTCCTTGAAATGCTTTGATGTACCCAGGGCTTTCACAGCTGAATATGACAGGGGAAGATGGCGCCTGTATGCTGTGGCTTCCCAGAGTACATGTGACTATGCGTTTTGTGCAGGAAGCAGATGGACTGTGTGTGGAATGGACTCACACAGTCATCGGAGGTTGGTCTCCCATCATTACTTTTCATTGTTAACAAAATCAAAAAAGCCTGGGTGAGCGCCATGCGGATGGTCAAATTCCTCACAATGCCTCTGCAATGATTTAAGTAACTCCATTACCAAAGTTAGCCACACTAGAAACTTACTGAACCAGGTAACAATGTTGTGGAACCTAAACACACTAGAATTCCACTAAATGTAATCCGTCTAGTACGGTAATGATTAAGAGAATGTTTCCTTGAATTTAGGCAGACTAGAATAGGACGGAGTCAGCAAGGTAGACGCAACTGCGAGGCACAATGCAACGACTTAACCTAACACCAGGTAAGCAATCAACCCAGGAAGGCATCTGCCCCTGGAATATATAAAAAATTCAAACCCAAAACCAAGGTGGAAAAGCAGGCCATAACAACCATACAACCACAGCAAGACAGGTGCCACTGCGGGTTACAGAACACAGTTTTACTACCAACTTCAAGAAAGCAAGCAAGTCCAGGAGTTCACCCACCCCAGAACCCACCAAAACCCAAACCGAAGACCAAGACCACAAAGCAAGCCACCGCAATCCTACAAGAGATGGCCCAACTGAGAGTTTCACACCCAAGGAAACGTATAACACTGCACAACTCAGCAATCACTCGACCAAAACAATAACACAAATACAACCATGAGACAAGACCGCAGAGAAAGACAAACCACCACAGCATGACAGACTTCACAGGGCCACAAACAAACCGACCTAAATGGAGACCAGGAAAGACATTAACCCAGGAGGGCACCCAATCCTGGAATACACTATACATCACAAACCCAAACTTAAAACAAAATCACTGGCTCAACTCAACAACCACAGCAAGGAAGACACCACTTTGTGTTAGAGTTAACCGATTTAACCCAAAATCAGGAAAGACACCAATGCAGGAAGGCACCCGGCCTGGGATATATCATGAATATACCTCAAACCAGAATCACAATACAACAAACCCATATCACAATACAAAAACCACAGCTAGGCAGATGCCACTGCTTGTTGGAGCACACCGACTTAACCCACTTATAGGAAAGAAATCAATCCCAGGAGGGCAACCACCCCAGGAATTATCAGGAATACACCTCAAAACCAGAATCACAATGCAACAACCACAGCGAGGTAGACACCACTGTGTGTTGGAGCACACTGATTTAACCCCAAACCAGAAAAGTGACAAACCCAGGAGTGCACCTGCCCCCTAGAATATATATCATAAACCCAGAACGGAGGGAAAATACAACAACCACTGCAAGACAGATGCCACTGTATGTCGGAGTATACCAAATTAACCCAAAACTGGGAAAGGAATCAATCACAGGAGGGCACCCACCGAAGGAATTATCAGGATTACATCTCAAAACCTGAATGACAATACAACAACCACAGTGAGGCAGACACCACTGTGTGTTGGAGCACACAGATTTAACCCAAAACAAAAAAAGTAACAAACCCAGAAGGGGACCCATCTCCTGCAATATATATATATCACTAACTCAAAACGGAGCAGACGCCACTGAATGTCGGAGCACACTGCTCTATCCAGAGACCAGAAAAGCAATCGACCCAGGGAGGCACCCACCTGTGGAACATACCACAATTCAATTCTGATTCCAAAACGGAAGCTACAACCTACAGACAGAGTGAGGCAAACACCACTGTATACTGCAGCACCCTATCCTACCATGAACCCCAGGAAGGAAAGCTACCCATGAAGGCATCTGCCCTTGGAATACGCCACAACCCCAAATCCTAGACCAAGACACCAAGACGACAAACATGTCACGATATAAGAAGGACAAAGGAACAAGAATGGAAAACATAAAGTGGAAGGAAATTGCAACCCCATGGAATGGAAAACACCTACTAGAATTCGCAACACCTCAAATTCTCCACCAACCGCCACTAAACAAACCAAGCATATGGACCAAGACAAGAAAGAAATAGAGTACATCTCCCGCTACCCCTCCACCTCCAACCCCACCTCAACATAAAAGAAACAACCCATAAACATCCAAAGAAGTATGGACCCAAACAAATCTGGACTCCAACAGACTGACAAATCACAGAACCCTGCAACTCCAAAGACATTTCTGGAAAGACCCCAACAACAATCAGAGACAATCTAGAATCCCTAACCTTCCACAGCTTGTACATAACCAAACACTGGAAAAAGGCCACATGTACAAACAAACAACCCACTACTATGAGCCAGAACAAAGAAAGCCATCCCTCAATTTAATCAAACTCCTCAACAAATAAACAGAGGCCCGAACCCCACTATCAGCAAATAACAGTCTCATCCAAGAGAGAACAGAAAACCTGAAGTACACTAGCCTGACCAAGACGCAGGAGAAGTCATACAACAATAATCAAGAAAAAACGTGCCCTACACTGCAGCATACTCAATGTAAAATACATGGTGAAACATAAAACCAAAATGTATGACCTCCTAAGCGAGGGTGAAACGGATGCACTCTTCTTCACAGAACGGACAACTACAAACAATCGCCCATGAAGCCATACCAGACAACTTCAAGATAATACATTCTAACATAGAAAACAGACGAGGAGGTGGAATTGCAATAGCACACAAAGACCACATTTGTACCACACCACGCCCCCAACTGACATAGAAGACCGTGAATCACTCCTAATCAGCTTCAAGATCAATGGCCAAACAAACCTTTTGTTCCTCCTGACCTACAGGCCGCCATCCTGCAACCCCAAATTTGCAATGAAGCTCACTGACATTGCCAACCTCTCCACATACCATGATAACGCAATTGTTCTGGGGGGCTTAAACATCTAGTTCAAAAGAGAAAACAAAACCACAGCAAACTCCCTCAGCACTCTACTGGAAACCCTCCATTTCACACGAATAGCAAACGGACTCCCCCCACACTATGCTGGGCACACCTTGGATGCAATTGGCTGCAGGGATGTACTCTCGACCACCGCCCCACCAGTACCAATCATATGGAGCGATCACCACCTGATCCCATTCACCATCAAAATCCTGCACCACATATTGCCAGAAAACCCAATACTACATGCTACTAACAAAAGAAACTGAAAGAGTCTTGATCTGCACCCCTAACAGAACTAATGGAATCAACCAAATCAAACATCTCTCAGCTAAACAGAAAGACTGCAGACTGAGCAGAAGAAATACTTGATCCATGGATGACAGAGGTCATAGACCAATTACCACCTGCAAAACTCTTCAAAGCCACTGCAAAAAAGATAACAGCAAGATTGTTCACAGAAGAACTGAGGGATCTCAAAAGAAACATCTGCAAACTGGAAAAACAGTGGAGAAACCATTACAACCAATCGAACAAAAACAAACACAGATGACATATCGGAATGTACAAATCAGCAGTCCTATGATCAAAAAAAGCATACTACAACACAAGAATTAAATCAGCAACAAACCCACAAAAAGAACTATTCAAAATCATCAAGGAAATAAAAAAAAAAACATTGTGCAACAAATGCGTCATACCATCACAATCCCTATTTGACAAAATCACAAACCACTTAAGAACAAATATAGAAACAATTCAATAGCCCATCGACGCAAGCCGTGCAACAACAAACACAATTCCGGAACCTCCGGAAACCAGCACACCACCAACCACTATAACACTCAACTGATTCAAACCTATAAATGAATAAAACGTCAACAAACTAATAAAAGACACCAGCCTCGCCATATCCCCCAGTGATCCATGCCCACTTAGCATCTTTAAAGAAATCCTCAACCACAGAACACCAGCATTATACTTCCGCCTACTGCTGAACTTATCCCTGAACACAGCAATTGTACCTTCGAATCAGAAGACCCCTCCAACTACAGACTGATATCGGACCTAAAAATAAACACAGGCAACAGCACTGAATCGCCCCTCATACTACTAGACATATCAGCCACCTCTGACACAATCAGACACAACACTAAAATCAAAAACATCACCTGCAGCGTACCACAAGGATCCATCCTCTCCCCACTCCTCTATGACAGCTACATGTCCCCCCTAATGAAGCTCATTCAATCCCATGGACTGACTGCCTACAACTATGCAGACGATACCCAACTCATCTTCAAGAAAACCTCAACTGAAGACGAAACAACAGCTTCAACAAATGCCTTACAGACATATACACCTGACGACAATCAACAATCTCAAACTAAACCCGACCAAAACGGAAATAGTGATACCCCTCAGAGGATAACACAAGACTCCTATAGCTGAGATAGCCACAATGCATACAAATCTAAATGGGGTCATCTACCGTGATAAAACAACCTGGACATACTCATGACAATGGACTGTGAGGGGTCAGAAATGAAAGCCGGACACAAAGTTGTCATGCTTTGCTTAAAGACTTCTATTTAAAGGAAAATGGGTTGGGAAAATGCTTCTCTGGCCCTATTCTAAAAAGGAGTTTCTCTACCTAAAAACCAGAAACTAAGGATCTGTCTGGGTCAGGATGTCAATCACTGAAAAATCGTCCTTGTGTCCAAAACATCCTATCCTGACCCTCAGTCTACAAACAAAACAATAAACTGTATAGGAAATGTCTTCAACCTGATATTGGCAAAAAGTCTTTCACAACTGAAAATAAGAAGAGCTCCAACAAAGCATGTTCTCCAAGGTAAAATACCTTCCATCCAGAGTGTGGTTCCCTTTCTCTTGATTCTTAAATTGAATGGCAATGGCCCTCACTACGAGGTTGGAGGTAACCATGCCGCATTTAGTGGCATGGTTGCGTCCTTACCGCATACCGGGCCCAGGTTCCTCAAATGAGGACTTAGCAGGCCATCCCAACCTTGGTGGACCCGGTAATTCCTCGTCCGAGGAACCCGGACCCAGTCCATCCCCATTCCCATTCCAGCCCCCATAGGGCTCAATGGGAATGGGGAAGGAGCTAACAACGGGCCTGTTTAAAACGGGCACGTTGTTAGCTCCCTGGTCTCCCCGCAGGACCCGGTAAGGACGCCTGGTTTTACTAGGCGCCCATTGCGGGTCCCACGAGGAGTCCTCGTAATAGGGCGGAATGGGTTTACCGGCACCATTACCAGTGCCAGTAAACCCATTCAGCCAACCTCGTAATGAGGGCCAATGTCTCTCTTTGGTTCACAATGTTCCTGTTGGGCGCCAAATTCTGCAAGTCTGTCTTTAACATACATGTATACTTTGTCTAGCAAACACTGTCCTTCCTTAGTATTTCTTGAAGCCTTGCAAATCACCTGGTATAACCCTCTGCCAGGACTCTTTGTGCAATTCCAACTGCCTGGTGCACTCTTCTGCCAGGACCACTTTTGTGATTTCACTTGCCTGGTATTCTTCCCTGCCAGGACTTCTCTTGTGTTTTAATTGCCAGGTATCCATCTCTTGCCAGGACTTCTTATGGATTTCACAATTGCTCTGTATCACCAAACCTGTATATACCGTTCCTGGCTCGGTATATCTCTCTGCTTTAATGTTTGTTAAAACTGTGCCCCACACTTGCATCTCATGCATTTGTATCTTATTGGGGTCTGGATCTGTTGTTTGTCTTTTCTTCATTCAAAGAATCTTCTTGTAGTTCTGTATTAGCAATCTCATAACATTCAAATTGTCGTTGATGCAGTCGCCGAAACTCCCCGGGATCCCCACTTGTTTTGGGTTGACTCACCGGCTCTCTCCAGCCTCTCCGGTTTTGTTCACACTGTTGCAGTGTGGCTCTTCCACTCTCTTTCCACTCTGGATTGTGCAGACGTCCTTCCAGGTCTGTTGCAGCTACAAAGTCACACACCTGCTTCCCGTCAGGTCCCGGGTATGGAGAATGCTGCCTCTTTGAGCTGCTGAGCGCCCAGGAACTCTCTCTCGCGCTACTGGCATCTCCACAGCACATCCTGCTTGCATACTGTGTTTCTCCTTGTGCCTTGGTGGTCTCCTCTGATCCACCACACCCGTACATGTCTTGCGTGCTCAGAAGCCTCTGCGCAGGAATCAACGTCTTCCCCTGCACTGCCACACTCAGTAGTGAGGCTGCCATCTTTAAATGTCCCGTGCACAGGTAATTCTGTAGAGATAGTTTGCACATTGAGCTTCAGACTCCTGTTACCTTGTACCAACTCCGTTATCATCCTCCTCTCAGTACTTAAGTGATTATGGGAGTTGGAGTCCATGGGTGCCATTGGACATATAGCGGTTAGATTGTTTTTCTCAGATGTTTTACATGGTAGAACAGTTTCACATAAAGGTACATCAGGAGCAAAAAGGGTTTTGTAGGAGCTTTGTGTGTTTAGGCCATAGGTTGGGGTTTGACCTAAAAGAGTATTGGGAAGATGTTTCTTTATTTCCTCTACAAGGGGGAACAAACAGCTGCAAAAGGCCATTAAGGTCTTGGGTATTAGAGGGTCTTCCTCATGAGAAAGGAGGATACCACGTCTTGTCCAATGAAGTCACAACATCTCCCTGGTAGTTGTCTCCTCCCATGTGATCCTCCCTCATATAGCCGCCTCCAGGGTCAGGATCAGGCAGTGGCTGCCGTCCTCTGGCCACTTGGGAGGGGGTCACTGCTGGGGAATCTGTGTTGTCTCAATTGGATTAATCACAGGACTCTCACTAGAATCACAAGTCAATGCAATAGCAGACAAACGCTTCTACCTCCCCTACCTAACCTTCCCACCTTCCCACACAGAACCCTTGCAATCATCTCTATGGCATTATCAAGACTAGACTATGCAAACAGCTTCTAACTTGGAATGCCAGACCGCCTCACAAAATAATCCAAGGAATCCAAAATACTGCAGCAAGACTACTCCTGAGACTAAACAGAAAAGACCACATCACAGCAGCCCTGAGAAGGCTACACTGGCTTCCAGTAAAAAAACACATTAACTTTAAAGCCCTCTGTATCAGTCCCAAATCACTGCATGGACAAGGGGCCGAATTTCTCCAGGCCAAAATAAACCACTACCAACCAAGAAGAAACCTAAGATCAAGAAATGACCTCTGAATCAAAACGAAACACTCTGAGAAAAGGAAATTCGGAGGAACCGCTTTCTCTCATTAGATAGTGAAACTATGGAATTCAATACCGAAGGAAATAAGAATGACAGAAGATCACGTAGCCTTGAGAAAACAACTGAAAACCTGGCTATTCAATTCACTGAGACAAGCATAAAAAAAGCCAACTCGCACAACCCATACCCCGAATGAAAGGCAATGCTAGGACAGTACGAACACTGGAACCAACAATAAAACAACCACCAACTACTAACCAACACTGCTCCTCAGTCCTCTGCCGCATACCTCCTGTGCAGCACACATGCCCATATCGGCTAGCCTTACCACACACAAAATACACAATGCACACATCCAACAAACTGCCACAAATAACAAATATCACACAACCACGACACTGGGCGTTGCCCCTCCGGACACAAGAACTCAAGTGCACACAATCAAATCACACTCAGAAAGCTGACACGCACAGGAACAAATTTCCCCTGGTTCTGCGAGCACCAACAGAAGAGCACAACCTCTAGCCTATCCCTTTTCCCGCACAAACCGACCCCACCCACTTTCTTGCAGAGCCACGTGAGTGCCTGGAGACCATGCATATGGTAATGGTGTGCAGTATAAATCAACATAACATACCATCCCAAGTACAGAGGCATAAGTAGGGGTACATTTAGAACCCAAAACAGCTCCCTAAATTTGATACTGATGATGTTCATCATGCATGGCGAATCTAAATCCTGGATTCACTGCCACACTACCAGAAAACCATGTATGGATGGCAAAGAATGAGATGACCAAATTCTGAAAACAAACAAAGAATGGACAGTGTGCGAATTGATTAAGGGGTTCAAGACCTGCCCGCTTACAATTGAAGAAAGTGGCATATATGGAGAGAATATCAGCCTATACATTACGAAAAACGTAGGTCACAGTTCACCGGATCAGAAAGCATTTTGAAATGTTCCCAAAAAAAACATTCAGCTACCACCATGTCATATAGGTTTATACACAAAAAGTACGTCTAATGTCATTATAGCCTTTTAGGATTTATGTGAAAGGGTGATATTTGGTACCTGCAAAATAATAGATTATAAATTTTGGCTTAGTGACATGTTCGCACTAGGCGCCAACAAGTAATTTTTTATCGCACTGTATAAATCATCAATAAATGATTTAAATAAATAAATATGCGCTCACTAAATTTTATATGAACTATTACGGTTACTGACTACTACCCCATAAGCCACAACGGAAAACGGGAGCCAGCTCTTCGCGGCAGTATTTAATCACACCAAAATGATGCATGTCCTTTGATTACCACAGCAAGTGTGCATATACTGAGAGCGCACCCTATTGTCCCTGCTTTAAAGATGTTCTTTGTGTTCCACTTCCCAACAGCTCCGTGTTCTCCTGGCAGATGGCTTTGAAAATAAATTCTACGATCTTCAGTTGAAGCAGTTTCCCAGGGGAGGACCTTTTGCTGAATACAGAATTAACGTCTCCAGTGATACTCCTCATTGGTACATAACAAGTTACTTACACCTTATCAGCAAGTACAAGGACTTCAACTCTTCATCCGTTGAAGGTAATTATAGTCAGGGCCTTCTTTTTTTTATTTCATCTCCATATGTGCCATGATTTCTCACCTCTTTTTTATTTCTGAGCTTCTAGTTACGAAATGTTACATGTTATGCATTTTTAAGATATTGAAATAATATTTTACAGTGATATGGTCATATTGTAAATCCTGCCCTCCTATGGTAAACTGAGGAGGGGCAGAATGTTTTTTAGAACAGTAACTGAGCTTCTGGTATTAAAGAAGCAGTCACCTAATACCAAAGTGTGCCTAAACCATAGCAAACGGCTGCAAGTCCCCTTTGGGCAGGGAACATACTTTCTCATAACATATCCCAGGGCGAGTTGCACTGGTGTTTGAGAGATCGTGGAAGGCTACTGATGGATTCTGCCAACGTTCCTAGCAGGGTCGTCATTTCACCAAAATGCCAGGTATAGCGGAAGTGACATCACATGACCCTTGACCTCTGATAATATCAGGAAGTGATGTCATCGGACCCCACCCCGAAGTGACATCACAGGAAGTGATGGAACACGACCTTTCACCCCTTGACAAAACTGGAAGTGGCATCACATAGCATTGTTTCTAAGTACACCACGTAAAATATGGTTACAATATCACTGTAAAGTGATATACATTGCATACAAGAATGGATCAACATATGTATCGATAATAGCAGTGTATATAGGCTCATATTACCAAATTACTCTGAATGCAAGCAGACGTCCAAGGCCAAATAATAACGATGTGTTATTATATAGCAGTGACACTTAAGTGCTTCATATATTTTATTTATTTATCTAATTGTTCATGTATAACGTGTTTAATACCAGCGTTGTGTTTTCTAACCGAAGGATCAGGGTTTCAACCTCTGTGGCGCTGCGTTGTCTTGCTTCCAAGACAAACATGTTAACATAGAACATAGAACAAATATACATAAAATATCACCCAACCTGTGTTGGTACTCATTTATCAACCTTAGCAGTATCAAAGGCTGCGTTGACCTTGCCGGGGGTCCAACCTGCAACCTGCAGATCACACACACATTGCAGCAGCGAACACTCAATCCACCAAGCTATCTTATGACCAGAAAACCAGCCACTCCAGAAATAAAGAACCACATGCTGCCGGCCACAGATCAGGAGCCTCAATTTAAAAAAAGAAAAACAAAGTTTTTTTTACGGGTAGCAAGGGAGACTCCTTAATGACGTCCCAGGTTCCTAGCTACCTGATTGACCAGGCACTCTCCACTATGCGCTAAGAGTCATTTCATCTGCTTCCCCTCAGAACTGTTAATGGCCTTTCTACTGCAGAGTGTTGCACTGCTTCCTGACTGAGCGGGAGCTGCAATCCCACCACTGTAATAGAGCCATGGTTATGGCTCTCTATGCGGTATGCTTTCCAGAAAACCTGTTGTAATTGTATTTGAAATATAGCTGAGTTGAGCACTTCTGCCTGACAGCATGGGAGCCACAGCTTTGTCACTTCGATAGGCCACAGCGCCGCCTCTCTATGAGGGAACAAGCCAACACCGTTTGAATGATAGCTGAGGGTAGTGGGAGGGGTAGACAGATGCCAGGTATTTCTATGCCATTTCTGTTGGGTGGGCAGAAACACAAGGGAGGCAAGGAAGGTATGGCGGAGTAGGAGGACAGATTTTCTTTTTTGTTGTGGTGAGTTAGTAGGACACAAAGATTTGTTGCAGGAAGGTGGCAGGAGGTTGTGCATATTTTGGTGTTGTTGGCTGTGGGTGGAGGTGGAAGCCACATGGGGGAGATGGGCGAGACCGCCAGAAAACCAGGTATTTTCTTATTGCCCATGCTTTGTGTTCATCTCACAAGATTCCCATCAACATTGTCTGAACTACTGCTCAAAAGGGAAAGATAATGGGGTGCAAAAGGGGCATAGGGGAGCCTTACAAAACATCGAACTCTAGATGAGTAGCTTCTTACCCAGTGGTCTATAACATCGCATGGCTCTGGGTGAAAGGAGAAACAACTCAGGTTTTGTGTTTGTGGTCTATGATTCCCCTTTGAACCATATCCCTCTGGTTGGCAGAGACCACCTACAATTCTATATGTCTTTTACTCTACACAGAGACAATAATATATCTTAAAACATTGCATTTTGTGAACATTGTAAGTTGATATTGCTATTATCTTTATTTCCACCACTTTTGTGAACGGAATCACCAAGTCTCTCTTCACACGGTCAAAACTAAACCAACAAAACTGCATTCCAGACAATCAAACTAACCAAAAATCTCCCCGGAAGCCCTGCGTCAAGCCTTTCCATGGCTTTATCATTGTGATTCAAAGCACTCCTTTTCTAATTCTAGATGGAGTGTTGAAGAGATACGGCTACGGTAAAAATGCATGATTACGGGCACATTATATACATTGCAACAAAGCATTGCTTACGTTAACATGGTCACTAATGAATACATTGGAATTTGTTCTTCCTTTTTCTTTTCACCCAACTACACAATGGGACTGAATTACCTGTGGGTATGTACACTTACATTCTATTTTTGTGATATGAAGTGTGTTAAAATGTAGCCCTGAAGATGGTGCTAGGCACCGAAATGCATTGGCAAGAGCCATATTGATTTGTAGAGGAATTGTGAATCTACTGATTAATTGTGTGATCTAAACACAACCACAACAGTAAAGATTTGAAAAAGAAGTGCCTACAATTGCTTTTTTGAGCTGCTTTTTTGAAACTGCTTTTCTGAACGGATAATTAAGCTAAACAAACCAATCAATAACGGATCTAAAGGAATTAATTTAGCTTTCTGGCAGGAAGCAATAGTGAGCACTGGGTACTACGGGATGGTGTCCAGTCTGTTTTTCTAACTGTTGTTCCTACTATAAAGCCCGAGTGTCGTTGGGCTTTGTTTCAACCCGGTAGGCTCCTTAGAAAAGCACACATTTATCTGAAATAACAAAAGAAACTACTTGTCTCTCCAAACGAAACAAACCAACGGTGGTGCCCACCTGTTTTCCATTTTTTTGCTATAGTTTCTTCTAGACACATAGAAGGTGGAGGCACACGCAAAAACGGTACACAATTGATGCTGAAGGAAGTACAGACATGTCATTTGCAGATATTGAAGCACTTACAAGTAATAAAGCAGAGGTCCTGGGATTTTCGGCAGAAGAGGCAAACAAGATCTTAGGACTAATCACTGATTCCTCCTTCAACACGAGCTCAAATACCAGACAGGATCCGGCTAGAAAAATTAAACTAGGATACTTGATCAGAAAAGAAATCAACCGTAAATTGCACGCTATCACCCTAGGCAGATACCACAAGAACCAGAGGATACCACGAGGACTACGTATACAACTACGTCCTACACTGTGTAAAGAGAGCAAAGACTTCGTAAGGAAATGGGAAGCGATTCTAAACAAATGTTCACTTGATTTGATATTACTCACCATACAAGAACTAGCCAACAACCTAACAACACTGCAGACGGAAATTGAGGAGATTGATAAAGAACTTGTAAAGGCTTTAAATCAAAAAGAAGTACAAACAATTTTGGATGATATCAACAGGAAATTAACAGAATACAAATCCGAATTGGAAGCAAAAAAAGTAAGGAAGTTCCGCAGAGACACTTATGATTATTTAAATGGGGAAGTATATACCTGGATGGATAAATATGGACCACCAATAGGTAAACCTAAATCCAAAACTAGATCTGGGAACACCAGTGAGACATCCAGTTCTGGGTCAGAGAACAATCCGGCTCAGCGAGAAGAAGAAGAAGAACACGCAACAGGAAGCACAAGTCCTACACAAAGACCAACCACATCCACGAGCACACCTGCATCTTCTGCTTTTTTAGAGAAAGGCCGGAAGGAACAATGAGAACCAGGAGGGGGAAGAGGAAAGCCAAGAGAAGGACCGGAAACGAGACAGAAACAGAGAAAAGTCTAGTACTGAATCTTTCATCGAGAACGCTCACCGAACAAGAAATTACAACATTGCACAAGGGGCTCAGTTTTGTGCCCACATACAACAGTTCACTTTTTGACACACACGTGGAACTCTTCAAACTTGTAAGGAAAATGAAACTGAAGGTGTTCTTCAATTAACTGGAAACACCCGAAGGAAGAGAAAGGGAGGAAGAGGCACTGAAGGAATTCAGAAGGAAGAGTGGCTTCATTCCACCGATCAGTGTACCTTCAATTAACATCTTCCAAAAGCAGACTATTAAGGATCTGGAAAAGATCAACTTCAAATCCAGAGGAAGAAGGAATATGAAACCACATGAATGGGAGTTGATAAAAAAAAAACTGTATAGCAATGAAGAACTGACCATAAGGAGTGCAGACAAAGGAGGAGCACTTGTACTTTTGAACACCACAGATTACGATGCTAAATGCATGAGACAATTGAATGATCCGAATACATACGCTAGATTGGATAAAGATCCCACGGCTGAAATAAAACAGAATCTAGAAGAATTACTTACTAAGGCAGAAGATATCGGTTGGATCAACCATCATACCAAAACATTTTTGACAAATAATTTTCCAAAAATTCCCCATTTTTACACACTACCCAAAGTTCATAAAGACCCTACGAACCCTCCGGACAGACCCATCGTCGCAGGCACAAACAGCATCTTGCAGCCCTTTGGAGTTTACATTGACTATTTTTTACAACCGCTAATACAGAAAACCAGCACGTATGTTAAAGACACCACACATTTTTTGAAATATTTGAAGGAGACAACTCACACCGGATCAGATAAGTTGTTTACAATAGATGTAAAAAGCCTTTACACTTCAATCCCACATGACCAGGGAAGAGCAGCGGCTGAATGGCTATTACTACAAGAAGGGGATATCCCTGCCCAGAAAGAATTTATCATGAGTATATTAGAATTTATCAGCGAAAACTCATATTTTCAATTCAAGGAACAATTTTTCTTACAGACAGCAGGTACTTCCATGGGTGCCACCATGGCACCATCGTTTGCCAATGCATTTATGCACAAATTTGAAGTAGACTATGTGTTGGAAAATGAAAGATGGAAAAGTAAGATCGGTCTATGGATCCGATACATTGATGACATTTTTGGGATTTGGCATAGCACTGAAGACGAACTGAGGGAATTCTTGGAGTATCTCAACAATATTGATCAACGCATACAGTTTACATCCGAATGCTCCACCAAAACCATACATTTCCTGGATGTCAAGATTAATAAAGAAAACACAGGCTCCAAAACCAACATATACCAAAAATCAACTCACAGGAATAACATCTTACACAAGCTGAGTTTCCACCAGCCAAGTTTAATAAAGAATCTCCCATACAGTCAAATGCTGAGAATTAAAAGAATAGTCAGCGATCCAGAGGACTATGAAGAAGCAATCAACAAGATGGGAACCAAATTCCTCAATCGAGGGTATTGCAGATCAGAAATTGCAGAAGCAGAAGGGAGACTCAAGGACAAAGGAAGGGAAGAACTGCTGAGACCCAAACAGAAGGCCGACGAAGCGCACTCGATTGTGTTTGTGTCCAAATATTCAAAACAGAGTCAACGGATCAAAAATATAATTAAAAAAAACTGGAACATACTTGCATTGGATGAACGAGTAGAACCTTTTTTAAAGAACTTCCCACCTTTGCCTACAAGAGGAGTCAGAATTTGAAAGACAAGTTGGTTAAAACAAGGAATCTGAGGAATAAAAAGGACACAAACAAACCGGAACATTCCTGTGTTTGAACTGTTCTAATTGTGGATATATTCTGAAAGGGAACATAGTGAAAAAAAATTAAACTAAGACAGTTTGGGACATGTGACTCAGTGAATATAATTTACTCCATAAAATGCCCATGAGGGCTTTATTACATGGGACAGTCGACACGAGCAGCTAAAACAAGATGGAATGAGCACCGTTAGTGTATACGAACACACAACAAAACCTCAGCAGTGTCACGACACTGGGACGCCAAGAAACACAATTTGTCCCAGATAAAATTCCAAATCTTGTAAGTGGTACAAAAAAGAGAGCCACACATGAATCTCCAACAAAGACTTGATCAGAGAGAATCGTTTTGGATTGATAAATTGGGAACTCTAACCCCAAAGGGACTGAACGAAGAGATCAACTTTGCCTGTTTCCTTTAATGAATATACAGTGTTAATTAATTATTTTTTTGAAAATAAGAATGCTTTTCTGGGAATTGTGGTTACTTTATCACCTAGGGATGATACCCTTTGTGAACTTAGAGGCTACACATTAGCGAGCATTTACGTATACGGCTATTCCAATATAATGTAATAATGACGAATGTAAGGCCCTAACAGTACGGGTTAAACACAATCTGTGATTAATATGTATTGCAATGTGACCCTTGTGCGATGTATGATAAACACAGACAGGCTTGCATGCCGTGTGACATTCTCTCACAGCAAACTATGACGTATAGTAGGCACACAGTAGGTCTCCGCCCCTCTCATGTAAAAGGGTGAGACTTGAGACACGCTTTGTCCGTCCAGTTGAGGACGGCGGATGAGTCGCTGTAACCACAGAGGCTGCCCTATATATAACTTCATACCTATGGTGATTGAAAACACCAATGAAAAATATACCGTAATGCATATTTATGGAATCGTACAATCATGCCAACACAGGCGGTTGCCATGGAGGTCTCTTGTCCCGCCCTTCCGGTCACGCGTAGGGGTGGGACGGGAGGCACGTCCAATTCGTCCAATCCTGGATGACGGGCGGTGCCACGAACTCCATGGTAAAGCCGTTAGGAAGCCTCGCACAGGGACGCATGCACGCGACTCATTTTGCGAGCAGATCGTAAAGAAGCAGAGTGGAGGTAAGACGCGCTACAATGACAGGGCATTTTGTTCGAACAGAGGAAGATTAGAAGGGAATTGTAGAAAGCTGATTATCCCTCTCTCCCGACAGGGACACTCTACTTACGTGTACCTATACAGGAGGTGTTTAAGATTGCGAAAGAACGGCTAAGGTAAAAATGCATGATTACGAGCACATTATATACATTGCAATGAAGCATTGCTTACTTTAACATGGTCACTAATGAATACATTGGAATTTGTCCTTCCTTTTTCTTTTCACCCAAATACACAATGGGACTGAATTACCTGTGGGTATGTACACTTACATTCTATTTTTGTGATATGAATTGTGTTAAAATGTAGCCCTGAAGATGGTGCTAGGCACCGAAATGCATTGGCAAGAGCATATTGATTTGTAGAGGAATTATGACTCCACTGATTAATTGTGTGATCTAAACACAACCACAACAGTAAAGATTTGAAAAAGAAGTGACTACAATTGCTTTTTTCAGCTGCTTTTTTGAAACTGCTTTTCTGAACGGATAATTAAGCTAAACAAACCAATCAATAACAGATCTAAAGGAATGAATTTAGCTTCCTGGCAGGAAGCAATAGTGAGCACTGGGTACTACGGGGTGGTCTCCACTCTGTTTTTTCTAACTGTTGTTCTTACTATAAAGCCTGAGTGTCATTGGGCTTTGTTTCAACCCGGTAGGCTCCTTAGAAAAACACACATTTATCTGAAATAACAAAAGAAATGACTTCTCTCTCCAAACGAAACAAACCAACGGTGGTGCCCACCTGTTTTCCATTTTTTTGCTATGGTATCAAGAGATGACACAGATAAGTGAAACACAGCTTGAACACCTTTATTCTCAATGATCAGGATGGTGTAACACCTAACTTGCCCCAAATCTTAGATGGCAATGTTCCCTAACGGAAAGAAAACTAAGGGAAGTCTAACTCTGTCATTTCAAAACAAAACACTGCCTGTGTCAAAACCGATGCTTGTCCTCACTTCTACAGAATAATAGACTGAATGGGATTTGGCCAACTCAATAGTGTTCAAAGTAAAGTTAATATGACAATGCAGCTCCCTTCCCCAAGTTTAAGACACTCAGCATTATAAAGTTCCACAAGTATCTCAGGTTTCATTTGGCAAAGAAAAGTTCAATTGGCACAGAGTTCACTTGGCAAAAGGTTCACTTGGAAAAAGACGTTCACTGTACCTTTGCTTGGTAAGTTCTTTTCCACTTGTTAACATCACAGTTCACTTGGATTCTTTTGGGACGCCCTTCCTCATTCTGAACCAAGCAAGTCCTTTTAGCTTTTTCTTTATTAGATTATGCAGCTCTTTGCTTTCAATTGGGCTCCCCTGGTCGTGGCGCGCGGTCCACCAATTACAGGTCGTGCAACCAGGTACCTTGTCCTTAATAGAGTTTGCTTCTCCTTATACTGGGGCCTCTGTGACCAACCTAGATCAATTTCCCACCTGGTGGCCACTCCAATGCTTTTCCAACAAACTTTGCTTATTCTGGGGTCTATGCAGCCAGCCTGGATCAACCGCCCACCTGGTGGCCACCTTGATACTTTTCATTCCTTATTCTGGTGTCTCTGTGGCCAGCCTGGATCAATCTCCCACCTAGTGGCAATCCCAATGCATTTCCAACACACTTTGTTTGTTAACAACACTTTTGTATCAGTTTTGTGAATTTTGCTTCCACTTAATTTCTCGCACAGCTCCTCCTTTATAGATTCTCTATTTCGCTCACTTTTCGTGTCCGTGCACAGCTCCCCTCTTTTCAGACACTGCCTTCCTTTACACACAGTTATTCGAGAACATGTAATCATACATGCGACCACTCTGCCACTATGTATCCTTGTAATTTCATTTGTCAATTTCACCCGACGCGTCTCCAGTCTTACGCTTTCTGGTTGAAATGTTGTAGCTTGTTCGCTTACTTCAATACACACCGGGCTCTCACTGCGCTTCACTCGCTTCTGGTGTTTTCTATCATTCTTGGGTTAATGTCTTTGGCATCTGAGGTCAGGGTCTCCCATCTGCCCCTCAGACACTCCTGGGCTCCTGTACTGGCCCAAGGGAATGAGCATTTCTTTTTACCAATGTAACAAGGGATCAGCACGCCTCCCTTCTTTGGACTTCTCTTCTCTGCTGGAAACAGGGGTTGTTAGCAACGCTTTCCTAGATGCATGCTCACACAGACCCTCAGTGTCTCAGCGTCCCTGTTTCTTCCAGCTGGTCCTGGGCAGCCACGGCTCCTCAGCTCTCCTCCCAACTCACTCTCTTTTCTGATTGCTAGTGTTCCTTTTATACTCTCCTGAAGACTTGATAGGCTGCCCGGAGGATAAGTCTGTGTTATAGTTAGAAAAAGGGGTTTTACATTCCATTGCTTTCCTCTGAGTGTGAATGTTCGACGGAAGGTCTTGGGGTAGGGTAGGAAATGTGTGACAATATCCAATGACAGAAGAGGGGAGGTAGAATAGATTGGGATTAGGAAAAGAGGGATGCCAAATCGCATCTTCGGGCATCCCACTTCCATTGTTCAAAGACCCTCCATTCCAGTAGTACCCCTTCGCAGCCTCACTCCCGGGATCACAATCTGGCAGTCTGACCCTTCCTAAGTGGGCTAAATGTGAAAATGCCCTCAGAGTTGTCACAGCAGCCACCCCACATATGTGTCTTGAATTTAGGAGTGGTTGAAGGTTTTGCGGAGGCAGTTCTAAGATATCTCTCAGGGACATAGTGGGAGAGATGATTCCTAATAAGTGCAACACCTGTTTTATAATAGGCATTGCGAATAAGGCAAACAGCTTTAAAATCAATCCTTTTGGCCACTGGGAGCCAGAGAACAGAGCGAAGAGAGGGGGAGATATGGTCACATTGTTTAAGATGGAAGATCAACCTTGCACTTCAAACAACAATTGATCAGGGCGAACCCATAAACTCAATGACCCTAGAAAAAAACTTAATGAGGATTTTTAAAATGACAAAACATTACATAATTTAAATAATTCAATGTGGTCCACAGATCAGTAAGTACCAACACATTCCCAACATTTAACATACACTGTACTTAATAGTGATAGTGACACATGGTACATACAAGAGTTTCTGATAAATAATCCATCTACCCCAAGAGGTTATTATGGGAAAGAAAATTCATACAGGTTTTTACACCCGACCAGTGAATACATGCTCTCTATGACGCGTGCTGTGCAGTTTAAAGGTCGACACAGCTGTGTTTCGGTCTAGAGCCCATTCTGCGGGCTAAAAGTGTGTAGGCCTTCATCAGGATGGGGAATTGATGTTTGGTCTCAGGTTGGCTGTCCTAGAAAACAAATGTAATGTGGATGAGTGTGGGTCTGTGGGCGGCACATTTCTTTAAAGTGCTCAAAAGGTAGCTAAACAAGCCCCTCAAAAGGGCATGCTTACTGTGTCTTAAAGGCTTAAGCATGTGGGTTTAATGATTCAAGTACGCCAGAGGCGTGATGATCCCCCTGCAGTGGGAGTCCATTTGGGAGATCTATAAATTACTAAACATAATGGCCTTCATTCAGTGTATCCCCTCCTTTGTGGTAATCGGAAACACACACAGAGTTGAGGGAACCAGATGTAGCACTTACCCAACTGGTAAGCAGTCTGAGGTCTGCGAGATCTGTGTGGGTACCGACTGGTTACCCACATAGAGGGATATCTGTGCGTGAGCCCAATTTCGCCAAGCAGGCTGTTGTGTCTGAAAAATTACATGGTAGAGCATGAATTCTTGGCCCCAACTGTTCAAGTGATCAGATAACTGATGCATCTATTGCAATTATGGTGCCCGGGGGTGCGGGTGCGATCGAGAAAGTGCCTGCTCCTTGGTGATCTACTGCTTACCATGGTGACCGTAGGCTGTATATAAGCGTACGCGGGGGGATTTCTAATCTGTGCACGTTTAAAATGTCGGAATCCTGCCTGTGCTCAGTTGTGGGGGAGACCATTTGTTCTTACCTCCAATGGTGGAAATACTGCTGATTCAAGTAAATGCGATCGTCTGATTGCAGTTGCCAGTTCTAGACGCAGTCGTCACCTCATAGCGTGTTGTATAAAGAGGTGTCATGGCAACCGTGGAGAGCGACGCTCTCAGAGCCTGTACGCAATCGGAAAACTGGGAATGTGCTGTTCAGTGTGCCGAATCAGCACCGGACAGGGGAATAATTCAATAAAATTGGCCAACTCTGCACGAGTATGGCACAGAATTGATTCCTATTCGATAAGGGTGGAAAGTCAGTTGTTAGAGTTGCCCAAATGTGGTGGAGGTGCTCGAAACTTGCAGATCGAGTGTGGGGATGCTGTATATTGCCAAAACCTGCAGATGGAGTATACCATGATGATAATGCTATAAATGCCCCACTATTGACCCATGGGTGGGCACTGGTTCAGCCAATAAATAGAAAGTAAGGGAGGGTGGCGTGTCTAGGTTCCACAGGGGATGGATTGTACGGGTGGTTGGGTGTAGCGGACAAGGGTATGTGTGCGCATGGTGTATAAAGAGATAACATCACACACCCTGGAGAGTCCATTGGGAGAGTTATGGATATGAAGAAGTGCGTTTGTATAAAACTCTCCTCCCATATGAGTGCACACAATGTGGAAAAGTTAAATCACATATTCACATTACATCACATGTTCCATTACAGATTATTATACAGGCAGAGATGGCACCATCATAGGTGCTGACTGGGCGAAATGGAATAGTGCAATTCTGGGATATATTCGACCCCTGTCTGGAGGTGATCTAGTGTGATTTAGCTTACTGGTTCCATAATCGCTGCCACTCGATGGCTACATTAAAGCCATGTCGGACACTGTCCAGGTGATAGATCCACCTTTGTTCCAATTCTCCTAGGCATTTTTTACTGTCGCCCCCTCATTTAGGCCCTGGTCTGTATGTCCCATTTGTTTAAAGTGGTCTACAAGAAGTTTGTCAGCTACAGAGTGTTGAATACATTAACGATGTTCAGAGATCCTTTGTTTGATGGGCCTCTTGGTTTTCCCAATGTATACCAAATATCATGGGCACAGGATGGCATATATAGCCATTCTGCTATTGCAATTTGTGTGTGTTTTAATGTTCCAATGTACATGGCCATAATTAAAAGATAGTTTGGTATCAGTGAACTGGCAAGCTACGCATTTGTCGCATTTGTGGTATGCTCTGACGGGTAGTAATCCCCAGATTTCCTCCAAAGTGATCTCGGCCCGTAAAGATGTTTAGGTGTTATAGCCCCGGCAGAAACCAGCCTGAATATTGTCGATCTATCCGGCTTCATCAACAAATGTTTGGAGTTGTGAGGTTATCACAGCCTTTACTAGTTCACATACTTAGGGAAGTTGTGAAATTGGACCGTAGGTAGCAGGCAATGCAGCATACAAAGATGGATTCCTTTTTAGCAGAGGGGGAAACGGCTGCTATTTGAAGTTGATTAGGGACTTTGCCCACTTTCTTTCTTTATTTTTTTTTTAATATGTTTATTCTTGAACAAGGCAGGAAAGCATTACATTAACTTAAAGTCTACATTTAGAATACGTTATTATACGAGAGTGTTACCTTCCCCCCACCTGCCCTGTGTTCGTCCCGTGTTCAGGTCCCTTCTCCTTGTTCCTGCTCCTGAGGGGTGGGCCCACTCTCTAGCACCCTCCTGGCCAGCTGGGGTTTGTATGTTAGTGCTGGTAAGTCTCGATCAATCTCAAGGACCAGGTTACAAATGTTCTGGAAGCGGTGGAGGAGACCCGCTCTAGCTGCTGTCACCTTTTCTGCGATGAGCACATCTCAGAGCTTCACCCACCAGAGGGGCAGGAGAGGGCCCTCCTCTGACTTCCATGTGTGGGCCACCACTATTCTACCCACCAGCAAGCATTGAGACAACAGTTTGGCCTTAGGGCCCATCCGTGGATACAGACCGGGTACCGGGGCACCCAGGAGAATAGGTTTGGGCTCTAGTGGAAGTGAAATATGCGTGATTTCTGCAATGACCACTAGGCATTCCTTCCAGAAATCCTGGGCCCTTGGACAAGTCCACCACATGTGAAAGAACGATCCCAATTGGCCACATCGTCTCCAGCAAGCAGGGTCCACAGAGTGGTTCATGTAGTGCAGTCTTAGCGGGGGATAGTACCAGCGCAATAGGATTTTATAAGGGCATTCTCTATTCGTGACGCAGACAGATGCCGATTGGGCGCGGGTCCAGATGTCCACCCAGGATTGGTCCTCTATGGGGTGTCCTAGGTCAGCCTCCCATTGTGCCATGCATCGAGATTTGGAGGTGAGAAAATCTTTTTGGAGCAGCTTGTATAGTACAGAAATCTTACCTCGGGTTTGTAGGTCTTTGAGAGTTAGTTCTATGGGAGTAGAGGCGCAGGTTGCTGCTTGGTGTGTCTGTGGGTGGGTGCACCAGTGGCGCAATTGGAGGTATGTAAACCAGGCTTTTTCTTGGAGGCAAAAGGTTTCTTTACATTGTTCGTAAGAAAGAGGCTGTCCTCCTTTGAATAGTTGCCCCACCGTTTCTAATCCTCCCGCAATCCAGTTTTTGAAATTTTGGGGAGCTGCTCCCGGTGAGAAGTCTGGGTTCATAAAGACTGGGGATAAGGAGTTCAGTCCCCTTGGGATCTTCTTTTGCTTCAGCGTTTTGTCACATATGGCGACAGTATGTCTAGTGGCTAATAGAAAGCCCTGCCATTGCCTTCTCGTTGTCGGTGGGATGTGAGGAAGAAAGCGTAGGGGAAGAGCCAGGCGCGATTGTTCCAAGTCCACCCATCTGGGGCGATTAGTGATTGTTTGCCATGCTTGGGTGCAAGCTACTTGGGCTGCCATCTGATATTTCTGTAGATCTGGGACCCCCAAACCGCTGAGTTGTGCATTCCCCATCATCGTGCCTTTCAGAATTCTGGGTTTTTTCCCCCTCCAGATAAATTGCAGCATTTTTCTTTGTAGGTTCTGAAGCGCCGGGGCCGGGACCATCATCGGGAGGGCGGAGCATGTGTACAAGAATCCTGGGAGTATGTTCATTTTACACGCTGTGATCCTGACCATCAGAGAAATCTCTAGGGATGCCCAGCATTCAGGTTGGTTTCCAGTTCTTGGAAGAGCGGAGGAAAGTTCAAGCGGTATACGTCTGCTGGTTTGGCTGGGATCTGGACCCCAAGTAATTGATGGCTTTTGTTTTCCATTGGATCGGGTACATCGGAATAAGGTCTTCTCGCTCTCTCGATGAGACTCCCACCCCGAGCGCTGCTGATTTATTAAAGTTAATGGTGAATCCTGTGGCCCATAGTTGTTTAATTCTGCCCGGGCACGGGCAAGGAGCTGCAGGGGTCGGTGATGGTTAGGCGAACATCGTCCACATAGAGGGCCAGTTTGTGGTGTGATGGGCCTACTTTGAGACCTTTGATTAGGTGGTTCAACCTAATCCGTTGGGCGAAGGGCTCCATGATCAGGGCGAACAAGAGCGGGGACAGTGGGCATCCCTAGGAATTCCGCAAGTCAGTGAGATGGGGGCCAATAGATTGCCATTGAATCTAATTAGGGTTTTGGGCGCTTTATAATTGGCTAGGATCATAGTACGGAATTCTGGCCCAAAGCTAATGCCTCCAGAGTAAGCTTCATGAATATCCAATCCACCTTGTCAAATGCCTTTGTTGCGTCTAGTGCCATCAGGACCATCCCTTGTGAGTCACGGGAGGCCAGGTCCACCAGGTTCAGGGCTCTGTGAATATTATCCGCCGTAGAGCAGTTTTTCAGGAAACCACTTTGATCAGGTTGGATTATGTCTGGGAGAATGGGAGCCAGGCGAGTTGCCAGAATCTTCGAGTAAATATTGGCGTCAATGTTGAGAAGAGCAATGGGTCTGTATGAAGCTGGGCTCCTTGCATCCCCCCGGGTTTGGGGAGAAGGATCGTAATCGATTCTTGCATAGAGGGGTTTATCACGCCGGTCTCTCTGAAGGAGTTAAACAGTTGTGCCAGGGCAGCGAGTAGCTGTTGCTTGAAAACCCTGTAGGGTTGGTTGTGGAGCCGTCTGGGCCTGGCGCCCAGGATTTGAGAGATTTAATGGCTTCATCTACCTCCTCATTGGAGATTGGCACGTCCAGGAGGTCTCGGGTGGAATCCGGGAGAGTGCTGCTTTGGGTAAGTATTCCATTTGTTCGCTCGCATCTCGTGGGGGGGGCGGTCATCACCTGTTTCAAATGCTCCGCTGCCAGGCGTTGTTTGTCTTGCTCTGCATAGTAAATTCGACCTTGCGTGTCCCAGAGTCCAATGATCGTGTTGTTTCGTTTTTCTTTGGCCAGTTTGTCTACCAATAATTTATTTGCTTTGTTATTTTTGGCATAGTAGAATTGTTTTGCTTTTGCCAATTGATGTGCTGTATGTTGGGCGTAGTGGGCCTCGATCTTTTTCTGTGCCATGCGAATGGCTCGTTGGGTTCTCGGGGACCATCCTTTTTCTTTATGAGTTTGCTCAGCTTTCCGGAGGTTGTCCTCAAGGGCTAGTCGGGTTTGAGGTCTTGCCTAGTGGAAGGCCACTCTTTGTGCTATTAATTCCCCCGTACGACCGCTTTCATGGCATCCCAAGTGTTGGCAGGCGAGGTGTCTGCTGTAGGGTTTTCCCGGAAGAAGTTCTTGATCGTAGTTGTGATCGAGTCCCTAAGCAGCATTTCATTAAGGATTGGGTCATAAAGCGTCCATTTACGCTGGGTCTGGCAGGGGGGGTTCTGAGCCCGGATCTCCAGGGACATTGGGCCATGGTCTCACAGAATCCGTGGGCCTATGGTGACATCATTAGTGAACGAGAGGGTCTGAGGGGAAACCAGCAGGAGATCAATCCTTGACAAGGTTCTATGAACGTGGGAGTAGAATGAAAAATCCCTTTCCGAGGGGTGAAGAACCCTCCATGCATCTACCACCTCCAGCGTTCTGAATAGCCGTAGGAGTGCCAGAGCTGAGGAGAAGTCTCTGGCTGATGGAGGATGGGATTTGTCTTTTGTGGGGTCCGGAACTCCGTTGAAGTCTCCACCGATGATAACTTGGCCCTCCACGAAGGAGGGGAGGGTAGAGCTTAGGGTGTCGTAAAAGGCGGCTTGGGCAGAATTAGGAGAATATATTGATAAATGGAAAATAGCTCCCCAAGTAGCAAGCATTTCACCGCCACGAATCGCCCTTCCAGGCAGATTTTCGAGTCCAGAATCTGGGGATCCAACCCCTTCCTACAGAGAATAGCAGTGCCCCCTTTCTTGGAATCTCTGGAAGCGCCAAATTGTTTCGGGAAGAGGCGGGAGCGAAGGCGCCCGAAATCGGCTGGTAAAAGATGCATTTCCTGCAGCATGGCCACAGCAGCATTTTCATCTTGAAGTTTTTGCAGTATTGACTTGCGTTTAGCTGGGGAGTTTAGCCCTCTAATGTTCAGCGAGACGAATTTCAGGGTCGAGTGATCTGGAGTGAGAAACACAGGTATCGTTGTGTTTGGGGGGGACAGGAGGCGAGGCTGTGTCAGCCAGCATCTCGTGGATCCGGCGGATGCCAGCTCTCCTGCCATTGAAATTTTTGCTCTAACCACCAACCAGGCGGCGGAGATTTAACTGGAGGGGGGTGCAGGTTTGTCAGTCCAGCGCCCCCCTTGGCCAACGTGGCCAGGTAACTGTTCATAGCCAACATGGCCAAACCTATCGGTATCGCCTTCCAAGGATTTAGATGGATTGATCCTCAGAAGCGCGCATAGGACCGCCGCCCTGACCACCGGGACATTATCCAGCTCAACATGGCTGATGGGGTTCCTTCAGGTGAGGCTATTTCTTCTGTCTGAACCTCGGGACTCTAGACCAGGAATTTGATTTAACATTGGGCGACCTTGGGAGATTCAATTTGCTGTTCTTCTCAGGATTCATGGGTCTACTGAGCTTCTGCGGGGGTTAGGTTCATGATCTTCTCGGCGTCTTCCAGATGGCTGATTCATTTCTGGGTGCCTTTGTAGGAGAATTGCAGGGCTGTGGTGAAGGGCCACCGGTAGCGGATTTGTTGGTCTTGTAGAAAGGTAGTCAGGGGTCGAAGCAACCGTCTTTGTTGAAGGGTAAGGATGGATAAGTCTTGGTAAATTTGGCTAGGGGTGCTCTGAAAGGTTATTTCATCCTGGGAGCGGCTGATTGCTGAGATGGCTTCTTTTTGTCGTGAAAAAGTGGACTCTAGTGATGACGTCTGGTGGAGCATCTGATTCCACTCCGCGACGCGGGCGCAGCCTGTGTGTGCGATCCAGGAGGAGTTGTGACTTTTTTAAGCCCGGGAGAAGGGCTTGGAATAGGTCCCCCACATATTCTGCCAGGTTTTTATCTGCAACTGAGATCGGGACCCCCCGGATGCATAGGTTGTTGCATCTGGCCCTGTTTTCCAAATCTTCCTGTTTAAATTCCAATATTCACATTTATCCTGAAGGAGTTTGATTGAACGTTGGACCTCCCCCAGGGTGGATGCATGGTCCCGGGTTCGGTCTTCAACTTCCCCTGGTGTCTGTTCTGCATCTGTGACCCTCTGGTCAGTGTTTTCCAATTTGGTAGATAGTTCCAGCATGCAAGCTCGGAATTCGGTTTTAATGTCTGCCATGAATGCCCTAATGTCATTTTTCGTTGCAAGGGTACTTTTGTCTTCAGGGGCTTCCTGAAAGGTGGAACCTGGGAGTTCTTGTTTTTTAGCTTTATCTGTTGACATCAGCATCGCTGCAATGTCTGCGTTTTTGCCGCCTTTGGGTTGTTTGGTCATCTTGTTTCCTGGTCGAATCTGCGATATTGCATTCCCTAGAGGCTGGAGGGGAGATTTCAACAATGATGGGGGGGAAGTGGAGCACCAGAGGTGGGTAAGAGGGTCGTAGAAGGTGGGCCAGGGCGCCCCAGGAGGTCCAGAGGTTTTCTCGTGTGTCCGGTTAGTGGATGGTGGTGAGATGGTGCAAGAGGATCATCAGACCTGATCGGCTCCCACTGTTCTGCTTATCAGCTGCTTCCGGGTCTATGTGGCTTGTTCCCTCGGAGGCTTGGACTGCCACCCGGAGGTCTGTTTCTTGTTAAGGCTGGAAGTGAGGCGCGGGGGTCTCGGCAGAGAGACAGGGGCTCCACTGCTGCTAGGGGGGTCCCTCATGCCAGTGGCGGTTGTTGCGGGCCACTGAGTGCGGCGGTCTTCACTGCCTGTGGCGGCCTGAGGTGAGAAAAGCTCTGGGGCAGCACAGCGTGGTGGATGCCCCCACCCCCGGCTCACCTTTACACTCAGATGGCGCTTCCTTAATTGGTGCCGGTGGGACCGCCTGTGTCCAAAGCGGAGGTCTTCCCACTCCTACCCGGGCCCCTGAGGCGCTGCTAGGGCTGCAAGGCGGGCCTCCGGATCATGTGCAGGAGGCTCCCTCCCTCCGACTGCCGAGATCTCACTGCCGGCTCAATGCTGCTGGGGCTGTGGGACGGAGCATGCAGGCCGGACCGCACGGGTCAACGCCGTCGGCAGCTCCACAGGTTCACAGATGCATGCCGAGTGAGGGCGGGCAGGGGAGCTCCCGCTGGAAGGCGACGTGTGCGGGGCCAGAAGCGGCAGGGTGCCGCAGGAGTGATTATTCAGGAATGGGAGCCCCTCCTCCACTCAGGCTGTCCCCCGGCCTCTTCAGTCCTCCGCATGTCCTTCCGCCATTTTGGCTTGAGGTGTGGGCGGGTGATCGGAGCCTCGTATCACCGCGACCGGACTTCGGCGAGCTACAGGAGTGCGGCCAACTCCGCTACAGGGTCTCACGGAGCCTCATACATCATTAGGTTCACCGCTCCGATGTTATATCGCCCCCAATTTATCGAGGCAGCAGGCACCCCACGGAGGCCATCAAAAGAGCGTCTGCATAGTCGGCGCTCCAGGCCACGCCCCCCACCCACTTTCTATTAAAGATGAATAATTAAGCACAGGTCAGACATGACACACAATGTCAGTTGTTCCATGATTCTGGCTAGACATGGATCAAGAGAAGGACCTGAGAGAGAGCAAGTCTCCATCGGTTATAGCAAAGCTGCCTCAGATATAGTGGAAAAAGAGCTGAGGGCTATAGACTGCTTACCCCTAATGACATTTTGATTTGAAATGATTTTAGGCAGAGAAGGTAAGGATAAAGGGGAATGAGCAGATATCATTTTGTCATCGAAAAATGTGCCTAAAGATTATCTTAAAAACTTTGAGATGGAATTTTTGCATATTAAGAGGAGCTTGAGTGCGTTAATCGCTGAGAACTCTGAACAGCTCTTCTCTTAGGGCTGGTTAAAATCCAACTTGAGAAATATGCCAATTTTGTCTGTTTAATGAGATGCTTATAAATACGCTTATGTATCTGCACCTATTGAGAGTATAACAGTCTGATGTTTTCCTCTCATGCCTTTCTCTATGCCCTCTCTCAATGATGATAACGTTGTTTAGCCTCTCTCAAATGGCCAATATACCATGGTGTAGTAGGTTTAGAGATTTTTCCTGTAAACCTGTTTGAGGTGCAGGAAATGTACTGTCTGCTGGAATGAATCAGTAAATACTGTGCATAGTTTCAAAGAATTGTGTGGGTTGATGTCGACAAGGCCTGGAGAACTTTCTGTTTTCAACAGATACATTAAACCATTTGGCCTACATAGCTATGGTTTGATGATATACTTATTCAATGATCATATTGGGAAACTTTGAGATCAAAAGACGTAAAGACATAAAGACCAAGACAAAAGTAATAGCTCTCTCATCACAATCTCATTAGGATTCCCAAAAATGCAGTCGAGAGTATGTTCTGCTAGGAAATTCAAACAATCCTAATTCGGAGATACAATCTACCAGATGGCCAACAAAAAGTTCTAAAAACTGTATTAGGTAGCTCGGGCCGATATATCAAAACCAAATAAATTGAGGAATTGTGGTTTGAAAGACCTTTCACATACAGGGCCTCAGCATCCACTACCAGAACATTTTATTTTTTAAAAATAGTTAATCGCTTACTAAAAATAGCCACCACCCCACATCCAGATTTCCCCTCTTGATTAAAACAATAGGTGGAAACCTCCCTGGACGCACATTGTTAAGAGACGATAATGTAGAGCCTGTTAACCAGGTTTCAGAAATGCAGACTATATCAAGGTGATTTACTTACAGAACTGGAGGGCCCCATCCAACTTGCCCATTGGCCAGAACATCTGCCCTAGTTTATAGCTTATAGCATATGAAAATTGACCTGAAGTTACGTGGCACTCAACAGTGTATAGCTTTGGCATAAAGCGATATATACAAGTTAATAAATAAATTAATAAATAACAAATATTCTATATTGGACTTGATCACCATGGATGTTTCTGGAACAGTAAAAAAGTAAACGCTCATCCTTTCATTTATTACATTTATTTTCGGGATTGGAGAAGGATGGAGAACAGGTGAAGGAAACTCATATCTAAATATCTAAACATACTACATTAGTGTGCATTTATCGATGGGAAAAATAGAGCACAAAAGGCAAAAAATAACAATAAAGGATGAGTACAGAGGGAGGGAGTAATACACTTGGAAACAGGAGGGACATAAGGGAAGTTATAAAGGGCCCACTCCTTATAGGGGTATAATATGTTAAAGTAAGAAGACAAGCTTTGAGTTTCAGATGGAATCTTTCAAAGTTCAGACCTTAAATCCAAAGGAAGATTATTCGATGGATCGACCCAAAGTCAGCCAAAAAAATCACCCCCTTGATTATTTCTTCTAAACTTGGGTGAGTTTAACATATTAAGATCTAACATGTCTGGAGGGTATATGTCTCTTGATGCTGGCAAAGAGGTAGTTGGGGCCATTTTTGGAAAGGCTCTTGTGGATAATGCAAAGAGCCTTTAACTCTTGAAAATGACTCTTTGTTCACCTTGGAGCCATTTCAAGGGTTTTGAGGCAGGACTTTTAGGGTTATATGGCGGAAATGGGGAAACACGTGTCTTGTTCCCTTTTTTAGGACACGTTGTAGGTGGTGAATTATGTTTTTCTTAAGACCAGTGTAGCCATAACCTGACAAGGACATGGGCTTGGCCAAGGTCAATTTTCGAGATATTTCAGTGGAAGGTAAGTTTCTCTTAATGTTGCACAATTTGAAATGTGTCTTTAGTGAAGTTAGTTTAATTTGAAGGATTCAGGACATATTGTTATCAAACAAAATCACCACATTTCGGTCTGTAGGAATGGGAAGGCGGAGTACCACAGGGAACAGGCCATCTGGATTTTAAAGAAACAGGTTTGGGGGAACAGAGCATATGTGAAGTTAATGATGAACATGGGATCCAGATCATTATGTCGTCCTTTTCCATGGTTTGCATAAGGATTTGTGAGTTACATGCATAGATCTGAACACATGGGGGTGAAGGAGTCAATCAACAAGTAGATGGCAAACGTTGAATAAACAGGGTGAAGCAATGGGGCAACACCACAGGGTAGCTGGGAAATGAAGGCAGTGAAGTCACGTGTCTTCACATGTCTTCACATGGGAAGTGCATTCCTAGAGGTACATTTTGATCCATCTAAGGGACGTGTGCTGGAGCCTCTTGATGAGCTCATAGTGAATAACATTGTCAAACTTCGATGAGAAGTCTAGAAGAACAAATATGGCTGGCTTCAAGAGTTGTCTCCTTATGACTAAGACTGGTTCCATGTTTTTGAACCTGCTTAGGACCAAAACAATTCAGCAGCTATCATTTATTTTAAAGGAAAAGAAAATAATTTATATAGCAATAGAACTACACCTGTGTTTTTTTTGTGTTAGCTGGACTCCTCCATGGCCCTCCTGCTTGCCGCATCTATCAACATGGATTGCCCTCTGAAACTTTCCCCATCCACTTCACAGTGTTAAATTATGACAAATAGGGGTTTTACATGAGTCAGTCGTTTCTGGGCCCAAGACAGCCATTTTACCTCTCAGCTTTCTATGTGGTAGAGTCCCAGGTAGGATTTCAGAGTGAATTAGAACTTTCCACTATAATTCTAGGAAAAATGGGGGATGTGGCATGAACCGTGGCATTGAGCCAAATGCCTCCTCATTCTGAGTGCCGTGTGCCTTTACTAATAACGTAAAAGGTTAGTATTGAAATGTTACATCTTGCACCATTATGGGTTGCACGACATTTTTCATCAAGTCATTGGGGGTCATTGCAGGACATTTTTTGGGTAAAATGGCCGGTTACTACCAGCTTTGGCATTGTTTCGGGATCAGAATATTCCAAGTCTGCCGGTGGGGGCAGTGAACTACCGGCAGCCCTGATCTGCCAGTAAATAGTTCAGGCCCCTACAGGCAAAGAATTCACTGAAGCACCGGCCCCATCAAAAATGGTGCCAGTGCTTCAGTGGTTCCCATCCCATGCAATCACATGGCACTCCATGGGAATGGGAACTTCTCGTTACTTCGCCGCCCGTAATATCGTGGTAATACCGCGGCATCGGGCTGCAGAACAGGCAATCTCCAAATGACCACCTTTGTGATGAATGTATGATGTAGATTCACGTCTAACGCATATGTAGTGTCATTTTAAAATGGTCTGTCAATGAAAACAGTGATGTTCAGGCTGCTATCCAAGAATCCTGGTAGGAAACGAGTAGACGGACATCCCTGGCACCTGGGCTGCTGTTGATAGAGGGAGCCGAGATGCAAATGTATTCATTACATTAATAGACACATTTTGTACTAACTGCTTTTCAGAGATAATTATGCCATTATAACATCAACACATATAAGGTCTAGCAGCCGTAATATTCAGAATTACATTTTTGTTCAGTGTTCCAGAAGATTAACATATAAGTGCTGCATTGCTTGTGCGAATGCATAGTTGTGTTACAGGTCTAGTGTGCTTAAGGATTTCTTTTCACCTTTTAAAATTAAGTATATAACAGGACCCCATAAAAGGAAATGTTTAAGTACAATAATAGTGTGCAATTATATGAAATTCTATACATGAGATCAACTGGTGACTTCAGGTGGTCTGTCTACCCTATAGGTTTCCCAATCACTTGCCTCACGGTAAACACCTACAATAATGGAACAATAATGGTGCAAGGCAGTCTTAAAAAAGTACTGGTGTTCTGTGCTGCAACACCCCAACTGTCTACACCCTCAAATGTTCTGAGTGACCTCGACAGGATCACCCCCCACTTCTTCCTCTCTGCCCTTCTCCCCACAGCCTCTTCAACCTTGACCCCATCTACCTGCCACGAGACTGTATCATGACCTTTTAGATTTCGCAGTGAGCTGGAAAAATGATCACACCAAAAGTAACCTTAAACGTGGGTACACTGAACACTGGGTCTGCTGCCAAACATGCCTCTCTAAGACCTTAACATTGATCTCCTGGCCATTGCAGGTGCGTGATTCTCAGACCTCTGTCACATGGGATAGAAGATCATTTAAGAAATAAATCAGGCTACATCACACAGGGTCTGGTTCTGCTCTGATCCACCCTGCCTGCATAAACTTCGTGGAGCTCCTTACGAGCAACCTCTCACCCTTTAAGGGGAAGGCAAATGGCTGATAATAAAAGACTTGGTAGACCATGCTGCCTGTGCCAAGTACTAAAATGGCCATCACTTTGCTATCATAAGAAGAAAGAAGGCTTTTCCCAGTGTATCCGGCTAAACCACAACAAACCAGCAAACGTTTTCACAATTTCTCGCAATCACAGAAACACTACGCAACGCATCCCCACCATTTCCGATTCTCGGGCACAATTTGACAACCTTGCTTCCTTCCTAAAAAACACGATCAAAGAAACCTTTTTAAATATTGACATCCAGCTCAGGTCTAACTTGCTCTTCCAGCTTCCACCTCTTTGTGGTAGCAACATCTCAGCCTATTAACCATTCACATCAGGAGACATGATCAAAAGAGCCACCAAAATGAATGCACACCCTCCCCAAAGCCTCACTGGCCCTGTGATCACCATAAAGAATGTATTCCCCCTGGTCCCCTCTCTGTCTGACCTCATAAACACCCCCCAATGACAGGGTCAAGTACCAACTAACCTCATGAAAGCAACCATAGATCTGCTTCTGAAGAGATGGTGCTACTTCACATGCTGGCCAATAGTGACACGTTTTCAAACAAACCCTTCTTGGGTAAGATTCTTGAGAAATGGCAACAAAGGTGCTCCTGGAGTACATTGAAAAGAAAACCTTTGGCACAACTTCCAATCTGGTTTCCACTTGGCTCAGACAATTCAATATGCCTTTCTGCATGTCAAGAAGGCTCTCCTACCAATGCTAGGTGAAAGCTCCCCTGTTTTGACCGTCCTGCAGCGTTCAAAGCCATCATTCAGGACATCCTGCTGCACACCCACCAACATTACTTACATACCCAGGCATTAGTATTGAAATGACACTCTTTCTCTTTGTAAGACAGAGTCTCATGCGTGAACCTAAGCCCTTTCTGTTCAAACCCTTTTTTCTTCAAACATGGGGGTTCCTCAAGGCTCATTTCTTGGTCCACTACTCTTAATGTGCTATGTGAAACCTTTTGCTGACATGCTGGATGCAGGGTCGGACTGGGACAAGAAATAGGCCCGGTCACCCAAAAAAATGTGGCCCATCCCTCGGCTCAAAAAAGTGTCCCAACTCTCGCCTCACGACCCTTGACCTCTCATGACATCACCAGAAGTGATGTCATTTGACCCCACCCCAAAGTGACATCCCGGGAAGCAATGAAACACGACCTTTCAGCCCTTGACAAAACAGGAAGTGGCTTCAAATAGTAATGTTTCTAAGTACACTAAATTACTGTGAATCCAAGCAGACGTCCAAGGCCAAATGATAATATATTATTGTGTAGCACTTACGCTTAAGCTCTTTTTTATAGAACAAATATGCATACAATATCACCCAACCTGTGTTGGTACTCATTTATCGACCTAAGAAGGATGAAAGGCTTTTTGAAACAAATATAAAAGAAATTGAAAACAAATAAAAAATGTCCAAAATTCTTTTTCTTCCAAACCGGCCCAGGCATGGCCAGAAACCAACCACACACCCCAGGGACGATTTCGGCCCGGCCACAGGCCGAAAGGCCGAGGTGCCAATCCGATACTGGCTGGATGCCTTCTACACCAGTTTCCAGGTGTGCGCTGACAACGCCCAGATTGCATTCAAACTGCAAAACTCTGTCTGCTCTTCGCACGTCATTCCAGAATGGGCAATTAACAACAACCTGTCCCTGAATGCAACAAAGCCAAAGATCCTGCTCCTTGGCAAGAGCATCGATGTTTCACTCCCTTTCACAGGGCCTTCTTCCATGGGCACTTCCCTGGTCTCTGAAGCTAGAAACCTAGGTATCTTCTTCTCCTTTAGTAGGCAGATTTATGAGTTGTCCAAAACTTGTGTCTTCCACCTGTTGATGCTAAAGTAGAATCTGACATTCCTAAACATGTACCACGAAGTAGAGGTCACTAAAACCATGGTACTAGCTAGACTTGACCATTGTGAGGGCCTAATACCTGGGCCTCCTAAAATATCTCCACATCTTGCAACTCATTCAAACGAAAGCTGCCAATCCTCAACGTAAACATGTGCGATTCTATCAAACCCATAGCGCTTCACTGGCTCCTCCTTGTAAAATGAATTGAGTTCAAAACTCTATGCCTCATTCACAGGTCTTTCCATAGCAGGTCCCCAGAGAATCGCTCTGATTGCTCCCAAATTCAACTCCCTTCATGAATGCGAAGATCCTCTGCTGCCAAAAAGCTGTCCTCATCTACGTCCAGGAAGAAGTACTTCCAGAAATGCTCCATCAGTGCTGGAGATTCTTGCCTGTGGAACTCTCTTCCTCCTGATTTATAGCATAAAAGAGTGTCCCAACCTTTAGGAAAAACCTCAAAACATTCCTGTTTAAATTAGCTTTACTACCGGTCTGACACTGCCCCCCGTGGGTCTTTCCAGTTTCCCTTTCAATGCACTGTTTGCGAGTCACTGTATTACATGTACGCTGACTTTATTGTATGCTCTTTTTCTAGCTCTGTGTCCCATAAGTGCTTGCTTTATGCATTCGGCCTACAGCACATGTATTGCTATTGCTCTCCTCAACCCTTACTTGCTGATTCTGAAGTAAATGTACCAAAACTTGGGAAAATCAGTTTGTTGTTTTGCCTCCTTGTATTGTATTCCCCCTTGTTTTATCCTCTCTTCTTAGAGCACTGCAAAGCAACAGGTGCTATACAAATCAAGAAGAAATAAATAAAATGGTTTATGTTGGCCATGTACCGCAGGTCACTTTAATACACAATCCTAAACTCTGTTTCCGTCATATGACTAGGAGCGGACACAAGAAATACTATCTAGGTACATCTGTGATTTTTCACGTTACCAGTTTAAAAAAAAATGTGTTATGTGCATATGTGCTCTTTTTGTACTTTACATCTATAATTAAGGCACCATACTCGTTATGAGAGAATGCACATTGATATTTACAACAGTGTACATGGGGCCATATTTGAGTGTTTGCTTTTGTTCCTGTGAGTACATGTCTATAGCAGTGCCAGTGTGTGGGAGGGATCAGGGCTTTGGAGTGAATCAGTGTTTAAGGTCAGAGGTAGAAAGTATTATCATAGAAATATTTGCCCTATGGAGCAAATGCCTACCTGCACTTTTATGATGAAAATATTTAGAATACTTGTTTGCGTGCCTGTCGAGTGCTATCACGTCTGCACGAGACACTAATCCAAGCCCTCTCTATTACGGGCTGACTTTATTTCTCCTGGTATAACACTGGCAGAGGTAGCAGAAATACTATTGGTGTTGCCCTCAAGCGACATTCATCCTATTGGTGCAGCCCACGATCTTCATTCATGTTATTGGTTGCCTGGATTGCATCCGTCCTTCGGACCCGGAAACATGGTAAAAGAAGCACCCGCGCGAACTGGTGCACGTGGACTCGTCCGAGTGCCTGTTGAGAGCTATCATGTCTGCACGAGACGCTGTTCTTGTGTTAATCCAAGCCCTCTCTATTACAGGCTAACTTCGTTTCTCGTGGTATAATACTGGCGGAGTGAGTGTCAATACTATTGATGCTGCCCATGTGCTTCATTCATTCTATTGGGGCGGCTGACAATCTTCATTAATTTTATTGGTTGTGTGGATTGCTTCCGCCCTCCGTACCCGGAAACAGCATTAAACAGGCACCCATGCAACGCTGTGCCTGTGACGAGGAGCTTTAAAGTGAGTATTGGGATAATTATTTAAATTTATATCACTAACTGACAATGCGTCATCGCTTTACGCAGCCTTCCTTGATCTTCTGAAACAGATATCTACTCTGTGAGTATTGGTCTCAGAGGACTTGGAGTTTGCTGAACCATTAAAGTGCAACAATCCCAATGTGACCCTCATACACTGTAAAGTGAGTGATGCAGTAATTATGATTTGCAATTATAGTAATCAATTAAGAAATGTGTGCCTAGAATTAGATGTTGATCCTGATAAAACCAACCTTAGCCTACCTTCCTTGGAATCTAATCTGAATTTAGGTAGCCTCAAAATGATTGTAAAAACGCTGGGTGGCGGGAAGGGGGGACCAAATCTCGTGGACTTCCAGAAGGCTTTAACGGGGCTGGCCGAGTCCTTATCCTCACTGCAAAACTGAGTGGTGCGGGTGACATCTTGGAACACTCAGGGGTTCAGCCATCTCCTGGGATTTGGGGAGTCATTGGCGATCTTGGTATCTTACCAGGCATTCATGTTACAAGAAACATAGATGCTCAGTGACCTTTATGTGAATGGCTATACCATTTTCCAAATTAAGGTAAACAAAGGGGAGTTAGGAAGACCTTATGGAGGCTCATAATTGGAATAAAACATTCATTTTCTGCTCAAAGAATCCCTATCCTAAACTATGATGGCTATACATTGGCTGTAGAAATTGACGGGCTATTTCCTGGATTATCTAGCCGAGTACTTCTTATTTGTATTTATGATCCCCCTGGGGGCCTCTGTACGGATGCCATTTTTGAAGCACTAGCCTAACTGTTTACAGTCTGGATAAGCAGTCAAAATGAAGATTGAATTATATTAGGTGAGGACCTAAATGCACGCAGCAAGTGTCTTCAAACTTTGGAGGAAAACAGTGGAGTGACTAGGTAATCACAGATGAAACAGGCTTCTTCTAATAAGCAGAGTCGCAAATTGGTCTCCGTTTTGGATGACTCGGATTGAATATGTTAAATGGAAGACGTAAAGGTGACTACCCGGGAATTTAGGAAATAAGAAAGCCACACTTGATAACTTTTTTGTCAATCCCTTTTTAAGACACTATATTCAAGGGATGACAATTACACCCAATGCATTTAGTGTTCATGCTCCTATAACTGTCTTTATAGAATTGTTGAGTAAGCCTTTGATGAAGTAGAAACTAGGATCAATGGAGGTAAATCAGGGTGGTAACTGTATAAATCGGTCTGCACAAAATATAGGAAATGCATCAAATAGTATTAGACTTGCTGACTGGGACATACATGACAAGGTAAGGTGAATGAATATAGATGAGTTTGAGGAATGGATACTAAATTTAACTGACAGGGTCACCCTACACAAGTCTACTCATATAGTCTATGGTAATAGAAGAATATGATAGAACAATAAGGGATCAGTAAAGAGAGAGATGAGGTGCTAAATTCAGGTTGCTAAACGTGAAGGTAATAACTATTTGGAAAGGTATTAGAAATATCAAGAACAGATTCGCTGGTGTCATTTTTCTGCCAAAAATACTGTATGGCAGAGAATGACCAAGATTTTGAATTCTAGGAATACAAAAAATATCTGGCGAATGTTAGGAGAGTCGAAGGGAAAGAAAAAGGATCTGATTACAAATCCAGTAAGCGAATCACAATGGATCAATCATATCAAAGAATACCTTCAAATGATATTCAACAGACTGGTTTACAAAGTTAGTCAAGTGAGTGTGACGCATCTCTTAACAATAGAAAGATCAGAAATTGTGTGTACATTTGCAACATTAAAATCTTCAAAAGCCCTAGAAACCAATGGTTTAGCCATGTTGTGCTAAAATACGAACCTGAGACTTGGGCGATGGTGCTGGAGATATTATTCCTTAAAGTATTGAACAGCGATAGAATACCAATATCATGGAAAACCTTCATATTTATCCCTGTATATAAAAAAGGGGCCCGCACAATACCTGTAAATTATAGGTTGTTGGCGATGCTTGACATCCCTGGTAAATTGTTTGCATCCTTCATAGTTGATAAACCCAGAGATGGGCAGAAGCAGTGGGCTTGTTGGACAAATTTCAAACTAGGTTTCGACTGTGGTCTTCAACAATTCACAATTTAAGATTGTTAGATCTGTTGTCATCTGAGGCCAGACTTAAAGGGAGCCCTGTACTTTATACTTAGTTTGTTGATTTCCAGTCTGCATTTGATTCAGTGACCCGGGCTAAACTCTGGGCAAAGCTTGAGGAATATGGTTGTCCTGCATTCCTGCTGCATTACTTGAGGCTTCTTCATGAAGATAATACAGTTCATGCCAGGTTGGATGGTGAGGGTACCATGACGCGGCCCCTGAATAGTATGAGGGGGGTGAAGCAGGGCTGCGTCTTGGCACCCTTGCTGTTCAATCTGTACCTGGCAAATCTGCCGGTAAGTTTGAGCATGGCAAGAGTGTGTCCCCCCTAAGATTCAGATGCAGTACATTAGATGCCTCGCTTAAGCAGACAATATAGTGATCTTTCATGCTGACGTAAATCAGTTAAACAAACAAAAAGAAAACCCAGATAGTAATTTTTAAACACAGGAAAATAATGAGACGCAGTTTGCTGATAAAGGGTGCTAGCATTGACAATACAGATTACTATAGATACCTGGGGGTTGAATTTGAATCACAGCAAGGATTTGAAGAGTACATATCTTCTTGGGTAAGAAAGGCAGCTCAACTAACTGCACTCTAGCTTCACAAATGGTACAGGAAGGTATATTTTGGAGGGCACTCTACATCTTTACAAACAGTGTATGTGCCCTGCCATATTATATGGGCTTGAAAGCTTTTCTATAATGGACTGTTCATGGATTGTAAAATTGGAAGCCTGCATTTGGAGACTGATCTTTGGCCTACCATCTTGTATTCCAATTGAGATGTGGCTGCAATGATAATAAAAAGGCGTGGACTACTTTAAATTGAAGCTATGACAGCTCCTGTGTGTCCCCTGTTAAGGATATTGGGGCTGTAGATGAAAAAGATTTGTCAGCCTGAGACTGGAATCCTGAGTGGGAATTAGGATATTATGAGCTGAAGAAGGCTTTTGAAAGTGAAATGTAACAATGGGATTGGGTTAATAATTGTACTCACTTGCAGGGTTGAGATCTTACCATCAAATACCTGAGATGTTACATCATTTTGGGAAGTCTCAACCATACCTATCCCTCTGTCCTTCTAGAAATGTATGAAGGTTTATTATCTTGAACCGAAAAAGCATTTACCAGTGTTAGCAGTAATAGGACCTTCACTGAATATTATAAGGGAAAACAGATTTTGCTGTTGCTGTAAAATATTGGGTAATATTGAAGCAGCCAAGCGTGTGCTATCTGGGCACGTTGTATATATGACACTTGGTGATTTTGTTCATAACTTAAAGAAAATATCGTTTTGGAGCTACTGTTTCAATACACGTAATAGCTTGCATCTGACAATTTACCAAACTTGGTTAATAGCTATTGAACAATACAAAAGCTGATCAGCCTAAGTGCCATAGAACTAATAGCAACCCAGTAAATATGAAATATGATGTGTTTATTCAGTATAAATTAGGTATAATTACATTTTATCTCACCGAGCAAAGTCGGTTTATTGTATTAAAGTGTATTGGCAGGGCTTTAGTAAATTATTGTAAGTCTTACAATAGTTTTATGTATTTAACACATATTTTCTTTTGTATGATAAATTAATGAAATTAATTGTGAAATGATATCTCTTGAAATGTTTAAAGTTTTTAACTGAAACACATTAAACATAAATAAAAATACCTAGAATATGAATATGTGGGGAGCACCAGGGCATGTATTTGTATTTTATTTGTATGTAATTGTTATTTATTGAGCGCTTTACTCCAAAGTGCAGAACATAAAAATGGTAATGGTACATTGATAAGATATTTGGTAGATTTACAGAAGTGTTTCAAGAAAAGACTAGATACAATCAAGTGAGAATTACTTAGGTTAGAGCAATTTGAAATGGGAAATTAAGATTGGAGAAAATAGGTTTTTAAGAAGTACAAAATGCAGAGTAGGTGGTAGTAGAGCAGAGAAGGAGGGGGAGAGAATTCCAATAAAAGGAAGCAAGAAGAGAAAAGGAATGGAACTGGGATTGGGCACAAGGGGGGCGAAGGACTGATGGCAAGAACTGGAATTGTGAGCGAAGAGAACGAGCAGGCTCATAGAAGGAGACCAAGGAAGTGAACCTGGTGAAAATGTCAGCCAACGTAGCGAAAACAGAGATTGTGAAATAGAGTCACAGGGCATTAACTAATAAAGAAGGTTGCCGAAATACCAAAGAGATCCCCCGCATCCCACCACCTCCCTCACCTATAATTTTATAAAAATGTACACAAATTTCCAAAACAATCGGCCAAAAACATTTAGCCATTTCTTCCTCGATATTTTGGGATTTGGTTTTTCTACAGATCGCGGTAGAGAAGACGTATGGAAGCGTTGAAAAAGGATTTAAGAGGGGCCAAATAGGAAAGCGGAAGATCAAAGAGGGTAGACGAACAGTAAAAAAGGGGCAAAAAAATTAGAGATGAGATCAAAAGTTTGGTAACGCCAAAGGTCAGAAAAGGGCAGGCTTTACGAATGTTTAATATATGGAAGCAGCAGGACTGAGAGATAGTAGAGTTATGAGGGGAAAAGGATAAGTCTGTATCAAACTAAAAAACAAGATTGCAAGCAGTACTGGAGAGAGGTAAATAAGAAGAGGGAAAGGAGACAGAGGAGGGAGGGGAAGGGTGGAATGGTGGTGCCAGGGAAAAAAAGAACTTCAGTTTTTGAGGAGTTTAGAACAGGAATGTGGTCTGACATCCATGATTTAATAGGCAGGAGAATAGGTTATTGTCAATGGCAGGAGTAAAGATGGGAAAAGAGAGAACAAGTTGCATGTCGTCGGCATAGATGTAGTGGGAAATCCCAAAGAACCAGATATTAGCAGCAAGCGGAGGAGTGTAGAGGGACAAAAGGAAAGGGACAAGAACCGAGCTTTGAGGGACACCACGAAGGAGGGGAAGTGTGTGAGAAGAGGAAGCAGCCCAGGAGACAGAATAGTTATGGTAAGAAAGATCGGAGATAAAGCATATAAGAACAGAATCGGCTAACCCAAGTGAAGTGAGAGAAGCCAAAAGGAGGGTGTGGTCAACGGTGTGAAAAGCCTCAGACAGATATAGAAGTATGAGCAGAGAGGAATTCTTAGTGTAATGTACAGAATACAAGAGAATTACAAACAGAAAGAAGAGAGTCTCAGTTGAGAGAGAGGGGCAGTAGCCAGATTGGCGAGAAAGTAGAATAGAGTTGTCATTGACAAAGTCGGAAACCTGAGTATAAACGAGCATCTCAATGAGTTTTGAGAGATAAGGAAAAAGTGAGATGGGGCGAAAATTAGAAGGAAGAGAAGGCTTCTTAAAAATGGGAAGGATCGAAGCATCCTTAAAGCAAGAGGGAAAGATCGAGGTGAAGTGAGAGGTGTTGAGGAGACTAGTAAGATAGGAGACAAGAGAAGGATATACTTTGGGAATTAGGGGAGATGGAATAACATAACAGGCGTATTTATAAGGCGCACGTTCACCCCCGAAGGAGCATCTTGGAGCTAATAGCAGATGTTTATTGTTAACCAACTTAGTGGTACTCATTTTGTCGACCTCAGAAGGATGAAGGGCTGAGTGGACCTACTTAGGTTTGAACCTGTGACCATGAGGTCAAACACAGGCCCCTGTAGTGGATGCATTAGTTCACTGAGCCTCAGACCCAGGATCTAATTGGAATGGGATCCAAAGGAGAGCCAGTGGGATGTCAGCGAGTAAGAAGTGAGGAGGTTCCTAAATTGGTAATGGGGGAGAAGGAGGAAATTAGGGAGTTAGGGGAAGAAGGAGGAAGAGAGCAGGTAGTGGGAACAATGGTAGCAAGAAGAGAAGCAACTTTGGTAGAGAAGGCGAGAAGGAGATTGCAAAAGACACTGCAGATGGGCGGATTAGGTATGCAGAAGGTCAGAGTGGTAATTGTACTTAGCTGAAAGAAGGGCCTCATGAAAGAGAGACTGATAAGAAGAAAAAGAAGAGTCAGAGTCCGAGACTTGGACCAGCGACATTCAAGTTGGCGCAGTACTCACCACATTGAATAGAGATGGGAAGAAAGCCACAGTTGAGGAGGTTTGCGAGAGGGTGGAAAAGAAGAAGCAAGATAAAGGGTATCAAGTGATGAGGGAAGGGAAGAAGAAAGGGAGGTTGCAGCATTGTCAACCGAGAGGGCAGAGAATGTGGAGTGAGAAGGAAGAGCAGAAATACAGGATGAGATAAATAGGGGGCACTGAAGACATAGAGATTGTGACAGAGATAGGTGGATGCCTCAGGTCAAGCTAATGGAGATGAAGTGGGCGGAGGAAAAATGGAGAAGGAAAGAAGATGGTGATCAGAGGAATAGATGGGCAGGGTAGAGACAGGAGAGCACAATACTGAAGAAAAGAATATGAGGTCCAGACTGGAGCCCGATGAATGCAACGGGGGACAGGAAGAGCGGAGATATGGTAGGAATCAATATCAAGGAGTGGAAGCGAGGAATGAGTAGAGGAGAGATGAAGATTTAAATCACCCAGGAGTATGAGTGGTGTGGAAGAAGGCAGCACGGCAAAGAGTAAGGTATCAGTATCCTCACAGAAGGTAGCAACTGAGCTGGGAGGGTATTAAACCAATAAGAAAGTAAGGACTAGGATTTCATGAAGGTGGTAAGAGAATATTCGAAAGAAGGTGGGGAGAGAGGTTGAGGGAGAGGCAACAAAGGAGAAAGAATAGAGAATGTCTGTGCCACCACCACGCGTCAAAGGACGGGGTGTGCACAAAGGCAGTAGCAGATATTGTAAGATAAGTAGAAATAGAGCTATTGGAAGGGGAGAGGCAAGGTTCAGTGATACACAAAAAATTAAGATATAGGCGAAGAAAAATATGAAGAACTGAGTGGGATTTGTTGCATAGTGAATGAGCATTCCAAAAAGCAAGATTAACAGAAGTTGAGTAGGGGAAAAAGGAGGATAGTTAAGGTTGTTTAGATTTTGGGTAGATGAACAAAAAGTAGAGGAGTGAGATGTGCAGCCAGTAGGAATGGGAAAAACAGAATCATACATAATAAAAGAAGAAAAAACAGTTTTCTGGAGTAAAAGTGTAGCCAGGGCAAAGTTGGAACAGGTTCTGGTACCAGTCACTGGAGGGAATGGGTGCACAGCATTCAGGGAAGCCAGAGAGACAAGGTGTCCCCACAGATGAAAAGAATTTGGTTTCCACATTGAGTAAAAAAGCCATGATTCGCTGTGGGGATTCTCCCAGGTGAGATGGTGATGTACGAAGGGCCGATGCAAGGTCAAAGGGGGCAAAGCCAAAGTGTGTGGTCATGGAAACAGATGTCCAGAAAGCAGATGATCAGGGCATTGGCCGTGGAAACGGCCGGGTGTAAAGTCAATTAGGCGAAACACGTTTCCCAGATCATAGGTTTAAGAAGTCAAAGGCAACTACTGTTGCTGTCCCAGCTCAGATCCTGTCTCCACTTTAAAACAACAAAGAAACCTGACCTGCCTTGCCGTGGGTATCACCCAGGCTTGATGTCAAAGAGGGCAGTGGGCAATGAAAAGGCAGCAAGAAGTCATTGGCAGGGCCTGTAGCAGCAGGTAGTTGGTAGCGGGAGCAGATCCTAAGGAGCAGATGGCCAAGCCCCACACCGGGTGAGGAGGGAAGCTGCAGGGCTGGATGAGTAGCACCTACAGCCTGTATCCAAGGAGCAGAACAGCAAGGAGCCTAGGAGCCAATGGTGTGATAGATAGACTGCCACAGGTGGAGTCCAGGCTAGCAGAGGAGGAATTATGAGGGCTGATGGCAGTAGGTAGAGGTCAAGTCGCAGAGAGCGAATGGACAGCCCTCACTGCAGCCAGAAGGGCAGTTCCGAATAAGGTGCTCACACTGCAAGGCACATGTGGTACACAGGTGCCTAATATGGTCCAGGAGCCACCACACACTTGCAATATCTACTGCAGTATAACAATATACTGCAGAATAAGATCCCAGAGCCACTGTTCGCTTTTGATGTGAACCATCAAGCAATGTGAGTATGTTATGGAGAATTCTCATAAATGTGCTAATTCCCTTCACCTCAAAGACCCCCAGAAACTTTGTTGGATTTTTGAGGACCTGATTTTTTACCTGGAAAGAGTGTGAGCCTTTTTTCCCCACTCTTTCATGTATTTTGATGTGTGTTTTTCACTTGTGTCCTTTGATTATGGAGTTTTAGATAAACTCCATAGGCATCATCTTTTCATGTGTGTTACAGAGCACCCTCAGTGCAGTGACACAGGGATGTCTTTTAGACTTCCCAAAGGTTTAGATACCTTCTCTGGGATAAACTACTGTTTCCCAGTGAATGTAAAGTGAAATTGACTTTACTAGTCTTTCCAAATTCCTAGACCCAGCACACACCATCTTACAATGGAGTGCTGGAGGGGTTACCCCTGTGTCTAAATACTCATGTAGCAGTCAAATGCTACCCTTTCCTATTGAAAAGGCTGGTGGCAGTGGTTTTACACTGAACTACCATGATTTTTCCCTACCGCGAACACTGGTAGCTAAAAATCATGAGACCCATGTTTTTCAAAATGGCACCTTCAGCCCCTTTGTTTAAACGGGTCCCTGTCTTCTTTTTTCGTCATTTCTTTTTGGAAAGGTCCTTCTAGTGTTTGTCTCTGCCTGCCAAATCAGGTTTGGTCCCTTTGTTTGTGTGCCTTTGGCGGGTTTCAGGACTGAAGACCGCATCTGGCTTCTGAGTGTCTGGGGTGGGCAGTAAGTGAGGGAGGTGCCTGAAACTCCCTGTGCTTAGACTCCTAGGAGACCCAAATGCACTCTGGCATGATTGGCTGGCTGACTGTCAGGCAAGGACAGCCACCCAGCTTGGTGAGTGACAGCTAGGCTGGAATGAAAGGGAGAAAATTGTTTAAAAGGCGAGTCTCTTGGACTGGAAAGCAGAGTCGACCACTGGAACAAAAGAACAGAAGAAGAGCTGGAAGAGGACGGCTGCTGCAACTCCTGGACTGTTGGTTTGCCCGCCGAAACCCTGCTGCAGGTCCGAATTGCCGAGTTCATCTCGACAGAGAAGCCCCTTCAAGGATGACTTCTTCCTTTGAGTTGGTGGGACCAATCAACTTGTAAGCCGCCTGGACACCATTCTCAATGGTGGTTACGATTAACCAGGTAGAGGGATAAGAGCTTGTGTGCATGAATCTACAGCTACTGGAACTGAAGTGACTCCATCTTGTTTGCTTTTTCGACGATGCCGTGCAGTGCAGGAGTCCCCCGACATCCGCCCTCTTGTACCCACGACTGAGGCTCAGGAACAGTGAGACCTGCAGGAACTGCCAGGAACCAACGACATCAGCTGCATTTGTTTCTTCATACTAAGGTACTGTGCGAACCCGATTGAGAGAATGCCACTCTCGTGGTGAAAGCTTGTGAAACTTTCCAAACTTGCAGGCCTAATCAGCTTGTAACCCCACAAACACCTAAACTACTTCTGAGAACTTTTACAAATACTTTACCGTTTTATAACAGAACTGCTCTTTCCTATCCAGAACACTAGCCCAGTGTGTTGAAGTGCATTGGTATATAATATTAAGTTGCCTTCTACTAGTGAAATGTTTTCTTAATGATTGTGTAATAAATTAATACGTGTTTTACCAAGAAACCTTGAGTATAAGTGTCTACTTGAACCACTGTGATTGAAAGTGCTCTGTGTAACTACTTGTACTGCTCACATTCCCTCTTGAGATAAGCCTGACTGCTCAGCTCGCTACCAAAAACTGTGTGGTACAGACTTATACCAAAGTTTGGTTTGGCTAACACCTGTAGTCCTAATTGTGTGTAGTGGTCCCAGAGGGCACTGCATGCAATTCTGCCTAACAGAGTAATTAAAGAAGCTGGCATATGGTGCTTGGGCATGTGTATGCGATTGTAAAACCAGCATATGGTTTCAGTACTTAAGAATGATACAGTGAGAAGACCTTGACATATGAAATATTGTGGGAATACCTGGGTATATGATGCCATTACTTAGAATATAGTGGTAATTTCTGGCCATGTATGATGGCACTACCTGACCATGTGTCAGCCCTATATTTCAGCAGTTTAGTCACACATGTACTGTAACCACACATAAGCAAATCATATTTTCAGAAATTCCAAAACACTGACCAAGAAAAACACATCCCAAACCACATATGCATTCACCCATCCATCTTTATATATAAACGGAATGTATGTATGTGTGTATGTATGCCTGGCTATACAAATCCACACTGTTGAACCCACGTATAACAATTTTTGCATGGATTCCTCTTTTATCTGGGGCAAGATCGTAGTCTATGTTTGGATGCAAAAATCTTATATGCAAAAAAATGTTGTGTGTGTATGTTTGTTCCGGCTTTACACATCCACACCGTTTTACCCACTGCTACCACATTTTGCATGGATTCCTCGTTTGTCTGGGGCAAGATTGTAGTCTATGTTTGGATGCAAAATATTCACTTCATAGACACCCTCATTTACTGATGCTCACCCCTATTCACTACAGTAGCTAGTAAAAGGAGGACAAATTTGGAAAAGTGCCTGAAGCCAAATGTTCCATGTGTTGGTTATTCCTCTGAAATGTAGTACTACTATATGCAGTTCGAAGGTGTTTATTAAAACATTTTTAAAGGGAATTAAAACACTTTTTTTTATCACGCCAGTCCATATATGGGAAATGGTAAGGTTACAGTTTACTTAAGTTCATTCACAAGAAGAGAGCAGAATCATTCAATCTTTTTTGGACACTTTCTCAAATGTGCTGAAGCTATTGAGTGACTGAAACATGGCACACAAAAAACGAACATCACTTGGAAAAGCTCCATTTGATGCAGTGAAAATCAATATCAAGAGCTTCTGAAAAACAACAACAAAGAGCAGCACGACTTGCCAAGCAGAGGACAAGCGCAACTTTCTCCCAGGCAAATGAGATGCCAGAGCAAACTGAAGCAAGACTTGCTGACATGAGGACAAAAGTAACTTCCTCCAGGGCGCATGAGACACCAGACCAAACTGAAGCAAGACTGGCTGACAAGAGGACAAGAGAAACATAATACAAGACACATGAGACACCACTCGATCAGGACACGGGAAACTCTGAGTACCCCAGCTAGTACACTGTACTATGCACATGCTTAATATGCATCTCATCTGAATACTCTTTTTACAACCATTTTGCTTTTAAATGTAACATGTTTAACACACACATTTACAGTAGCCTGCCACTGGCTAAGTTTAGCAAAACTAAGGTTAGGAACTCCTTGTGGTTCAAGGATGCACTAAGAAAATGGAAGCCAAAACGAAGATCACAATGGTGGGAAAACCTCACTCCAACGGATAACCAAATATGACAGTCAAATCTTCTCTGTAAAAAAGGAATTCTATTTTAATTGAATCCTCATGCAGACAAATATACATCTTATTTTGGCATAGTTCAAGAACTGAGCAGGTACCTCTTGAAAGTCTACACTTCCTGTCCTCCACGTAGCTCTGCAATAACAGCACCTTTTCACCTTCGATGTAACTGCCACCCTCTTTGCATTTGAGATCCAGGAGGGCGATCCCACAAGCGCTGCCTCTTCTTTTTCCGATATGGACTTTTCCCTTTTCATTTCTCTTCCATATCCACTGAAGCTTTAATCGGTGCCCTTCATCCATCAAGCCCATAGCTTCCTTGACTGAGGATATTCCTTAATCCACAGTCCGAGCCCTTCCTGCCCTCTTTGCCCCCATTCATGCAACAACTCCTTCACAGAAGCGCTAGTCCCTCGTAGCTATAAACAAGTCGTCCTCTGACTACTTTTAAAGAAACCTAGTTTCGACACATTTCTTCTAACTACTGCAACGTTGCCACTCATCAGCCTCGTGACTATATTATGGAACATGAGATTTTAGACGGACTTGAGTCAGGATTGTGCCTGGTGTTGCATGGCACACCTGTGAGGGGCCATGGTACATTCCATGGAGTTGTGTGGTCACATGGTTACCCATGTGACCAACCTAATAAAAGGTCCGAGCCGCTTCCGGCTCGGCAGTCACGAGTGAACCTGACTCCGCGTGTGTGTGTTGTGTTGGTGCCGGGGGGGGTGCCTCGCCACGTGTGCTGGGCCCAAGGTCGGGGCCCAGCTTGAGGACGGTGCCCCTGCCGGGCAACGCCGTCCGGACGGTGCCCCTGCCGGGCAACGCCGTCCCTGTGGATCCCCCAGCCATGTGAGGCGGGTTGGGGATGCGACCCCGGCCTGGGTGCCCCCAGAGCCGGGGCCGCGGTGAGCCGGTTGCCAGCCGGCCATGTGGGGAGCTCCGGTGTCCCGGAACGGGTGGGATGAACCCCCACCCTTCATCACGCGGTGTGATCGCCGCACTGCAGCGTGTGGTGTCGGGCGCTACCCGACCCGAGTGTGGGGCTGCCCGGTGGACCGGGACAGCCCCCAACAATGGCGACGAGGGCTGGAGCCCTGCGTGTGATGTGGCGTCGGCCGCGATGTGGAGGAGCGGAGACGACTCTCCCCCCTATCCCCGTGGGGGAGAGAAGTTTCTGCGGCGTCGGCCGCGAGAGGGGGGAGAAGTGTGCGGCCCGCGCCGCAGTGAAGAACGCGGGGGCTGCCTCTTTCCCCCGTCGGGAGGGAGGGTGCCCCGGCGTCGGCCGCAGCAAGGAGCGCTGGTGCGGCTGACATCGCCGCGGGAAAAGAGAAGGAGGCGGGCCCAACATCAGCTGGGCCCGCAAGGAAAACATGGTGGGCGAGCGGCCCGCCCGTCCCCCGAGGGAGACGGAAGAAGCCCGCGGCATCGGCCGCGTGGGTGGCTGCGCCCCTCCCCCATCGTGGACCTCTCCCCGGCATCAGGGAGGAGGGAAACGAGGGGCCGCGGAACTGCTGAGGCGGCCCCGACAGAGGAGCGGCATCGGCCGTGACACGGATTTGGGGTAGGGCTGCCCAACAGCTGACACGGCCCCCAACGGAAGGCGGGCCCATCATCAGCTGGGCCCGGAGAAAAAAAAAAAAAAAAAAGGAAAAAAAAAAATGGAAAAAAAAGGGATGGTGCAGGCCCGAATCGAACGGGCCTGCAAAGGAAACAAAGGAGGCGGGCCCAGCACCAGCTGGGCTCGCAAGGACAGGGAAGTGCTCGCTCTGAGGAGCGGGCAGAAGAGCTGCCTGCCTTGCCCCTACAGGCAATAGAGCGGCATCCGCCGCTGTGGGGAAGTCAGCTGCCCCTCTGCTGTCCCCACTCCCATCTGAAGGGGGACGGCCCGCGAGGGTGGGTGTGCCCGCTCCGAGGAGCAAGGAAAAGAGGTGTGGGGGGCCACCGCACAGCTGAGGTGGCCCCGGTCCAGGAGAGGGGCGGGTACCGCCCACCAAGTGGGTTGCCTCTCTCTCAAGAGGGGTGGTGGCGGCTGCGGATGCAACAACGCGAAGGAAGCGGGTTCTGCCATCCGGCCATGAGGTTTGCCCCCATACAAGTGGACATAGCCGATGTGGCCCCTGGGCTTGCCCAGGTGCGGCTTTGCCGGTGTTTTGTGTGATCGTGGTGTAACTGTCCTAAATGAACTCTGGTGAGGGTGCGAGCTGGTTTCCGGCGACTCCATAAGGAAGATGGACATCATGAGTGACGTTCCCCGGAAGACTGTGAGCCGGCAGACATGGACTTGCTTAAAATGGTCCAGTTAGTGGGCAATGTTGTGTGATGCGCACCTGTAGGCTCCGAGTGCTTTATGTGGTGCCAGTAGCCCTCACTGGTGCCGTTCAGGGACATGAGAGCCACTCACCCAGGTTAATAAAGGGTGTGTAAAGTAGTAGAGTGGCTCCAGTAGTAGTAGTGGTAGTTATGGTTGGATTTTGGAGTTTTGCATTTTGTTATGAAAAAGGAGGAGTGTTGCATGGCACCCCTGTGAGGGGCCATGGTACATTCCATGGAGTTGTGTGGTCACATGGTTACCCATGTGACCAACCTAATAAAAGGTCCGAGCCGCTTCCGGCTCGGCAGTCACGAGTGAACCTGACTCCGCGTGTGTGTGTTGTGTTGGTGCCGGGGGGAGTGCCTCGCCACGTGTGCTGGGCCCAAGGTCGGGGCCCAGCTTGAGGACGGTGCCCCTGCCGGGCAACGCCGTCCGGACGGTGCCCCTGCCGGGCAACGCCGTCCCTGTGGATCCCCCAGCCATGTGAGGCGGGTTGGGGATGCGACCCCGGCCTGGGTGCCCCCAGAGCCGGGGCCGCGGTGAGCCGGTTGCCAGCCGGCCATGTGGGGAGCTCCGGTGTCCCGGAGCGGGTGGGATGAACCCCCACCCTTCATCACGCGGTGTGATCGCCGCACTGCAGCGTGTGGTGTCGGGCGCTACCCGACCCGAGTGTGGGGCTGCCCGGTGGACCGGGACAGCCCCCAACACCTGGGTCCTCATACTGAGACAGCCCTAATGACTCTTTAAAGGCAGCAGATAAGAACAGATCTTCCCCTACTGTGCCTATCAGACAGGTCCACTGTGTTTGACAGGGCAGACAATGGGATCCTGCGGGACTGCCTGGTCTCCATCACCCACCTCTCCCCCATTGCCCTTGAATGGTTTCTGACTAGTCCATCCTAGTAAATGAAGATAGACTCCTTTCTCTCCACTGCCCTACATACGGTGGCCCACATGGCCCTCCCCTTTCTTTCCTTTTTAACATGTCTCTTCTACATCTTTTGTCACATATTAATAACTTAAATGTCAACCACTTCTATGAAGATGATACTCACCCATATAGCCAAATAACCACTTTTCCCTCTTGGCCTATCATTTTAGGATCCTTCCTAAATTATATCCAAGGCTGCATGACGCGGAACTGGCTACAGCTGAATCAAGCTAAGGTCAAAATCATCTTCTTCAGGTTTCCCGAAATCCTTCAGAGCATCTCATTGTCTCCCCTCTCCCTTCCCTTTTACACCCCTCACCCCTCGCCCTTTAACGGATTAGTGAATGTGGGTATTTTGATGGACAAACATGCCTCTCTTACCACATATGGATAAGGTTAGACTGGATTGTTCCTACTAGTCTTAGAGGTATAGTGGAAGGTGCCCTAATCAACTCTCAGATTGACTATGGTGACAAGCTTTTCTGCAGCATCCTGTTCTACACCATCAGAATTCTGCAACATACTAAAATGCTGCTATAGACCCATCTTTAAGCTCTCTAAAAAAACAAAACATTTCAATAGCCTCTAAAACTCTTCACTGGTTCTCATTGGTAAAAAATGTGTTCGCCTTAGGGTACTGTCACGGATAAATTGCAAAGACTGCAAAATAACGCACTAAGAGCAGCACTGAATATCCCCCTTAGAGAACATATTTCTAACTTTAGAAAAGACATCCGCTGGTTAAAAATAACTGACAGAATCATCGTGAAAACCGTCTCACTCACCTCCAAATGCTTGAACAAATTAGCACCACCCTACTTGGCCAATAGGATAAACAGGAGAACCACTACCCGCCCGACGAGAGCTGCCAACGCTCACACCCTTGAGATTCCTAGATTTATACGTACTACAGCTGGGGGCACCAGCTTCCCAGTTAAGGCGGCACAATCGTGGAACGAGCTCCCCACTGACCCCCGTATAGATCAACCATACCCCACATTTAGGCGTAAGGTACTCAAATGGATTTGAGCAAATGACCTCTAACCTGACTACCTACTGACCTCCTTCATTGTATTTTTCTTGACCTTATCCATTAATCTGTAACTTGTGTAGCCAACTGCCCAACCACTACACTGTAACCAGTAGTGCAGTAACCATATATTACCTGTATGATATATGTATGTATATGTATTTATCTGATATTCCTATGTAACCAAGCTTAAGTTATCTTGTCCTACTGCACCCAGCTACCCAAGGGTTTGGCACGAATTATCAAATAAACAAACAAACAAACAAACTGTCAATTCTTTTGTATTTCGTTATTTTATTGTTTAATGCACGGACCAGGCTCGAGAGCAGAGATGCACTGTACACGGTTTGGGGAAACCAGCATTTGGGCTTGCTTCTTTTGACAGTAGGGCAGTACTGTGAGTTGTGTTCTATGCCTCCACCACTGGGCTGAGACCATGATCAGGTGCTGTTTTTTGTGATTTGCAAAACTGGAGAATTCCGAGCTGCTACTGGGATCATGTTCCGGAGGGTGGGTGGGTGGACATGACACAAGAGAAGGATCGTTTGCGTGTCCTCTCTTTGCGGACTAGTTGTGATTCAAGCTGGTTGATTGATTTGCTGCGCAAGAAACGTGTGCCACCAGATATATGGATTTTAGCTGCCAGGTGTGCTGGTGTGCCATTCGTGATTGCATTTTGGAAGATACATGCCGTCTTGAACAATATCCCGGCCCGGATAGGAAAGCAATCTAGTTTGCGTAGGACGGCAGTGATTTGGTCACATTTCTGTGCACCCCTAATACGCCATGCTGCAGTGCGGTGGACTGCTTTAAGGGTAGCCAAGTGAGCAGCCGGGAGCTGTGTGGGTGGAGATTTGGAGCCTGTCAAATCTACAGATCTCTGTAGAGCACATGACCTCCTTAGCTTTCTGAAAAAATCCAACCTTACATTCCTCACTACAGTGACAAAATCTGGTCTCCCTCGATAGCGCTGTTCCACAATAGAAGAAAGCTGCTTCAGTTTAAGCGGCCCTCTTGAATGAAAGAAGCTTCCTTTCTACATCAGTTCTGGAACCTCCAATCGGCATGTCAGAATGCAATTAAAAATCCCTCTTTCAGCAGTTGGGCTGTCGCATGTTCATCTGGACTCTGTATCAGATATGTATAAGATATACAGTAAGCTAAAACCACACAGTGTTAAAACCTACAGCTTGAACTGATAAAGAGGTGGGAGGTGTCACCAGGGAGAATGCACGTTTCTGAGCGCGAGCACTCTAGTTGGAGCTTTAAAATGGGAGCGTTGTGCTGTGTGACAATAGACCACAGATGTCAGTAATATGCCGGACTGCTGTTGTTTGTGGAATGCAGTTGGTGTGTCTTCAGCCTCTACTCAGGGCTGCAGGTGGAGCCCGAGGATGGTAATGGCCGAGTCCCTTGCTCCACATAGCCACCGTTAATGGATGGCGGTGTGGGAGATGACCTGCAGAAGCGACTGCTGTGCCTATTGAGGTGGGATTTTGTCTTGTGGGACAACATTTGGGAATTAGTGGTTGCTAACAAGGACAGTGAGAGGTATAGTGCCAGCGCTTCCAAATAAGTTTATGATAGCTAGGAACAGGAAACTTGCCTCTGGCTTCGACAGCTTAGATGGTTTGCTGTCACTACTGGCCTTGGTTTGGAAGAGACTTGGTTTCTTATAGGGCCGTGTGGGGGTTATGGGAGGCTGAAGGGATGCTTGGCTGAGAGCTTTGTGCCTTCCCTTTGTGTCACCACATCTGGACACATTCTCTGTGGATTGGAATTTCATCTCCACATGACTTGTCTCGATTAGCTCCTCTCTGGTTTCCTTGAGGGACTGTCATCCCCCCACGCCTTTCTAGAGTAATTCATTGACTTCTACCTTGGTTTGTCACCTGATTGTGGAGGGAGGGCTGCTACACCCTTGTGTGTGATCCTCTTTGATGCATCCTCCAGGATATTCCCCTCTACCCCACTGCTGCCTGCCTTTCATCAGCTTCCCTCACTGCCATCTTTGCTGTTAACTGCTTGGGACTGGGTGGACTTCTTTGGACCACTGACAACTGTGTTTTTTTATCTCGTAGGGACTGTGGGTTGGAGGTTTTCTGCCTGTATTGCTGCCTAGGATGCATTGCTGTGCCTTTTACTTCTTGTCTAGCACTTTGTTAGTTGGACTGATTTACTGCCTGTGGATTTTCTCTTTTCCACTTTTCAATCCTTAGTTCCGGTATTCTAATGTGTCTTTTTCTTCTCTGCCTGTCTTTTGACTCTCTGTAGTTGTATATTTTGTGACTGTCAGCACCGGATAACCCCGTGGTGGGGTAATTATTTGTCTGATCTGATAACACGCCGGGTTATGTTCAGAAGTATCAGCTGCAATGGAAGCACATGATGTGAACAAGAGTCAGCATTTTCAGTCTGTTTTTGGCCTTTGAGGGTGTTGCTACTAAAATGAGCAAATGGGAAATCTATGAACGTGAATCATATTCTTACGTTCAAGTAATAAGTCTGATTGGAGGTATACAGTCGTCAACTAGAGAGGAGACTCTCAGCATGTCTCCAGTCTAACACCTCCTTCATCATTATCTTCACAATGACTTCTAGTCTATTCCAAGCACTCCATTGTTTGGATCTAAATGTAAATTGCAGAGAATGGTCACATCACGCTTCAAACCACCAAGTGCTCGCCTTGTACATGTCAAGTTGTTGGCCCGATATTCCAGCGGGAAGGATGTGACATGTAGATCACTTGCGCATTGAATATTAAATGTGGTTAGCACAGCGGGATCCTTCCCGCATCACTACAAGAGTTTAGGTGGCATACAATTGTTGCATTTCTACTTCAGCTCAATTCTCAGATAAAATCTTGTTCTATCTTTCTTATTTTCAGATTTTCTTCTTAGAATTTTTCTTCTTTCCTGTGAGTTGCTTTCAAACTCTAAAAAAGGAAGTGAAATTAGAGGAAGAGTAGCGGCACAGTCTGCAGATACATTGCTGCAGCAAAGATGCAAAGCAAAAAGTTGCATTTGCATTTACTTTCCACCAGCAACTTTACATGTCTGATAATCCAGCCCCTACTGATTGTACTACTGCCACTACTACAGCTACTTCTACTAGTTCTAGTGCTCTGGCATCGTCAGAGGAGCTTCGCAATGCTCTTGGACCTAGTGCTCAGAAAGGTCCTTCAAGCTTCACCAGAACGACTGTCAAACGCTCGGGTTTGTACGGTTAAACGGTTAAACATTGTTCGGCATTTTCCAGCCAGAGATGTTCCCAGTGCAGGTCAGATGTTGCAGAGGTGCAATCCATGATGTCCTTAGGATCGAGGTACATCAGGGAGTGTGCAGAGGTGGATTTTCAGAAAAAGGGAGCCTCATGTCAAAACTTGGAGTAGAGTGCTGAGTCTGGGGTACTGAGAAGACTAACCCAGTAGGAGGTAGGTGCAGCTCCAGTGGCAGAAGGTCCAATGATACGCCTTGTAACAGCAATCAATTAGGAACAGACTCATCACAATGTTTGCACTTGTTTGTCATTCTGGGGTATATTAGTCATTTTGTTTAGTAGGTATGTGTCTCAGACTTTGTGACCTACCATGAACCTTTATTACACTTTGTTCTTGTCTCTTTCAATCAATCAAGCTTTATTTCGACATACAGTCATAAAAGTGTACAAGTTCGTGAAGCAGTTTCATTACACAGTATAAAATGCTGACTACAATTTTGTTATATTAAAATCGGACATTTTTGTAATTTCATCAAATATTAAAAACACAGAAAAAATAAACATACATATGGAAACAGTTTAAAAAAGGTTCTTTCCTATTCAAATGCTTAAAATGCCTCAATTGTCATTATATATGTGTATATGTATTCATTTCTGTATCAGAGGGAGCTAAATAAAACCTTGGTCCACAGCCCCTTTTTCTTTCGGAGCCCTGCCTGTAAATTAGTAATTAGGTGGTTATTAGCTACCCACTACTGTAGTAAATTTAAAATTATTTTACCCAATATTTTCCCCTAGCTGTCTAATGGGGAGATTGGGTAAGTAATTTTCTGCTAAGTCCCTACCTCCTTTTTTATAGATTAGGACTAACGGGGCACGTTGCCAAGAACCCAGTACTTTTCCTGACCCGATTATAGCATTGAAAACTATACACAAAAATGGCACCAAGATCTTGATTTCGTATTTAAACAAATCTAGGGTTACTAATACTGGGCCCGCGGCCTTGCCGTTTTTAATTGCCTGTGCAACATCACTCACACTGACACTGATCTCTATTGTACCCAGTCTGGGACTTTCCGAGTGCTGATCAAAGTCATAGAGATCGTTGGCTTGCGCTTTATGGAGGCTGCTGAAATGAGACCATCAATCCCCTCCTGTAATGCGACAGACGAGTGCTTATTAAAGTCACATGCAACCACACGGACAACGCTGTAAATTTTGGGCTGGGACCCCCTCAACCCTTGACTGCACAGGCTTTCCATTATATCCATAGCCCCACTACCTGCCGGCCTATTGTAGAGTTTGAACAGTGACAGGTCCTTGTCGTTATTTATTTGGATTGACAGGTTCTGAAGATCTGCCATCCCCATTTCATTCACTGTCACCACCCAGTCTAATGCTATGTCGATCCAGATCAGGAGGAACCCGCACAGTCTGTCTCCCTGTCCCTTTTTAGCCGCTACACAGTATGGTTGAACACCCTGTAATTCCATTGGTGTTAGTGCCTAGGTTTATTGTATTAAAATGACATGGAAGCTCCTTGTAAAGGCTATCCAATCTGGGTCATCATAAAACTTAGCAAGACAGGTTATATTCCATGACAGGAAGCTATATGCCTCTAGGTCCCTCTTTGTAGGCTCCTTGTCCCTTAGTCAGTCTACTTAATTTAGATCTACGGGGACGCCCTCGACCCCCTCATGTCACACCCCTTATCTCTATTCTTTCTCACATTGCCTCTTTGTTTAGGCCCCAGTGGTCCAGTCTCTACTTCTCGAATCCTGAGCAGGAAAGGTCCTGCACACTTGAGCTTGATGCTAACATTCATGGGGGATAGGGTCTGGCGTCTACGCCCAAAAGCCTCTCAACCAAATCTCAAGATTTTAGGAACACCTGGATATAATCTAGGTTGTCTCTTTGTTGTTGAGATCCGTAAGGGAGACAGGCAAAACATTATTTAGGGAAGCAGTTTTGAGGATTTGGCAAGGCTGATTCCCAAAGCATTATTTAGGGAAGCAATTTTGAGGATTTGGCAAGGCTGATCCCACTGAGGAAGGGAAAGTGAACATCAGCCTTGCTGTCAGTCTGGTACGTAGACTATTTGGCTTCCACAGTCATGTGGCAAAACTTCTCTTTCAGTGTGGGTCTTTCAAGGATGCAGGTTTTAACATGGCTTCCTCACATTTGCTTCAGGACAGCACCTTTCTTTCTTGATCCTGGACACATTCCCAAAGGTCTACAAGCAAGTGAAGTGAAGCAAACCCTTCTCATTATATGTAATGAGGTCTCTGGACAGAACCAAGGATGCAATCAGATGGTTCAATCCATTTAAACATGTTTGCTACCACCCTATCAATGGGGCTACTACATTCCAAAACAGCAGACATCCTCCCAGGCCTTCTCATTGAGATGTATATTGAGGAGTTTCCCCAGACCCCATTCACAAAGCTAGCCTTTCTGGCTCTGGCTATGTTGTGCTGGCACTCATACCTGGCAGAGCCATGTACATTTACAACTTCACCTCTATCACATTCTCTCCTCCATAGCATGGTTTTTGCAGGCGTTAAGGACGGGACCCGCAAAGGGACTCTAGAGCTAATAACGGTACCGCAATTTGTGGTACCGTTATTAGTGCCTTCCCCATTCCCATTGAGCCCTGTGGAAGCTCAATGGGAATGGCCCTGGTGAATGGGGAATTACCGGTCCCTCCGACCTCGGAATGGACCGGTAATTGCTCCATTCACCAGGGCGGAGTCGGAAGGGTTTTGGAGGCAACTCCAACCTCGTAATGTGGCCCAATGATTAGGGAAACATTATTAAGCCAAGTGAGGCGAGTGTGTAATCCAGAAGCTTTTAAATGCAATGAAATATTCTTTCCATTAACTTATTTTCTATAACAATTTGCATTTTGTTGAAAATGTTTATGAATATTCATCAGTGCATCATTTCATAAACAAGTGAATATGTTATCTTCAATGAAATGTATAAAACTTGTAGAGTTGAGCCGTCCTTCCATGGGTTTTAACTTGTAATGAAGTTAACAACTGGGGCAGGATCAGCAGCAATAACGTTGCTTGCAATACAAGCTACACATCACAGTATAAGTCCCCTGTTAACTGTTCAAGCTCCTTCCTGCGCTCACACTCACCTTCCCTCTGCCACAACTACCTGCTGAAGCCACCCGTGCCACTGCCCTCACTGGCTAGCATCTATGATAACAGGAGAGGGCTTCTTCAGGTTCTCATTTGAGTGGCGGCCATCTTGTTAGTATTTTTAGAGCATTTTTTAATCAAGCTCTGCGCCAGCCTTTTTTTTTTTACCAAAACAAAAGAGCACCTGGGCACTTTGCGAGAGTGCTTATGGCAACTATGACTTCAGTGGCAAGCTGTATGGGCGGTAACGTCCCACTGACTTCGTTAAAGGCCTGGGTGTAAATGCAGGCGACACATGTTAGTCAAAGCCTGTTACTCATAGCATTCCTGTTTAAATATGTTGTCTTGAAGATTGTGATCATAGTCACAATCCATATTTTTCCTGCTGATCTATTTTGTCGAATACCATTTATACAACGTGTTAATTTCACAATAAAATAAGCACCAACATTTTGTCTTTGTTTCAGATGTAAACGAATGTGTCGCTAAAGAGCACGAGTGCAGTGAGCTTGTTCAGTGCAGAAACACGTATGGTGGATACAAATGCATCTGCAATTCGAACATCACTTTTGAATCTATGGCATGCTACCCAGGTAAAGTTTTGCATCCCTTCATGAGAATGAATGATATGAATTGTATTCCTCCCAGTCACGTTTTTATCCAATGGAAACGGAAGAGGAGGGTAAAATGATAGGCAATATGCCATGCCCAACCTTAAAATAAAATTGCAGATCTGATCCAGTACAAACACTATTGTTGATGAAAAACCAAATGTAATATCTGTAAAATATTTTAATTAGCGTTTCATGTGTTTTTCAAGGTCCCATAATACTCTCAAGTTAGGGTAAAATAAATTATAATTTACATTATAATAGCTACTAGGAATACAACATCGGAAGCCAGTTCAAAGTGTCAGTGGAAAAATGACCTCAGCATTTGAGTCTTTCTGAAATTGAGCATATTTCTTTGCAGCACATCAACTTATAGCAGTTTTACAATCACATCTTCCGATCTCTTAAATTTCCCTGATCTGCCTTCAAAAGACATATCAATCATACTGGACTGCTTTTACCACGTAATACCTGCTTCGTTATATCATAGAATATTTTAGAAATATGTTGTTATGAAGACTGTGATTATAGTCACAATCCATACTGTTCTACTTATTAACCTTGCAACATTTCACTCGCTGCTAAGTTAGCAGAGCCCCTCTGCTTTCATAAGGATCACCGCAGGTCCAGTCCATGCTGCTGTTTTCTTTTGCTACCTTCAACGCCACGTGTCCTCCAAAGGATTTTCTACCCCAGAGAGTTTTCCTTGGGCTCACCCCTTTGAACAAACACCACCCTGTTATTCCAGTTCGGCGGATGTTCATTGGGGCGTTGGCTTGATTGCCATCTTTCCATTTCAACGCCTGCAGGCTTCAGTTTGACTAACTGCTTCCACACTAAGTTTAGCACTTACTGCTCCGAGCAGCCACCGTGTAACTGTTGCATTAGCCAATTACATGTTGCTAAGATGATGTCTCCCTTACCTGTATCAATTAGCAGTGTTCCGCAGTGGGGCCATCAGATAGTTACATCCAATGAAAAGACTAACTCATATAGAAGCTATATGTAGACAATTTAGCAAACCAATCCCTCAACCCCGTAGGTTTTTGCAACCAAGATTACAGTAAAACGTCATTCATGACGTGTTTTTAATTTATAATCCATTGTATTGTATTGGAGAATCAGAAATCTTTTGAGACTTGTGTGCTTATTGCTTTCCCTGCTTTATATGGATTTTTAATAAAGCAGACTTTGCCATTTACCTTGACTATTTCCGTTATTGGGCGCAGGATTTCTCAGCCTGTCTGTTCGGCTTGCACTAGATTTATTTGGTGCCCCAATATATATGGTAGTGGTTCGGATGGTTGGACAGTACCCTCAGATTGTCAAAACTCCTCGCTACAAGACTGAGGACTGGACAGTCACCTATGGAAAGCAGTGAATCACGCGTGAACTGGGGCAGTCGACAGGAGCCCCCTTGGTGAAAATCCTGCCTGGTGCCCACGAGCACCCCCCCAGGGTAATGGTAGAGTGGCCGATTGAGGGAGGATCAATACTGAAAGCCTTGGATGATCCACAGATGTAAGTACAGAGCATCGATTTGGCAAACAAGGAGAGAGGGATTTGTTTGTATATAATGGGGAATTGAGGTGAGAAAGGATTGATTTACGAGAGAATACCTGTAACAAGATTATGGAAGGTGACGCACTAAACATTGTGTTGAGGTATTAAGATATTAAAGATAAAGAGATTTCCCCTGACAAGGTCAAGGAAGAGTGCTTCACACCCCCCCTTCCGGGGTAAGATTAAAAGATAACAATAGTTTATCAAGAGGGCAAGATGACGGCCAGGGGGGTTTGGGTTTTTGTTGTGTTAAATTGAAGGTGCACTTTTATGTGTAGTGATTGCTGGCACCAGCAGCAGGAGGATGAAAAATGGTTTGAATAAGTGAAAAGCAAGGCTTTGTGCACACTGGTATACATTGTAGAGCACGTGGAGCTGTGGTTTGGATTTATTTATTTATTTGGGTTCATAATTCGCCCAGCGGCCCGGAGGCATCGTGGCGCTGTTACAGGATATTCATTTGGTGCATGTTATACAGGTTACACAGTATATTCACTCGGTGCAGGTTAGACATTGGTTACAGAAGTAGATATAGGCCCTCATTCCGAGTTTGGAGGTAACCATGGAGCTATTAGCTCCATGGTTGCCTCCCAACTCGTCCCAAATCCGGCCTGGTGAATGGAGTAATTACCAGTCCATTCCAAGGTTGGAGGGACCGGTAATTCCCCATTCACCAGGGCCCTTCCCATTCCCATTTTTGCCCCCATAGGGCTCAATGGGAATGGGGAAGGAGGATAATTACGGTACCGTAAATTACGGTACCGTAATTACCTTCAAAGTCACTTTGCGGGTTCGTTTTTTAATGCCTGCTGGCGTTACGTACCAACCCGCAAAGGGAACTCGGAATAGGGCGGTAAGGGTTTAACGGCACCGGTCTCGTTACCGGTGACCGTTAACCCTTACCGCCCTACTCGGAATGACCCCCATAGACATTAGATGATATTGTAGAGCGGTGTTATGAGGTTACAGAAGAAAAGTGTTGGAGGCCGTGCAGGACATAAGGCGGTCTAGTTGAACAACTTTGTTTATAGAACTTTTCTGAAGATTGCCAGGGATTCTTTTTGGATGCAAATGGCAGGGTCCTGAGCATGAGCGCCAATGTGGTACTTCCCTGAAGAGTTGATGTAGCTGTGAGGCTTGGGAAGAGATGTGGAAGTGTTGGAAATAGAGGGAAGTATTGTTGACAAGGGTATGTGAAGGAAGAATAAAGAGATAGTATGTTTGAGGGTTTATTGAGGTCCAGTAATTATTGGCAATCAGGATTGTGATGTGCCATCATGGGAGACACTCCTCTTATGTATTTATGTAAATCGCTGCCTAGACATAAGCAAAAAATACATAAGTACAATTCTGAATGGGTTAAAGGCACAGCGGGCAAAATGTTTATGCCTTGGCCCCAAGAGGTGACTCTTTTGAAATCAGTGCTGCAACACATAACAACATATTTACACGCTGCATATAAAGGAAAGAAATCGGAAAATTCATTAGCAATTCTAGAGTTGTGGAAGATGCATGAGGATGAAACAGAGGATACCCCCTGTGAGGGAGTGGATGCTTAATCAGTGTGAATGGGAGGGCATAGCGCCCTCGGCTCCTCCTCCTTCTCCCCGGAGCAAAGATCCATCAGACAAAGGGCAGGGATTGTTCCCATTGAAAGAAATGAAAGCAGCAGCAGGGTATACTAACCCTGTACATGAGCCCCCCACTTACAGTAGTGAAGATGCTATAAACAGAGTTAAATTAAATAGTCAAAAGCCAATGCCCATGCGTGATGAGTATGACGAGTGCTACGGCCTGCAGGTGAAGCTGACAGAGGCTGAGGAAGAGAGCCAGGGACAGAAAGGCAGGCAAAGCAATAAGGAAGAGACAACAATCACTCCGAATGAGTGGATGGGAGGACAAAATGTGCTTAAACTAGGCTGAAGAAACATGGACGATTCTAAAGAGAAGGAAAGGGAAGTTAGAGAAAGGCAGAAGAAAGATGAAGATGAGCAAAGAAAACAATAAGAAATGGAATGACAGAGAAGGAGGCAGGAGGAGTAGAACGAGAATGGGACATAATAATTCAGGAAGTGGAGTAAAGGGAAAGAAAATGTGAAGCAAATAGAGAGAAGGAGTGGAAGTGAAAGGAAGAGGAGGGAACTAGAGGAAAGAGAAAAAGATCAAGAGAGAGAACACAGTGAAACAGTGAAGAAACACATGGAAGAAAGAGAAAGAATGAAGAAACAAAGAGAAGAAAATTGAGGAAAAAAAGAAGTAAGGAAACAGAAAGAGAGATGGGATTAAGCAGAAAATGGCGACAAAAAGGAATTGATGAGATCCTTTGAGGGTGCATGCTCCAAGAGGAAAAGAGTGATCAGGAATGGCAGTAGAAAAAAAAAGAGAGGAGCTTAGAAAGACACAATAAGCAAGTGCAGGACAGAATCAAAAATTGTACCCTTCCAGATGAAGATGAGGCAGAAGCCATGCGAAGGAGGATCGGTAATTGGTCCAGGAGTAGAAGAGACAGCAGGGTCTCCACAAAGGGGGAAAGGGAATGTATTAGTGGAAGGAATAAGATGACTGGATAGAAAGTTCCCCTTGAGGGAATTAGAGTTTGAAGACAGGGAAGATGAAGGGAGTGATGGAAGTTTGGGCACAATGCTTTCAAATGAGGAAAGAAATTAAGGTGAAAATGAGGAAGGGGAAGAGGGTGCACAAGCCCCTTCAGCATGCTTAATAACAGGGGAAGAGAGAGCATGGATGGAGTTGGAAGGAGCACATACAATATTGGAGCTAGCTAAAAGCTTGGGGCTGCGAAAATGCAATGAAGAAGCTTAGAAAATATGATACCTTATGTGAATAGGTCGAGAAATGTACTGGGATAGAAGAAAGCTGATGCCACAGGCACCATACCCAAGCAACGGTGGACCGACTGTGAGTGAACAAACCACGGAGGTCACGCAATTTCCATTGTTAGAAAAGACAAAGGACGGCCGCAATATATACTATGGCCACAAATGGATAAGGATAATCTAAGTTGTAAGTTGCCAACTTTGACCGCAGGAGCGGGTAAATGGATTTATGAATTTGAAAGAATGACGGCAGGGATGACGTTGGCAGTGGGTGACATAAACAGCTTGCTTGCTGCAACCATTGAGGAGTGAGGTGATAGCAAGCAGGGAATCCTGGGGCGACGGCCCAGAATATGACTGATGACGCAGCACTGTTTAACAATTGTAGGGCTGATGTATGGAGAGCACTCAGAGTGCAATATCTCGATACGTCAGACATGAGTATAATTATGACATGATAATTGCGTGATGACGAAGATCCAGTTGCCTACATTCAAGAGATTCAAGAGAGATGGTGTCTTGAGATCAGGGACCCATGGGATAAGATAATAGCTATTTTTATCATAGATTGTGTCAGGGGTTAACTGAACCAGTGCAGAGACAACGGAAAAAATGTGTAGGTATGGAAGCAAAATCGAGGCCAGAGATTCAATTAACTATAGTTCATCATTGTCTATTAATGTAGGAGAAAGCCAGAAAGAAATTTAAGGAAAGAAAGCTGGAGGAAGGGAAGTTATTTCTGAAAATATTGTCGAAGTTTTCGGTGGAAGGAACTGTGTTAACAATTGGAGAGGGAGTGGTTACACAATACACAAAGCAGGTACATCCAATGGCTGGAGGGAATTTCCCAGGAAGGGGAGAATACAATTACTGACTACGAGGAAGAGGGGATGGATGCCATGCTCCACAATGAGGATGGCATGATTCCTGGCCCTCATGTCCCCAGCCCTCCAAGATGTCAGGCTGGAGCCAGGCCCCGATCACCTACATGGCCCTCAAGGGTCTCTCCATCCCTCCAAAGACCCACTTGGAGTCAGACTTGGCTCTTGTGGCACCAGACTCACTCACTCCCTTAGGATAACTATAGGGAATGGAATTTGAGTGCATTGATGGGGACAAGATGGATGCCCCCACATATTTCGGTTCCCAGAACTGCATGTGCAGTCTAGTCTTTTTGGTGTGGTTCAGCCCAGAGACACCTAGGATACCCAGAGACTATTTAAGCCACACCCAGGCTGAGAAACATGCTTTGCGTTTTCCGCACCTGCAGTGTGACACTCACTGTGTTCGGATCGGTCTCCAGTAGGCCTGCATCTTTCTTCTGCGCTCAGCTCCTGCAAGAACAAGAACACTGTTAGGAACAGCCTTACCTTGCAGAGCTTCTGCCCATCATTCATCGCTCCTACTGTTCTGCGGGCATCTTCGGGGGTGTCATTCCAATCCCGGCATGCCGCTTCCTAAGGAAAAGGGAAAAGAACAGAAAAAAGGCATTAGTAAGCATTCTGCAAATCTTCGCTTATTTTAAAATACTGTACGAGCTTCAAACGCTTACCTGAATCTCAGCCGCTCTGGGGGAACTCTGTCTCCGGAACTTCTCATCCATCTGCAAGAGGGAAAAGACACTCCAGGTTAGCGTGGAAACATCTAGAGGCGCTGCATACCGCGCTTACCCACCGCATTTGTTCTTCATAACCGGCATCCACGCTGAAAACATTGCAGCACCTAAAAGACACAGAAAAACTCAGTTCAATGCAAATACGAAAGGGGTGCATCGCGCATTGCGCTCTCACTCACCTTCAGCGCTACTCATCTCAGCAGCACGCCGCCATCCCCGAACTGTTCAAAAGACTCATTATACTTACCTGTCAGACTCTTGCCAGTGAAGTAACTAGCCCGCATCAATCAAAGCGCCCCTGCACTGAAATCAGGACGGAGAGCATACTATCCAAGAAAACAAGGTGAGCTGTGAATCAAAGGGAAGGGTTGGACCCCAGGGAAGAAGGAGTTCAAGCACACAGAGACAATAGGGAGTTAAACTCTACCAATCCTGTGTTTCAGGCCCAGTCTCCAGTCGAATAGCCTCCAGGGAAGAGTTTGAGGTCGTAAGAGGTCAGAACAGGCCAAGTGACGTCCCTGTGGATACCAGGTGAGCGTTACAGAGGAGAGTTTAATGGGAGACAGCCCAAATTCAGAGGACAGTCTCAACATTGTTTGATGTGTGGAAGAATGGCACACATTTCCATATCATGCAGAAGCAGGGGAGGGCTGCAACAAAATTGGCAACATCCAAGAGAGGGGGGTATCATATCCTCCGCTATACAGTGCAGAGCAACCTGAATATTATTCCCAAGACCACACAAAGTATCAGATGTATGCACCACAAATACAAACTTTACTGCAGGCACTAATGCAAGCACAACAAGCACCAATTCAAAGGCAACGAGCCCCTATGAAGACACAGAAGACACAGTTGCAAACACAAGTACCCATACAACATAACACCGTGGCAACATAGAACGCAAGTGCAGGATCACAGACAACTACTCCGAGAATAGGAAGTGTGACTGTGGTGGGAGGAAATCCTTTTACTGGAACAGGGATGAACCTATGCCCACAATAGGACAGCCCACAGACTGCCTTGATGTGTGCAATCATATCCGTTACACCAGACCCACAAGAGGAACATGGGTTGGGGTGACCATAGGTGACAAGGCATTTTCTTTCCTTGCAGATACAGGGAACACTAGGTTCTCTGTTAGGGAGGGGGAGTTCCCAATGTCAGGCATTGCCATGAATGCACACAGTCTTTTCTGAGGCTACAAGTTTGGTTCCTTTTACTGATGATTTACCTATCACTACAGGAGAACATGAACTTTCTATGCCACTATTGTACTGCAGCAAGACACCAGTTAACATATTGGGGAGGGACTTAATGAGTAAGTTAAATATGACCATATCCTTCACAGACCAGGGGAAAAAAGCATGTTCAACTACAGAAATGTACTACATAAATGCACGAAAATTCATATCAGCATTTTCTGGCCAGAAAGCACAGCGGGACATACCACTAGATCCAGAAGTATTCCTTTATGGAATACACATCCTGTTCGCATGGCTTCTGGGGACATGGGGCAAAACATTGTGACTTCCTGCAGAATTGTTGTTTAGATCATAGGTGCCTATCGATGATGAGGAAGGACAGGTGATTCCCATACAGTTAGAAGCAATAATAGTGATAGAGGAGAGAGTAAGGATTGATGCCAAGGGAGAAGCATGCATAGCAGTGATAGCTCTTGATGAATCACACAGACTGACAGATTTGACAGATGAGGAACTGTTCAAAGATGATGATTCAGATGATGAGGTGGTGTATCTTCCCGAGGTGAGGAGTGTGCAAAGTCCTTCGATCTGATAATGGAACTCATTTTGTAAATTAAGTCTTTGAGCACATCACAATCCTTTTGGGTATTAAGTATAAATTATCTTCTGCTTATCACCTGCAAGCTAACAGTATTTGTGAGTACCTCAACAGCCTTCTCAAGGTACGGATTGCTAAGTTAAAAGTGTCTCTGAAGAAAGGAAGGCTCCATTGCCTATCCTTAGCCCTATTTGCATTACGCAATCAGCCCAGCTCAGACCATCGCCTGACTTATCAGAAGCTGGTGGTGGGATGCTGTATACACATATCTCTTGCTCCTTCCTCTCAAGCGTGAACTGATGCCCACAATGCTGCTGATGTGCTTGGTTCTGAAATGCATGAATACTTGGCTGCTATGATGGCGAGTGTCGCTGTTATGTCTCAACAGCTTGGCAGGGAAGGTTAAAATCAGAATGAGAAAGACAGCGAGCAGATTGATCCACTGAGTTTACTAAAAAAAACACCCTGTATCCAGGTGACAAGATCCTAATAAAAAATGGTGTAAGACGCTGGCACAAACTGCGCTTTGAGGGACAGTCCCCCATCGAGGAGGTCTCTCCCACTGCAGTAAGAGTAAAAGGAAGGAGTGCCTGGCTCCATCTCAGTGATGTTAAACTCTACAATTGAGAGACCCCCCTGTGAGGGATTGAATTGAATTGAATTGAATTGATATTTTATTTATATCGCGCTCATACACAGGTGTTTCAGAGCGCGACAAGGCAAGGGAGAGGAAACAGGGGAGGACAAAAAAAATAATTAAAACAACGATCTTACTAGGCCCAGTGACATTGAGAACATGCAAGTGCATGGGAGAGAGGGAGGGGAAAAGTGCATAGACGTGGCAGAAGTGGAAAGTGCGGAGCAAAGGAGAAACAGAATAAATAATAATAACATAAATAAATAAGAGGCAACAGTGGTAGTGCAACCAGCAAGTGGAAAGTGCTAGGTTTAAGGCAACAGACAGGGTAAGTCTGATAAGTGCAGGAAGAACAAAGAAGGGAATGTATGGGTACAGATACAGATCCCAGTGCAATGGGTGGCCCAGGGGCAGTGCGGGAGGGTGGCAGCGTGAGAAGGTACCTGGGCCCCGGAGGACAGAGGGTGGCCAGGTGCACAGTGCCAGGAGAGGACAAATCAGCAGGGGAGAGTGGGAGTGATGGCAGAAGCAAAGAAGATGGTCTTGAGGTGCTTCCGGAACCGGAGATGGTTCTCCTCAAGTTTGGTAGGGAGGCTGTTCCAGTGGAAGGCCCCAGCCGCAGACAGTGATCTACCCCTAGCTCGTTTCTATAAAAAACAGCTGACCCTAAGGGAGTTAGAGGTAGAGGAGCAAAAGGCTCGAGAGGGGAGATATTTGCGGAGGGATTGTTGAAGGTATTTTGAACCCAGGCCCTAGAAAGCCTTGTGGACAATGCAGAGGGTTTTGAATTTAATCCTTGCATACACTGGGAGCCAAACGTTTGGCTTTAAAAGAGGGCTGACCCCCTCATTTATCAGATCATCTGAAGATTTCACAATGAGTAAGAAGAAGGATTCTTTTGGTCCAGAGCTGAAGGTACAGTCTACCTTACATCTTCTGCCAGTGAAGGAAGGCCAGGTGTTCCAAGAGGGAAGCAAGATCCCTCCCATAAACATCTCCCATCAAACAAAGGGAGAAACCAGACTCAGAGGACCTGTCCAGCAGCTCCAGAACCGGTACCCAACCAGCACACAGCGTGCCCTGATAGGTTCTGACAGCGAGCTTCCTAGGTGTAAAGTGCAGGAGAGTTTCTTGACAGAGGACAAAACCGTTGCCTGCTAACACCCGCCTGAGCTTTGGGCCATGTACCTTGAAAGGACAAACTGGTTGTAGATTGTATCCTCTCATGGGTCAGATATAGTGATGTCATCTTTTTCATTTTTTAAGGTGATGTGATCCAATTAAATAATTTCTTTGCCTGGATCAACACCCACAATAGATTTCTTTGCTTCTTTCCTTCACAATTAGTTCAAGTAAAGAATGTGTACATTTTTGGGATTTGGAAATTAGGGCAAACTAAGGGGCCCTACAAACAAAGGTTTATCAAACACCCATGGACAGAAACTCACTGCTGTGTTACGATAGCTTTCACCCCAGACAACTGAGTGAAAATCTCCCCTTTCGACAACATCTCTGATACAAAAGGAATTGCACAAGCAGATGTGAAGTTGGCATTCAGGCATACAACCTCTGCAAGAAACTCACCACACTGGGTTACCCTAAGAAACTACTAAAGCAGGCCTATAAGCGGGCTATACACATTCCGAGAGAGATTACAATGGCACAATGCGCCAAAGACAAAGGACACTTTGAACAAATTACGTCAGTTACTCTACAATAGTCCACAGAATTGGAAAAGAAATCAGGAGATTATGGCCCTGAAGAGGGAACCCTAACTGTGGCTCTCATTGCACCAGTCCCGCCTCATCTTGATGCCACAGAAATGAGAGGTGTACATCATTCCTGGCCCCATCCTCCCCATCACCAATGTATTGCAGATGTGAGAAACGTTATTCACTCAGCCAGCCATTCAGACCTTATCCTGATGCGTCGTTGAAAGGATACATTTGGAATCAATGGAGCAAGTAAACTGACTTTAAGCAAGAAGAAAGCTGATGACATCACAACTAAGACTATGATGTAGATGTGTTAGTCATGAAGCACACACACGTTCCTGCATGAAGTTATGCAGATACATAGGACACACTACTCTTAGAAACAAAGAACATGTTTATGACACACTTAGCTAGAGGAAGGAAGACCATTGCTATGCAGTAAACGCAAGTTGCGCAAGAAAACATATGAACTGCTTGCTGACGCTTAATTGCAACTAACATGAACGACCATGGAAATAAAGATGGAAGCCACAGCTGCATTGAAATAAATGGAAGATGCTGGAAGGGACTAAAAATACAGAGAGAGGCCTCACATGCTGACTATGCTGAGACGCGCAGACCAGGCTGTCAGTGCAGCTATTGTGCACAGCCTTGCCAAGGACACAGAGGGAGGGAAAGTTGCAAGTTAATAGAAGAGATAAGACACCTGCAAGAGTAAAAGCCTAAAATCCTCATAAATGCAAGCAGGAAAATTAAGTTTGTGGTCCCTACACACGTAACTTGAAACCTGAAAGACAGAGCCTATCCATTTCAGTCAGACAGAGACTGTTGTTCCCATCCAACTGAGGGCAGGGTGACACAAAAGTAAAACCAGGAGAAAAGCTTAATGTTCCGGTAACCTTCCAAGGCACCAAGGCTGAGAAGACCCTTGCTAACCAATCCCTATCCACCTTCCATGCTAGCTCACACTTTGTTGTGAGGCCCAATGACAGCACGCTAACCTGACATACCTGTATTTGCAACATTTAGGAGGTGGTCACAGGAAGAACTACCAGATATAACCTCGCCAATAGGGTAACTAACCCTGTGTGTACTTCATATGTAGTTCACCTCGCAAACCAACAGACCAAAACACTAGAATGTGCAACAATTTGTATAACCTTTTTTTAAAAACAAAATTTTATTTTGATTATTTGTATTACAATTTTTATAAAAGTAAGATCAGACCAAAGTTCAAACTAAGTTCCAAGTTCCTTGTCTCCTTTCTAGGCTAAGGGGGGGATCTATAATCGGTTAGCGAGCCTTTACAGGTTCAACGCTTTCAGGAACAGGGTCACTCCGATGACACATGGCTTATTGTTACCGCTGGTCAGCATAGCCCATAGATTTTCAGAGTCTAAGGTGCCGAAGTTTTTCAACGAATCAGCAAGAAATCGGCGCCTTTCCGTCACCAAACCTGAACATTCAAGCAACAAGTGCTTTGTGGTTTCAATAGTGTCAAGTGGTTCACAGTAGCAGCATTTGTTTGATGGAACTTGGTTGCGGATCGCTAGGATTTAGTTTGTTTTTAGCTGATTTAATCTAAACCTTAGGAATGTTCTGCTTAACCCCTTGTCCGGAAGTTTATGCAAGTAGCCACGCACCTCATCGAACTTCATCGGAGTGCTTGGCAAGTTAGCCGTCAAGGAGTAGCTATTGGCAACTTCCTGAGTGTGAATCCAGTCTGCTTCAAAAAGTTTCTTTGACACTTTGTTGGGATTTTGAATCAATGTTTCCACAGTGATATCGAGTTCTTGCAGAATGGATAGGTTAAGTTGTTCCCATCTAGAAAGCATCCAATTATCACCACCCAGGCTTTCCTTGCAGATAAGGTCCAGGACTTTGGCTTCGGGCGCGTTGATGACTTTACGATACATCATGAGGGTAGCTCTCATTTTTATTGCTAGAAGGGAGGATAGACAAAGTTCTCTTCTTATCAGCGCTATTGGTGTTGAATTCGACAAGCCCAGAACACTACGCCAGAAGAAGCTTTCGTATTTTACCCAGACTGAATTCAGGACCAGTAGCATTGCATCGATGCCATAGATCAAGGCAGTGACCACCTTAGATTTAAAAAATCTTATGGTTGGAATAATGGAAAATCTTCTGTGTTTCCTATCCATGGCCTTGGCTTGTGCCGTAAGGTTTTTCAATTTCGACCACAGAATCTCTTGCATAGCCTTTTCCTCCTTGTCATTGGTGATCATGATACCTAAGTATTTGAAGGCACAAACTATTTCGAGATTCCTCCCTTCGCAGTGCAAGGAGAGTTTTTGTTTCCTTTTAGCGGAATTTCCCAATATTAGTATTTTGGTTTTGTCGTTATTCAGCCTTAGGTTGTTTTTTGCCAGGTAGCTCACCAGGTTGTCAGGTTGGCGTTGCAGACCAATGGGGGTCAGGTCCATCAAGATGATGTTGTCAGCGTAGAGTAATAGCTCGATCTTAGAGCCTCCTAACGATGGTGGAAAGTGCCTGACCGTTTCCACTGACTCCCCATAATCTGTGATGTAGGAGTTGCCAAGCGCGGGTGCAAGAGGACACCCCTGCTTCACTCCTCTTGATGTCTGTATTTCCTCAGACAGGTGACCTTCCGCGCTAAAACGCACCCGTATTGAAGTATCCGGGTGTAAAGCTTATATAGGTTCCAAGATTGAGCGCGGGCACTCTTTGTTTTCCAGTTTCGCCTATAATTGCTGCCTATTGACCTGGTCGAAGGCTTGGACCATGGCAATAAAAGCCACATAGATGGAGGGACCACCCTGCAGAACTTTGGTCTTCAGGGAACTCAGAAGCAAGATGTTAGTGGTGGTTCCTGAATTTTTAACAAACCCATTCAGAAAGGGGTCCGCTAGGTGGGTGCAACGGATCCAAGTTTGGAAAGCGGCCAGTGCCAAAGATGTGAACACCTTGTCCATAACGTCCAAGAGGGCGATTGGTCTGTAATGACTTGGGTCGTCTGGCGAAACCTCTCTTGAATATGGGTATGATGGTAGCTTTTTCCAAGATGATGGAATATCCTGGGAGTAGTTGCAGTTGGTGAAGATCTTACTCATAGCACCAAGGGTGAAACACTAGAATGTGCAACAATTTGTATTACTATTTGTGGTTTATTATATTGCAAGCCTAGCTAGAAAGCAACAGAGAGCTGCACAAGTTGTTCAGGGTAACATATGAAATAACGAGGGGGGTTACATGTGGCATAAAACGCTCTGACTATGGGGGTGGGATGTGATGTGGGAACTCCGAAATGCTGCAAAGCCCTGTGTGCAAATGTTAGTTTTATTAAAGTAGGAGCAGCACACATCTCGGAAATTGGGATATTCAGTATGCAGCACTATATAAAACACCAGCTATTGTTATGATTATTTTTAACTTGTGATTGAAGTACTGAAAAGTAATAACTAGACACAGCATAGTAGACAATATAACAACAAAAACACACTTTCACTATCCTGCATACCTTCATTGTATGTATTAATTGCTGCAAAAGCATGTATAAATTCTGTGTAATCTATTTTTGCCATCATTTTGGTCTCAGTAGAATATACAACTAGTGGCAATCAACAAAACTCCTCTGAACAATCTGCAACAGCACCTGTAGCAAGATCCTCTGTGCAATCCACACATATGGATACAACAAAAAGTTATTTTTATGGTGAATATGTTGCGATCACTAATATCTACTTAAGCTTTTTAGTGAAGCTTTTTTGGGTATAGCCCACACTGCAAATTAAACCAATTCTAGGGACTGCCAATTTTGGTAGCTGTAGCACAGTGAGATCAAATGATTTGTCAAGCATCATGGGTAAGGGATGGACTAGAAATGTGAGTCCTTTCTGTAATTTAGGGCCTCATCAGGGGTTGGGTGGAGAGCCAAAAATGCGGCAGTAACGCTATTAGTGCCAAAAAGCCCCATGGACTCTGAAAAAAGGTTAAATTACAGCTCCACCACAACTCGCGATCCAGCGCAAAATGCACCATACTGAGATGCGGCAGCGCTAATAGCATTGACCGTCGGGCTACACCAAGGCCCTGATGAGGCCCTTCGTCACTTAGGGCCTCATCAGAGGTTGGGCAGAGCAGCAAAATGCAGCAGCAACACAATTACTGCTGTAATGGCGCTCTGCCTAATCCTGAGTTTGGGCGGAAAGCTGGAGAATTACCTCAAGCTTGAGCTGTAGATAAATCTCCAGCTTTCTTCCTATTTTCAGCGATATTACTGCTGGCGCTATTACCGTCGGCAGTAACAGCACAGAAAGCCCCCATAGAGTCCTAAGGACTCTGAAGAAATTGGGAATTACAGCATCACCACAACTCGGGATCCGGCGTAAATTGCGCTGGACTGAGTTGCAGTAACGCTAATAGCGTTGCCGGTATCCCGGCACAATTACCGCTCGGATACTGCCAAGGTCCTGATGAGGCCCTTAGTCACTTGACCACATATCTTGCAAATTCTAGTTTGTACAGATGTGTGTTCAATGGAGTCTAAACAAATATCTACATTTTACAGCTCTCCTATGGAAATGGAATGTCACACAGTGAAGGATCATGCTTAATAAGGTTACCTGCTTGTAGTCAATATTTTACAGTACTCCCATTTTGTAAATCCTTTTTATTAATCATCAGTTTCAAAGGGGCCACAATTATACCTATTTTAAAAAAGGAGACATTCTAGGGACTACCACAAAATACCAGTAATTTATAATGTAGCAGCAATTTTAGGTGAAAAAATATTGAATCAGTTAGATGATGGGTGCGAATAATTCCCTAGACTCTTTTAAATCTAAGTGGATAGTGTCAGTATTGTAACTCACACAAGGAAGCATTTTTTATTAAGCTGCCTTCTACACAGCTAGCCTAGAGCTAAGTGGTTCAAGATCATTTTAAGGTTCCACAACCGTGATAGACGGTCCAAAGCGCTTTACCTCTGTCACTCAACTAGGAACAACAATGTAGCTTTAGTGGTAGCACATTTTTTGTGCTGAGCTTCGTTTTTAGGACAATGCTTTCTCTAAGCATTTGAACGAAATCCTAAAGTCTTAAACAATGAGACATACCTAAGCACTAGAATCTGGATTTTATTTGACGTTTAATACTGTGATTGAACCAATTTTTAACTATGAAGTTACTTTGATTTTAACTCATTATGCAATGGATTTAATCTCTGATGTATTATTATTATTGCTTTTCATAAGTATTTATTTTGCGTACAGCATTTATTCACACTTGTGTCATCTAGGATAACAGTTACAGCAGCAGAGTAGAGCGCAGCACTGCATGAGCTCAATTGCGATGAAAATCTGTGGTCATAGGCAGCAACCCGTTGCTGTGGCCTGGCGGAGGGGGATGGCCCTCGTGAAGCATGCATGGATGGTGAGAGGGGTGGCAGACAAGTACCAGTGGAATGTCACCAAGATGCCAAGCCCTCCACCCGGAGCGTGGGAGCCGCTGACATCGGAGGCTGTGGAAAGCTGGCAGAATGCCTGATAGTGGGATAGATGGCCTGCGATGAGGAGCTGAGGAGCTGAGGCGAGGACCAGACGGACAAGCAAAAATATGCACTGCCGGCGTCTTCGGTGGTGAAATTGACTCTGAAAAGAAGAATAAAAAGACCACATGCATTTAAATACATAAAAGGAGATGAGTCGCGCTGTTAGGAAAGATTCCCATTTATGTGTAATTTTCCCTCCCGTTGTGTAACGCCCAACTTTTTGCTGATGTCTGAACGCCATAGTCTGACTTTACCAGAGGAGCACAGCCTTCTGCTGCACTCCCCTGGGCTTTTCGCTCACTTCTTATGGGAAACTGACATGCCCTTAAAGACAGTCAGTACTGGGAGACTTTGTTTCCCTTAGTCCTTTTCCAATGTTGCAACTTTTCTGCAACATGTAACAAGTGTGCAATGCATCTTACAGTACAGTGCACTTGAGTCTAGTCATTTCCAAAGGCCCTAGATACTCTCGAATGATTTTTTAGGAGAAGCGCAGATGTCCCTTGGACAGGGCTGGTGGCAGCTTATCACTTTGCATATTTTTAACCCTTTCTTGCCAGGTAAACCACAATTACCGCGTTTGGCACGGTTAGGTGGCCTGGCTCCAAAATGGCCAAGCCACGAGGTTCTTTGTCTTGCCCTTTGGCCATCTTGCCCCTTCACCTTCCCTAGGTCAAGCCGACCTGAGTCAGTCCTTATTTGGGCATGCATTTTCCCACAAAGCGCCAAGCTTTCGCGTGTTTCTGCATGCCTTGTGCGTGTGCCTCCTGGATGTGGGCTGGAACGTCTGGTTCCAATACCAATCCTGGGTGCCAGAGAGTCTGGAGTGCTGTGAATGCCTGGGACCACAGTGATCCATGATTGGTCCATGTATGGTACGCCTGCATGTGAGCAGATCTCCCATTGAGTCATCTTCATTTTGGCGTGAAGGAGATTCTGGATAAGAGAAGGCCCTAAACACCCATACCAGGTCAATCTCTGGAGTTCTCACTGAATGAAGGATAGGATCCAAGTATCCTGAAACTAAGAAGCTGAGTCGAGGAACTGCTAGTGACCCGCTGGAAGGTTTGGCACCCTGAGCCGGCTGTCATCCTGCTGGACCCCTCTGCATCTGATCATCCTAGAAGGTCTGCAAAGGTGCTTTGACCCATTGGAATAGTGGGACCAACTATACTCAACACCTTCATCTTAACCTGCAAGTAAGCCTTTTCAGAAGTGTCCCTGGGCCATCCAGTGGACCGACCAGCTTCTGCAGTTGTTGGGCTCTGATACCACCGCCGTTTTGAGGAGGCCCTTGAAACTTGGCACATCGCAAGCTCTGCGTTCACGGCACTCTCACACCAGATTTCGTATACTTGGCATTCCCAAGTCTGGAGTAAAGTGAGTGCGACCGAACCGGAGTTTACGCGGTTGCTGTGTCGTCCAGCCGTGGTGACGAACTTTGCAAGTTCATTGCAGCTGTGGTCCTCTGTGCCTTGAAGCCTGCTGCAGAAGAAATGGCCTGATCCATCGACCAGGAGCGGAGAAATCTCCGTTGTAGGGGAATCAACACTGTAACTTTGTCGCAGAAAGCCGCAGAGCCGCAAGATTGCTGCATTCGAACCTACAACCGAAGTGGACTCGACTGCCGAAGTTTGATCCGGAGTGCACCGGGGTTCAGTGAGTAATCGCAACCCTAACCAGTGGCCCATAGCGCATCCATCAATTTTTACGCATGAGTGTCCCCTGAGGGCCACTCTCCTTTACACTGCTAGTGCGGACTAGCAAACTAGTCCCAACTCTTGGAATCGACTCTGCCATCAAGTGGAGGCCCTCCTCGAATAGTGGTAACCGATTCTTCATCGCCTCACCCACCTTCCTGAGCTGCTACAGACCCTTGAAGAGACCCCATTTCGCCCATTTGATATACCACCCGCGCAAGCAGTGCAAGTACATTTGAGCAATAGGCTCCACTCTTCTTAGGGATTAGACTGCCTCTTAGTTAGAAGTGTGTTGGATGCAGAAGGGATTAAAGACTATGTGTACTGCCTGTTTCATTCCCCTTTTAGGTTGTGGACCCATTTCGTGCATTAACCCTTTAGACCCCATTGATCTTGTATATATGTACTTCGATAGGATTGTGTTGGTCTACAAGTATTACTGTGATTTGATTTGTGTCTTGAAACTCAAAGGCATTGAAACAAATGTATATGTATTTTTTATATATCTACACCTGACTGGGAGTGATTTGTAAGTGTCCTTTGCTCTGTGTGCTCATTGAGGTCTTTCAGTCACCCTCACCCCTCCTGAGACCGAGTCTCGACCGCCGCCATAGCTACCTTTATTGGTCTGGCTTGTCCAGAAGGTTACCCTGTTCCAAGAAACTAGGCCGGCCTTCTGAACCTCTCCCCACCATGTCAGAGTTCAGAAATCCATTTTAACACGCACCACATCAAGAGAAAGCCCCGAGGGTGAAATTGACGAGGCCCAGTTGGACGGGCCACAAAAATAGAAAAGGGCTGCTGACTGAACAAGCCCAGCTGCCTGAAGGAGACACACAGGCAGACATCTTGGAAGGGTGGTGGGAAAGCATGAAGAGTGCCTCTACAGGTACGAGTGCCTGCAGAAAGGGAGATCAGGCACCATTAAAGTAGAAAGGGCAAAATACAAAGCAGTGCTACACAGTGCCTGTCTACTCCTACAAGGTTTCTAAGGGAGAATCATTATAAAAAATAATGAAGAGGGAGGAAGCTGCAATAGGGCACAGCACGCAAAAGCAGTGTATCCGCCGGCATACGCAGCATAACCACAGCCAATGTTCCACTGCTCGCCAGAGTGTAGAGGGTGGCGGGAGAGGTGGGCAAATTCCTGGAAGAGTACAAAAGAGCCCTTATTTCCATAATCCCGAAACCCGGTAGGGACCATGCTGATTGTGCAAACTTCTACCCCATCTCTCTGATTAATCTTGATATCAAAATGTATGCGAAGGTGCTGGCCACAATACAACGTCCTTTCATCGCTGTTTATTTTCGCAGCATTTTTCTGCCACAGATTTTTACCGAAAAAAATAACCATAGAAAAATATGGGGTGGGGAGGGGTAGAGGGATATAAGGTTTCTCAGTGTTTCGTGGGCTAGATTCTAAATAGGTGGGAAGGGGAGTTTGGGGGATTAACGGCAAAGAATCTGCTGCAAAAAATGTCACGAAATAAAAACAGGCAATGGAATGACATGGAACCCTGGCCACACGATTGCAGAAACATATACACCAACTAGTGCATGAAGCACAGGTGGGATTTGTCCCAAACAGGGCACTAAGTTCACACATTAGAAAGCTGCTTCATATAATTTGGGATGGGAAGAGGACCAAAAACATGGGGATTGCCTTATGAGTGGACGCAAGGAAGGCCTTCGACTGGGTAGAGTGGGAGCACCTTTTGATACACTACACAAATTTGACTTAGGCCCAGCCTACATACAGAGAGTCGCCCTCCTTTATTAAAACCCAACAGCAAGGATACAGTGTAACGTCCAGTTATCAAAATTGTTCCACTTTAAAAGAGGGACCAGGGTGCCCGTTTTCCTCCCTACTATTTTTTACTAGCTCTGGACCGCTAGCTATAGCCAATACAGGCCTCGAGGGCATTCCAACCGCGGCGGGGAGAGCAAAAGAATGCTCTTTGCAGATGACATCCTGTTAACCGCTTCCAAAGCACGACACTCTCTCACCTCATCGACAGATTCTCGCACATATCAGGATACAGGACAAACAGCACAAAATGTGAAGCCTTTCCGCTCTCCCCAAGCACAGCCCCGGCAGACATACATGGGTTTGACTTCAGATGGCAACCACTAGGCCTCTAATACTTGGGGGTGCAGGTATCCAGTGACATACATAACAGGAGTCTCAAAAGTCTAGGCACAATGTGGAGGAGCATAAAGAGTGACATAACAAGATGGCAGGATTTGAATCTTTCGCTATGGGGCATGGTCCAGATAGTTACGATGATGATCATCCCAAAATTGAACTATCTATTCAATATGATCCCACTCTGGCCCCCAAGAGACTTCTTCAAAAGTCTTAACAAGGGGATCAATGACTTCCTCTGGGGCCCCTTAAGGCCAAGATTAAGTATGGATAAGCTGTGTGCACACCACCAATTGATGAGGTCTAGGTTTGCCACAGATCGAGCAATACTACCTCACACATCACATTTTGGATGTGCCTGCCACAATGGCGGGGAACGAACAAGGCATAGAGTGGCTACCCCTAGACATATCCAGTGTAAAAGCCAAGAGCGAAACCGAATTGATATATGGTGACAAGAAAGACCTGTTGAGGCACACAATTGTGGCGACAACGCTCAAAAACTTATCAAAGGCACATAATCTAATAAAGGTCAATACTCATCTCCATCTGTAGGCACCCACACAGTTCAAATGGAAGGTAAACATTGGGAAGATGATGTTCCGATGGAAAGAGTGCATCGATATAGGGATAACGGTGGTACAACAGTTATGGGATGGAGGGGAAATGATTCCTTTCAATGAACTACAGGCACAATATGCTCTACCCAACAACCAGAGATGGAAATACTTACAACTGAAAGTATGTCTGGAAAGAGCAAAGATCTTGGCAGAACATGAAGTGTGTAACTCACCAATTTCCCAGCATGTGCAGAGGAGCAACTGCCGCAAACAGATTCTGTCACAATCATACAAATTACTTCTGGCATCGACCCTAAATGGGAGTATTGCGGATGGCCTCAAGCGCAAATGGGAGAAACTATTGCAAACCACATTAGACGATGACTGCTGGGAAGCCATATTAGCATAGCATACTGAGGGGCTGAGAGAGGCCAGAGCGGTACATCTCACTAGTCAATATTCTCCATGAGTGACACTGACTGCCGAGCAACCTGTTTGAAGTTGGCATATGTCAGAGCCGCGAATGCTGGAAATTTGGAGAAGCTAATGCGACCATAGTTCACATCCTTTGGTCCAGCCCCGGGTAGGAAATCTATTGGAACCAAATCATACGGCACATTGAAACCTCCTGGCAGAGGTGGTACGAAGAAAGCAGAAGTGATCCTACTACATGCCTGGTACGACCAGCCATCACCAACAAGTATCCGAGGAAGATGGGGGACGATTGCACTGGCCACAGCAAAAACCTGCATTCTCGGAAGATGGAGAGCAGCCATGCCGCCAACCTATCAAGAATGGCACTATGACTAAACTTGCTGCTTACGAGAAGGTAATATATCAAGTACAAGGTGACCGTCATTCGTTTGAAGAGACTTGGAGTGACTTTCTAGAACCCAGATGGTTGGTAGTGTGTACCTCCACTGAGGGAAATCCGACTGCGGCTGGTTATGTGCTATAGATAGAACAGCTGTGTGGAGGCCTTTGGTTTCAGTGCATGCTATCTTCACCACTTTTGCCATCTTCAATATTGCATTTACTTAGCTATACAGTGTGAGTACTCCTGGTTTAAGCGTTTTGTTTGTTTGTTACTTCCATACTTTTACTTACTGAATTCGTAACTAACATTGTGGAGGTATTATTAGTATGGGCCATGATCTCATGGTGGGTCTACATATCTTCTGGAACAGTCTGATAGTCTTAGTTGCAGGGTGGATCCCAGGGCACTTTATGCCTGTAATACGTTTTTGTCTGAGAACATGATATGCAAATGAAAAATTAGTTTCCAAAAATAAAAACCCTACCCTGACAACAAAGACATCTAAAAACACAATAACATATTTTACAGAATCTTTTCCATCCTGTCCATTTCTTTGTACTTTAAATGCAAAGCAAAAAAACATAAAACAGGAAAAGGGTTTGTAAATAAGTCTCTGAGCAGTGGCTGGCAATGTCTGACCTTGCACCCTCAAAGTACTTGTGCCATGGAAAGCTGCCCCGCCACGTTGCCCATTCCAAGGAACCGTTCTGAGTGCCCCCTATCGATGACACCCATGCAGAGATTCAGAATGCTGTAAATACCGGTTAGCCAACTGTATGGACACGTGGGTTCAGCCTGGGCTTAGGTTTAGTGACCCAGCTAACAAAGCATTGTTATGAGAGTGTTTCACTGTGAGATCACTTTCTGGGCTCTTTGCAGCACTTCCTTAAAGCTGCAGCGCATCATGCTCGCAGATGAAGGTTTGCCATCTCCAGAGGCATGCATGCCAATGAGTTACCGGGTGTGTACCTCGGATAAGGAGAGCCAGTGAATGGCAGTGAGAAGCATAGAGATGGCAGGAGGGAGCACCTTCACCACAAACACAAGAACTGGAAAATCAATTGCAACTTTAATCTATTAGCTGTGCGACCTTATGCACTACTCGTCTCCAGCTTTGGTTTTGTGTTTGACATCACTATTACAATATGCGTGAAGTTTCCAAAATTCTCACAAACTCCATTCCGTGAGGTTCACATGACAGCCTTTCATTCTTTACAGGGTTGCAAAATGAGTGCCATTATGGAAGGTAACAGCACCTGTTAGGAAATGTATATTTCCTCTGACTGCTCCACTGCATCTCTAAGCGCAGGTAAACAGTAGCCCTCCAGCCCTAGCCAAACGGGGCCCTTTATAAACATAACCCATGGTAAGTTGGTGAGATAGCTCGGCAGTTAGACATACCAATCCCAATAAAGTAGCTCTGCATGTTAATGTGCCTGCTGCACTATCTGAGCAGTATCTGGGGGTTACAGCTGAATTATGTTTTAGGAGTGGTGAAGCAGAAGCCGGAGTCAGCCTAGTGAAACTGGGAAGGCTGTATTATAAGTAGAACTGGTCACAGCCCCAGTTACGCCGGTATGCCTTTTAAGGTACACCTTGGACAAAGGGCTTTAGGCTACAAGTTAATACAAGTAAAAGACACAGTTAAAGATCTTCAGGACATTTAGGACAAGGGACACCCGCAGGTCAACAGACTCACTCAGCTCAGCCCTCAACCTGCACTTCAAAGAACACTCATTGAATGCACCCGCGCCGCATTCCAACATTCTCTGACCTGACAAGCACTCATCAATTACCAACATTCCATCTCTCGCTCACTGCAGCCAGCAGGACATGCAGACAGGCCACAACACGTCTCCTTCTGTCACACAAAGTCCAACGCTGACACGAAGCGGTCATAACAAGGTCCCATTCTTAGTAAGATTCCTGAGCTGCCTAGCGTGTTTACTGCAGAAATGCTCTCAAGCACGTGCACCCCGGAATGATTGCTCACCGGAGTCCCCCAGAATCTTAATACAACCCTGCTCCTGTCTGCAAAGACTTTTTTAGTCTTTTCTAGGCAATCTGCTCGTAATTTGACCAGCCACAGAAAGGGAACGCTTTCAGAAACCGTCCCTGAATTAGTAGCTCTCGCCTCCAAAGAAATCTTAGATGTTTCTAAACAAGCAGCAAGTATTTGGACTGGCCACAAAAAAGACGAAAGGCTCAGTAACAACCACTGAATTCACTCTATTGACTGAATAGATTTCTAAAACTTGTCATTCGCAAAAATAATTGTTAGGGGTTAATTTCGGAGTCCCTGAATCACTGAAATAGGTGCTAGAAACAGGATGTATGGATGGATGTATCGGCAGATTGGATGAATGAATGGGTAGAGAAGGTAGAGATTGATAAACCATGGATGAATTGCATGTATGAATAGATGGATTGAGCATGGATGATGGACAGACTGAATAGCACCCAGACGATGGATGGATGAATGGATTGACAGGAGGAGGGCTGTAAGGATGGATGAATGCATGGATGGATGGACGTATGGAAAGAATAATTGATGGGTGGGTGGGAGCACAGATGGATGGTGTATCGCTGGGCAGGCAGATGCATGGATGGATTAACAGGCATATTGATGGACGGATGGACAGGCAAATGGATGTGGCAGGCCTATGGTTGTATGGATGGGTGGATATACCGATGGAAGAACGGATGGATGGATGGATAGATAGATAGGCAGGTGGATGGATGAATAGGCAGGCAGGTGGATGGATGAATAGGCAGGTACATAAAAGCATAGATGGATGGCTGTCTAGGCTGAAAGATAATACGTAGCTGGATAGGCAGACAGACAGACAAGCAGGCAGGCAGATGGGTGATAAAAGGATAGGCAGGTAGATTGATTGACCAATGGATCAATGGCAGTGTAGATGGAGCTACACAGACGGCTACATGGTTAGGCGGGACGATAGGTGGTTACATAGATTAATAGGCAGACGGACAGGTAGATGGATGGATAGGTAGATAGATAAACAGAGAGGAAGAGAGCTAGGAGACTAGGGCGTCAGACAGGTTGATAAATATACAGGCAGGCACCCAAACACACACAGTTAAACTCACATAAAAAGACTACCAGAAAAAGTACTTTTTCAAAAAGAGCTAAGTTTTAACACTAATTTAAAAAGGGAAGTCTGCAAATGTTGGTAATGGCAATGTTAAGGTACACGCAAAGGTGTATCACGCTACAAATTAAACCTTAAGTCACACTATACCACTAATTCACTTCACTTTAAATGTTGGATAGCTCACATCAGTGCTATGGTTAAAGTGAGTGGTGGGAGGTATTGGTGTAGTGAGAGTTAAGATTTAATTGATAGTGCAATGGACTTTGTTCTTGGGAAAGGCTCCAATTGGACTGAGTTTTTGCAGCGTAAACCTGCCCTTCCCAGAATGTGTAGACCCTTCTTTATTAGCAGTAAGGGTCAGGGTTGACAGGGCAAGACTTTACACATAAATGCAATGACTACCCTGTGTATGATTACTGTGAGACTGCCACGCTGCATGCAACTGACAAGACTACCTCCTGTAGTTACAATGCTGAATTACAGTTCTGAGAAGACCTGCGGTTCTCTTGTGTGGTATTTCCAGGGAAAGCATCCAAGGAACACACGGATACACCATTTCTGCCCATGGAGTAGACCCTGGAGCCAGGATCTGACACAGCCCCCCAAACAGAACTCCACGTATCGGGGTAAAGCGCTAGGTGCATAGATGAGGCTGTTAGTGGCAGAGTGCACCTGAGTAGGGTTTTTAATGAATTAACATCTCCTGTGCCTCCTATGCCTCCGGTGAAGAGCCTGTCCCTGCAGTGTATTCATTCACAAAGGACACAGTGGAACTAATACCAGGTAGTTCCGTAATGTAACTTCACACAGAAACCTACACGCAAAAGCAAACGTTTTGGGGAGTTTTGACTGTCACCCAGGGGGCACCGACGGCTGGTAGAGGTGTAAGGGAAGTCAAAGGGTTAATAGTACCAATGTTTCAGGCTAGTTGCTGGTGCAAGCACATGTTCATTTAGCTCCAGGGAGTAACACTCAGTCCCTGCCAGCCAGTTGCAATGTTTCGCAAGTGCATTCAGGGGGTAAGGCTGGAGCATCTTATGAGGGTGATTCACAAAGACATCTCGGCTATTGGAAACTATATATGTGTTATGAGTACTATTTCCCTAAGAAAATGCATGTATGACAACATGAAATCCCGTATGTGCATGCAGTTTACATACTTGTTAAAAATGTTTTCTGAATGTGCCCCAACCCGCCGCTGCCGCCTTCATGTGTGCTGAAGATAAGTGTGCAAAGGCCATACCTACACTTTTGTTAATTTCCACTCTATGTACGTTTCAGTGTTGGATGTATGTCCGATGTTGACCTATTGTCATATTTTATTCGCTTTTATGTTCTTGTATTTTGCTCTATTGTACTTCCTTGGTTGTATGAAAGATTGTACTATCTGCTTTTGTAGTTATGCATTGTGTATTTCTGCTAAAGAATAATGTTCTTGCTGAAATAAATGGAATATGCGGTAAAATATTCCAGTGAGAATAGATCAGAAATTAACCCAAATGGATCACGTATTTTAGGGCCTGATTTACGAAAATGTTTTTTGTAAATCATGAATTGAAAACATTCTTGTAAATCATGAATTCAGTCTTTAACAAAAAGCTGAAGTATAAACACTTCCGGTGATTCTTGAATGACAAAGGGCTAGCAGAGGTAGACTACCTAATCTGGAATGTGTCGTTGCCAACACGAATCAACGAGGGTTAATTAAGCAAAACATCTTGGCTCGGATTGAGGGCTTTAAAATTCAAATGAGGATGATCCTGGCCAAGCATTGTTGCTATTCCTTAATTCCCCTAGTAGAATTGTATAAAGCGAATGTGACGCCAACTATAACCCATGCCTTGGCGCTGTTAGAGATTTAGAACAGAAAATGGCTGAGTGCCTTCGAAGGGGAAATCTTTCGCACAGTGTTGGGACTTCCTCTGTCCGTTCTCCACTTAGAGCTTGGCGTAAGGTCATAGTGGTATACATACAAGTTTAATACATTCATTCGTTATTTAAAGATCAAAGAGGAAGGCGGGGGTCGGGGGAACTCTCTCTTGCAAGATTGGGGGAGGTTTCCCAATTAGGCACAGATAGTTCCCTGAATGAATTTATGTTGGTTTGTGTGAGCTTTTTAATGGAGGTGGGCATAGATTTGTTACAAAGAGATTCCAATCCCTCATTGGTTAGGAAGAAGCGAAGAGAATGGGAAAATATTGAAAAAAGGGTAACCCTGTCCAATTTGAAACTTTAAAAAGAATATGTAAACAGTCTCCAAAGGCTTAAGCATACACCTAAACATTTCCTTCTCCTAGTGAGAGAATGTGGTTTTTAAGATTTAGATGTAATTTTTAGCATACCCTCGAAGTGATTGGCCCACGACTTAGCATACCTGGTGAGCGGCAGACTTTTAGAATTTGCAAGCCGGACAAGCTAGAAACTATATTACTTTAAAAGATGTATCCACTCTAATCAGGCTGTTGTGCCTCAAAACATCTGGGCTAGATTAATGAACAGGAAGCATTTGCTTTAGTGGGATTTTTGAAAAAGATTTTTCCCAGTTGGGGGATATCCCCAGATTAGTTGGCCTCTTAATGAGTTTAAAGAATTGATACTGCATGTAACATGAGGCAGTTACTTGTAGTACAGTTTCACTTTAGTTATAAATAGTCGTTTTAGATATTGTATGTCTTCTATTACATAGTTCAAATTCCGGTATCTACCTCATGAAAAAGGTTTGTATGCATCTGCTTAATTGATGAATTCTTCATATTCTATCTTCTAATGCGTATGTAACACGGGATTAATGTGTGCAGTAATGCAATAATGTTACATTCCGTTTTTTTCTCTTGCTCTAAATTGTTCTGATCGAAATATGTTTGACATCTGTATCGGTCTAACGTTCATAATAATGATGAATATTTTATTTTTTATTTTTTCTGCCTTCATTATTTTTATGTAACAATGCGTGATATTTCTATTTTGTGTGTAATTATTGAACGTTGGCAAATGTGTCTTGAATTGTCAAAAGTTTTAATTGAAAACCATAACACCATTTTTTTTTTTTTTACAAAAATAATAATGTTCTTGCTGAAAGGAAAGTGAATTGATCTGTGTTGAGGAGTTGTGTTTTGGATCACCTTTTCCCGAGGCTTGCCACACCCCCAAAAAAAAATCTGGTCGTTAATTATGCGTGCATACACAAGCCTTCAATTAGTGCACATCTGGCATAGTTTTTATGAAACGTTTATAAATGATGCATACACACAGTTATCGATGGAAACAATCTGAGTGTGTGACTCTCTGTGACTTTACAGTCAAACACTAAACTATCAACTAAAGTGATGATAAAGCGCGCGCTGCTGTTCTCTCTTTGCACAGTGTACCACGGCGGAAATGGAAGTGGAAGTAATTCCTTCACTCAAACCTCAAAAGATGGATCACAAAACAACGACCTGATCCTGGGTCTGGTGCTCGGAATCGGGATCCCCCTTTTGCTGCTCCTCCTGCTCCTTTTCATCATTTGCTTTTGCTGCGGAAAGAAAAGAAATGGGAATGCAGAGTAAGTTCTGCCCATATCGTCTGTTCATCCTAGTCAGATCACATATGAGAAGCATTGACATTCTTAGGTGTGGGCATTAGGTGGCAGGGCCACCTACCAGCCAAAACTATCGCACTAGGAACAGGTTTTGCAACCTGCAGCTCTCCAGATGTTTCGGAACACTACTTTCATGAGTCTCCACCTTTGATTTGGCTGGGCAGAACTGAAGGGAGTTGTAGTTCAAAACATCTGGCGAGACAAAGGTTGCAGAGTGTAGCTAGGGAGAAGTGGCCCATGACCATGCTAATCCTTATGGCCATCACTAACTGCCCATCCATGCCCAAAACACACCCTCCTGGGATCTCTTTGAGGAACATTTTCAAGCCCTACCATCAAACTGTGTACTCAAAGTGCCTGCCCGTGGTTTTTCAAAGCAGTCTTCTGAGGGTTAATGCCTTAATTGGGCCTATAAACGTGCTACTGGTATAATACACATGTCTTAACCAGGACTGCCTTCAGCCACTCTATTTATAAGCACTATGCATGTCCTTCACTGAAGTCCTGTTAAAAGCAAGCATCGGCAAAGCCAACGGTTTTGGCTTGTGTATAAATATTAGGCATTTTGCAGGCACTGCTATATGTCCAGCCATGATTCTGCAGCTGCTACCATCAAGGGCCAGCTAATACCACTTCAGTAGTGTCTTGCACATGGCTACACAATGGCCAATATTTTTGGCATTGCCAATGCTTGTTTCATTTGTGTTGGTCTTTATATTTACTGCACTGCAATGGTATGTCTCTTATAAAATCACACTATAAATTCCCCATCAATCATTTGAGTGACCCCACCAACCACTGGAGACGTCACTGAGAGGACAAAAATAAAAATATGAATCCAAGGGCCATGGCCAGTGGTATGGAAAAAAAAAACCTTGGTATACAACAACATTTAAAATTCAAGGAAAAAACATTTGTTGTAGGGACGTTAAGGTGAGAACTTAATGCAACAAAACCACTGAAATTCAGCTAATTCCACCTTAAATTTGCGCCCCCTGATGCGCAGCCGAGGATCACAATGGTGGCATTCAAGATGACATCCATAATGACATCACTGGTGACATCACGAATTACATCTATGGCATCACTGGTGTCATCACTGATAGAATCACTGGTGATCTCACAAATGACATCATATATGACACCACGGATTGCATCTGTGATGGCATCAGACATAAATGTATGACTTAGCTAGTAAAAGCTTTGATTAACTAAATAACAATTTAGGCCGTGGCCTTGGCTGTGGCCTTTGCTATGGCCAACGCTGTGGCCACTGGCCATGGCTAGTGGCTGGTTATTGTACAATATAACGTGGGCATGGTAAAAGGCTGTGGCCAGTGGCCTTGGCCAAAGCCTTATATAGTGGCCCCTTAATGTGTTAAAATATACAGTAGGCACGGGTGAAGGCCGTGACCACTGCTATGGATGAAGGCCATGGCTAGTTTCCGGTTAGTGTTGTAAAATATACAGTGACCACGGTCGAAAGCTGTGGCCACTGGCCATGGCTTTGGGTCGGTTAGTGTTTGAAAATATACTTTGAGCACGACCACATGCCATGGGTACTGCCCCTTATTGTGTTAAAATATACAGGGCGGTTGGCCAAATGACATGGCTAGTGGCTGGTTAGTGTAGTGAAATATACAGTGGGCACATCCTTTGGCCGTGCCTACTGGACATGGATGAAGGCCATGGCTAGTGGCCCCTTAATGTGTTCAAATATACAGTGTGCATGGCCGAAGGCCATGGCTAGTGTCCGGTTAGTGTTGTAAAATATACAGTGTGCATCGCCGAAGGCCGTGGCCACTGGCCAAGGCCGAACGCCATGGCTAGTGGCTCGTTAGTGTTTCAAAATAAATATACAGTGGGCACGGCCGAAGGCCATGGCAAGTGGCCCCTTAATGTGTTAAACGATGCAGTGGGCACAGCCTAAGGCCGTGGCCAGTTAGTATTGTAATGAAATCAGTGATTCCATCATTTATGTCATACATGTTGCAATTAGTGATGTCATCAGTGATGCCATCAGGGATGTCATCTGTGATATCATCATTGTGATCATAGGCTACACAACAGGGGGTGCGAAGTTAAGGGGGCTTTAGCTGAATTTCAGGGGTTTTGTTGCATGAAGTTCTCACCTTAACATCACTGCAACTAATGTTTTTTCCTTGAAGAAAAAAATAAATATATGGAATGGGCGTGACTTGACATGACCTTTGACCCCTTTCATGACATCATACAAAGTGACATCACTTGATCTCTGAGACCCAAGATGTGGGGACTGTACTGAGCTGGCAGTTTGACTTTAATCATACCAGAAACACAGCTGGTACTCGTGCACTATCTTAGCTGCTGTGTGGCTAATGAACATGTGGCACCCCATGGAAATTAATAATGTCCTTAACTCCTGTAGCCCTGTTATTCTTTGCCATATTTCAGATCCAAAACAGAATGCCGCCAGCACATGATTATCAGCGTCTCTTAGATGACCTTCCTCCTTGTGACAGGGAGTAAGTAGGAGTGATGGCAGGGCCAGTTGTGCTCCATCTGGCAGTGTGGTCACCCTCTTGACATCCACTCCTCTGAGTGGGGCCTGCATGTATCTATGTACGTGGCGTTGAATGTCATATAGCACAGGGCTAGCTGTGACGCCACAGACTGCTGTACGATTAAGCGGAATAGCAAAAGGATATCAACATCTGGATACAGTCAGAATGATAGCATATTAAGGGCACACTTGGAAGAAAAGGATATGCAGCAGGTTTCCCTCCTGGGGAGGGAAAGGAGACCAAGGGAGGCAGGCAGGCAGGTTCCTCAGCTGTGCTCCCATTGACTCTATATATCTATGTGTTTCCATCGATTTGGCCGTCATAAATGCACTGGTAGGTCCCTGGGTCTGCCTCAGGGATTCCCTGTGTTGGCGGCTTCTGCTATGAGCTAGAGAGTAAAGGTTATTTCTTTTAATCCCCCAGAAAACCCTAAAGGTTAATCATGTCTACTCACATTCCCCGCCCCTCAGGTGCCTCCCATTCACCAGCTATAGAAGTACTTCAGTGATAAAACCATGAGCCTGTTTTACTGCCAGCTGACGGTAGAAAATAGGCCAAGCAGTCATTTGTAGAATGCCTCCCACATTGTACATACTGTCCTTTTGGACCATTGTTTAATAATATAAAAAGCATATTAATAACATTGCGTCCTTTAAAACCGCTTCCCACCAACAATATATTTTTATCTCTGCTATTTGCAGTGCTGGGTTTGGGAGATTAAAGGCTTTACAGAAAATTCTTCCCCTGCTCCCCGCTGACAAACGGACAACCCTGGTGACATGTACTGTAATTAGTTCATTGGACCATTGCAATGGCATCTATCTGGGCCAACCCAAGTACAAGATTCAGCGTATGCACGTTTTGCAGAACATTGCAGGTCGTCTGGTGCTTGGGAGACCCCGTCTGACTCCTTATTTGCCCCTATTAGGTAGCCTGCGCTGGCACCATGTGGCGGCTCGCATAGAGTTTAAGATCTTGTGTGTTGTCCATCGAACCTTCCACAATGTGGGCCCTCACTTTTTGAAAAACAAACTGCTAAAATACTGCCCAACGAGAAATGCGTTCACATTCTCACTGGCTCCTTAGGTTTCCCAAATTCTGCTGGAAGCATCTAGGTGGTAGCTCCTTCTCTGTGCTGGCGCCAAGCCTCTGGAATGCTCTCCCTTTTGACCTAAGAACTCTGATCATTTTTCCTTTAGGAGAGCCCTGAAGGCACATCTGTTTAATCTTTCCCTCCCGTCTTGCTAAGTCATTGGCATCTGAGTACTTTGAGCCTGACACCCCTCCCCCCTGTTTCTGTTTAGCGCCTAGATGCCCTTTTTGGGCCTTAGTTACGCTTTATAAATTTCAAATATAAATATAAAAATCTACTCTTCTACCATTGTAGCCTTTCTCCATCTTACACATCCCAAAATGTATAAGATTCAAATAGACTTGGAAAAACTCCCTCTAGGGCACACCTAAGTAGAAAGCATGGACATGATGTGGACATCACATTCTGGCCCGTACATGTATACCAGCTCTGTGCATGGTGCAGGGATTTCCACAGACTGGATAAGAGCTTTCGTTTTTCTGTGGAAGCCTTTCTCTCATAGAGGGGTGGTCATGAGGCTAGAGAAGTGCACCCAGCACACCAAGTCGTTCCTGATCTGGAATGTACCAGGTCTTGTATCAGTAGATAGATAAACTGCATCCACTGTATTGCGCATGTTATTCCAGAACATGCCCCTAGAAACACTTGTGTACAGGCGTGTTATAAATGCCTCATCATACCATAACATTAAAGGGGAGAGACAACCAGTGTTATATTACATTTTTTCTCTGTGTGTTACGCTTGTCGAGCCTGACAGGTTTCTGTCATTTTGGGACCCATTTTTGTCATGACCATATTTTGTTTTCATTTTTATTTTACAGAATTGCCAAAATGGAGGATGAAAATAGACATGGAGCCCATTCCAACCAAAACATCAACTTTGAAGATCCGATAATGGTTTATAAAGTGCATTTTATACCCCCATACAGATAAAGTGGAAAACGATGTCATTCCGAAAACAAAACTGCACAATATTCAAGATGTACCCCCAATCAATCATGCACCCCACCTGGGAACACCACATTTTAATGAATTCCCACCGGCAGCCTCCTACTAAATTAAACACATTCCTACTGTGATCAGGCCCAAGGCTCAGGGGGGAGCTTTGAAGACCATTCCCCCATACCCCATTGTTGATATAATGTCAATAATATCCTCCATCGACACTTAAAGAAGTTCCTTCCTTTGCGGTCGAGAATGTACCAACTCACGTGATTGCTTACCCAGCGAGACAAGGCGAGTGCACGATGTTTGCATAACCTCGTTAGTGAGAACCAGTGCTAGTAAAATGCTGGTTCCTTTTCTGAGATTGTCCCTAAGATTGAACTAGTGAACTACATTCACAAGGTGTTTCCACAGCACATGCCCTTTCCCCAAGTTCTACTTCTTGTTGGACTAGAGTAAAAAAAAAGACCCCCTGACACCCAACAACAACAATAATTGGCCCACGTTTGGGATTTGCCTTTTGTGACTTTTCCAGCAAACTGTTTGAGTGTATGGGATCATATTTTGAGGGGAATTCGGAGCACATTTTGAATTCTAAAGGATAGGGGCTCAGAAATGTTAGTCAACCCTATGAGCTGTCTAGTTCTCTGAGCCATCAGGCTGACCAACATTGGCTGAACAACCTGCTCCGACTGTACAATTTGGCTAGCTCCTTAGGCACTGCGAATTGCCCTACAGGCCAGTCTGAGCCTGGATATGAAGTTTGTAAATGTGCTCACCCAAGTGAAATAAACATATTCATTTCAATGTATCATTATGGTTCCTCCAAAACTCAATGTTAAATTCGTCCCACGTTTCTAGTTTAAATATTAATGTATTCATGTGCTGCCAACTATTCTATTACAAAGTATCTATGAATGAATCATTTAAATGATAACACAGTAGTACAGGCTTGAGACTAGTGGCCAAACAAACAGGTTTTCCATATACAAGTGACTTCCACCACTGTGAACAAAATAATAAAGCACAACTCAGAAATGAAATTCAATTCAGAAATGTTCTGATAGGTAGGCATTCTCAGTTTGTTCTTGGGGTGTTACATCTAATCATTATTCAAGAATAGTAGGTGGACGGGTTGGATACTCTGTGAGGCTGCCCCCTCCACACAGAGGTACATTGACTAAACCTACCATCTCTCCTCGGGATTAGAGTGGGAAATCACTGGAGTGCGACTGACCTCAGCAGAAAGGTTGAATGTGGCTGGAATCAGCCTTTCAGAGTATGACCCTCAGCTCCACCTTTAATGGAGACTAGAAGATGGCTGACATGCCTTCTCTGCTCTGATGAAAGCAATGATGTCAATATGTTTTGTTGTGGCAGCCCACCCATAAACTGACTCTGACAACCAGGTGTTCTGAAAGCCTTTCTCCAGCTCTCACAGCTGCCAAATATTCTGAAACTCCTTGAAGTGGGGTGGATGCTGGGAACTTGCTGACCTGGCCTTTAACCCTAACATGTCTGATAACTACCAATAGTAACTTCCTATCTACTCTGCTGAGACAGAAATCTGCATTAGCCATGCCTCGCCTCTCCTGTGCCATTAACTCCCTGCGTATTTTATCTATTCAACTTCTCCACATCAACAGTTGTTTCTCTATTCTGGCCCCAGGCTCCTTCACACTGGGCTAAGAGCCATCACAAGAATTGATGCCTGCTCCCAAGGCTCTCAGATGTCAACCTGTCTCTGATCCAGTTCGCTCATCTATGAATGTTGCAACTTGAACACCCAATTTATGCCCTCCTCGTGCCCATCAGATCTCTGACATATCCATTGCCTATGTCCTTCACCATCTGACCTCTCTCCTTAACTCTGCTCCCTGACCGCATTTTATCCCTGGTGCTGTCTTTGCTCTGCAGTCAACTCCTTTACCAACCTTTCACTACCTCTCTAACAACCTCCTGCACCAAAGCCCTGCTGCCTCTATTTTCCAGGCCCTTTTCCCTGCTGTCTCAGCTGCCTCCTGATGCTCCCCTCTCTTCTTGCTCTCCGGCCCCATCCACATCAGATTGGATTTGGCTTCTTTAGCTTCCTGCCACTCAGGCCTCTACACTCTCTGTGCTCTTCACCCTCCTGCTGAACTGGCCACCCACTGCTTTTAGACAAGGACCTAAACAATCTAGTTCACATTTCCTCTGCCCACAACTCCTAGTGTAGGCCTCAGCTTTGTCTCAATCGTGTCTCAATCTTGACTCAATCTTGATTCATCCACCAACTCTAAAACCTGACCTTTGTCTCAAGTCTGCAGAGGTGTTGCTAGGTCCCGAAAAGACCCGGGGACTCAGAACTGTCAGGACTGGGGGCTAGCTATCCTTTTGGTTGCAGCTCCTGAGAGTCTATTCGGGGCTACAATCAAAAGACCAGGGGCTATAGCCCTCTTAGCCCCCCCCAGCAACGCCTCTAAATACTTTCAAGACAACTTATTCGAACATTACTAGTGCAATTGCTTTTTGAATTAAAATGCTATTTAATGTATTCATGAACAGTAAAACTATTCTATTAGAAAAAATCCATTAATTCATTGTTTTAATGTTATAATGCTTCCGGGTTTCAGACCAGTGAACAAAAGATATGGTTTACACAAGTTCATTTATTCCTTCTCGAATAATATGCTTTACAAATGTATAAAGTTGAACTAACAACTCAAATACAGAATGTTGTCACCCCTCATCCGCCTGCATAGATCAGGCCTTATCGCCATCTTGAATAGAAGTGTCTTTTTTCAACACAAGGTACTTGCTGGCACACGGCAATGCCTGCATTACTAACATTGCTGGTGTAATGCATGACTAAGCCCACCTTCCTCTCACCCCAGGCCCTCCAGTCAGACCTCCAGCATCATACTATTTGCCATAACTCCACGTATCTTTGACACCACCCCACCTCCTTAGGTGTCAACATCTCCTGTCCCCAACTCGGTTTGAACACACCTCCCTTCTTGACTTCCTTCTTATTCCAAGAACACTACTAGTTCCCCCTAATGAGTCTGTTGCACCAACCCAAATGCACAACCTGCCCTATTCTCCTGCTGGACCAAATCAGTGACTTACAATAACACATTTACAGAAGGCAGAGCCATTCCCTAGAAGGGTGCCCCTACAGTTTCACAAAGATGAAAATAAGTGGTGAGCCAGTTTATGAGGGTGTAAGCAAAGTTCGACATAAACTAGGAGATGGTGAGTAAGATCAGTTGTAAGGAAAAAGACCATTGATAGCTTTGTAGGCTAGGAGAAGGACATTGAAAAAGGAGCAGTTGTGCATGGAGAGCCAACTGCACTTTTGTCGATAGGTGGAAATGGGGGAAGGGGTATCTGGGTATGTTGTAGAAAGTGCAGGTATAGCGAAGTTGAGGACTTTGTCTAGAATGAGAAAGGAGTAGAGAGGATGGCCAAGGAGTAGGCATGAGTAGTACTCGAATTAGCTGAGAACAAGAGCGAAGGTTTTCATGAAGTGGTGATTACTAGGAAATAGACACATTCTAAGCATGCTGAAATGTTTAATGTGAGCTGCAGAGGCAGTGGTAGGGATGCATTGTTGCAGTTGGAGGCCACTTTCAGGGTGAACCCCAAGGTTGCAAGCCTTCGATGAGGAAGAAAAAAGGTCAGTTAGAAGAAACTAGGAGGGAAAGGGTAGGGATGGCGTTCAAAGCCAGGAGAAATATGACTTCCAGTTTTGAAGCATTCGGCATGAGCCAGAGGATAGCCAACAGTTACAGATTGCAGTGAGACAGTTAGTAATTAGCTATGAGATGGCTGGGTTGATTGAGGGAAAGGAGAAAAAGATGAGAGTGTTGTCAGTAAAGAGGTGATAGTGAAAGCCAAAGGATGAGATAAGTCTTCCCTAGGCAGAGGAATAAGGGGTGAAGAGCAGCAATCCAAGGACTGATACTTGGAAGGGCACCATCTGGGAGAGGGGTGGGGTCAGAGGTTTACAAGTAACAGGAGAATTTAAAAGAGCAACCTTCCAAGTAGGAAGCAATAAAGGTGGCAGCAGATTTGTGAAACCCCAGGTCCTGTAGGATGAGGAGAGAGGAGTGGTTGACAATGGTTACAGCGGCAGAGGCATCCATAAAGATGAGTTTAAAAAGAGTTTGGAGTGGTGAGCATCAGAAAAGGGTTTGGAGACATGCATGAGTAAAGGTTCTTTGAACTGTTTGCTACGTAACTCAAATTGAAGTGGATCCCCAAGACCACTATCCTCAAGGTACGCAGGGATACATTTGAAGACCACCTGCTAAAGGACCTTTAAATACTGGGGATGGAGGGAAACTGAGCAATAGTTCACCAGGACGTTTGGGTCAGCAGAGGGTTTGTAGATGGACCACTTTGGTCCCGTGCTTCTTGTGGCATATGGTATAATTGGAGAAAGAGGAACATGTTACACTTGCAAACAACATTCATAATATTCCATTCAGAGTTGCACGTTTTTGGAATTTGTTTGCGATTATCTTTTTTGTCACACAAATCGTAGACAAGTCTGTGCCAAAATGTGTTTTCAGAAGGCCACTGCACTTCATCAGGGCTCTCAAATTACCATATCGTCTATATCAGATATATTTGTGAATGGATCCTGTGCAATGATGGCTATACTACATGTCCATATGACCAGATCACGGTTTAAGAGCTCACCTCACACATGGGGCCAGCCTGCACTTCAGAAGTTTGAATATAGGAAGGTAAAGTCAGTACTTAATTCAAGATTGACATACTGAGTAACATTACATTTGGTAATAATAACACCTATTGTCACAGGGCTTCAAAGGTGGGCTGGATATGTCTTGAAGCACATTGTAAAATGTGATATTTTATTATTGTTAAAGTAATGCCTTGTGTTTCGGCGTTTTGTGTCATTAAGCCTGGATTACCAATGGCCTTCAACAGGCTCTATTCTAGTTACATCTATATCCAATTCTAATATTTGTCAGCTCATTGATTTGAATTGTATTTGTACCACAAACACAAATCTCACAAATAAAACCCCAAAACATGTAACAGTGAAAGTATATTTCACAGTCTACCCTTGAGCACCGAACACTTATACACATTTTTATATATATATATATATGTATGGAAGTATTTAAGTATTTTAATGAACGGTGTAAAGGAGATACTTGTGAGATTGAATGAGGATATGGCTAAGAGACGTATTGAGCCGGATGTGCAAGGATGTTGCGTGTATAGTCAAATACAGCAATGTTGCACCCGTGACATATGGAATAACCTCGACACATCTGTCTGCCAGGTATGCTTACTGCCATTTTAAGACACATACCCACCTCATGTCCCATTCAGAGGGGTAAGGCGTAAAACACCAGGGCCCTTGTTTGATCCATTTTTGTAGCACCACCCATGGTTTCCCAAACCTTACCTACTGACAAAAGTGATGGCCTCTGCCAGCCCCATAATGTGTGCGAAACCCGCCAGCATCAACATGAGTTCAAACAAATCGCTCCCTTGTATGGCTCACACAAAACAAAAATTAGAGCCCCTGCTGCACTCCCAACCCTGTCCTCTTTTATGGCTCCTCTATCGCACACTTCAAAACATCACCATCAATCCGTGCTCATTGGAAAACCTTTTTATGTGGACCATTCAGGGATATCTGTATTCTGTAAAACAGCATCAGAAAGCTGCATTTATTTCCAAATATGTTAAGAATGTGTGCTACACAAAATTGATACTGCATGTTAATACTGCATGTTTTCATGATGATTATGAACTCCAATTGAAATTCTCCTCCCAATTACTGACTCACTGTCTTCTCCTCAATGATGACCCTTCTGCTTCTTGGCTTGACCTGTTCCTCTTTCCTCACTACTGTTAGCAAGCATGAATGTGGGTATCTTCAGATCCATCATTGGGTCCCATAATGTCACTGCCTATCGTGTTGGCTTCCTTGCTGCTCAGTGACTATTGAAACCTGAATGTGGGTATCCCACATCCAACGTTGGGCCTCATAATGCACCAACCCCTCGTTTTGACGTTTGTGCTGCTCTGTGACCAATGAAACCTAAATGTGGATATCCCCACATCCAATGTTGGATCTAATAATGCACCCACCTCTCCTTATGAATCCTGTGCTGCTTTGTTACCAATGAAACCTGAATGTGGGTATCCCCACATCCAATGTTGGCTCTCATAATGCACCCACCTCTCCTTATGAATCCTGTGCTGCTCTGTGACCAATGAAACCTGAATGTGGAATCGACACAGCCAATGTTGGATCTAATAATGCACCCACCTCCCCTTATGGATCCTGTGCTGCTCTGTGACCAATGAAACCCGAATGTGGGTATTCCCACATCCAATGTTGGATCTCATAATGCACCCACCTCCCCCGATGAATCCTGTGCTGCTCTGTGACCAATGAAACCCGAATGTGGGTCTCTCCACATCCAATGTTGGATCTCATAATGCACCCACCTCTCCTTATGAATCCTGTGCTGCTCTGTGACCAATGAAACCTGAATGTGGGAATCTACACCGCCAATGTTGGATCTCATAATGCACCGACCTCCCCTTATGAATCATGTGCTGCTCTGTGATCAATGAAACCTGAATGTGGGTATCCCCACATCCTATGTTGGATCTCATAATGCACTCACCTCTCCTTATGAATCCTGTGCTGCTCTGTGACCAATGAAACCTGAATGTGGGTATCCCCACATCCTATGTTGGATCTCATAATGCACTCACCTCTCCTTATGAATCCTGTGCTGCTCTGTGACCAATGAAACCTGAATGTGGGTATCCCCACATCCTATGTTGGATCTCATAATGCACTCACCTCTCCTTATGAATCCTGTGCTGCTCTGTGACCAATGAAACCTGAACGTGGGAATCTACACAGCAATGGTGGGTCTTTTAATGCCACGGCATATGTCTCTGACTACCATGCTGCTATGTGACCAATGAGACATGAACGTAGGCATCGCCACAGCTTACATTGGGTCTCCTACTGCCACAACAAATGGTTCTGACTCTCATGTCGCTCTGTGGGCAATGCATTCTTTCTGCTACAGCTCACAAATAAACATCATGTTTTTGTTTTACTACTTTACGTCTCCTAGAGTCCTTGCCTCCGTTACTTGTCTGTGCTCAGTGCATTCAAAGCCAACTAATACTTCTGGTAAGACATACCGGCCAACTATAACTAAAGGATTTGATGGGTGGAAGATAATAAATTAATCTTATTCTTGCCAACTTTCCCTGCCATTGTTTTTTTTACCCCATCTGCTCCATTGTAAAGGGTGCCAACTAAATGCAAACCATTCTTGTCCATTTCAAATACTTATTTGCATATGGCTGGCCCTCTTCTGCAATGGTACAGACGGGCTAAAAAAACAGTGACGTGGAACTTTTTCCACAGCAATGCCAGTGGTTAAGGTGGTTTGTGTGACAAATGTCCCCTTGGAAAAAGTAGCTAGGTAGGCGATTATTTTCCCTGCACCTCTAAAAGCCTTCCCCCACACATTGTAGGATGGGTAATAATTACTATTCTAACTCCAGGCCTAGAATATTTGGGAAAAGTGCTTGATTTTCGTGGAGTTCAAATTTGGGGAAATGTCGCCCCCTGTCGACTTTTTCCCCAGGCGACTTTATCACGGGATACCATTAATAAGATTCATTCAAAAACTTTCACTGATCACATTTTTTGGTTAAAAAATTCCAACATGCCATATGTCATTTCTCGCAGCGATAGAGCATTTCTGAATACCGGCCAGACGCATTGATATGGTTTGAGAAATTAAAAAAATCTTTGTAAAATTGCAATAAAGGAAAGTCAATACCTATGTCTGGAAATCATTTATTGTTATGCTCAAACAAAACATTGCACTTACACTAAAATATCTGGCATTAAATTGCTACCTGGTTTGAGACAATGTATAAGGTTTTTCGGACAATCATATCACTGTTTTCAACAGCCCCATTCTAATATTTTGTGAATGTCTGTAGAGTCAATCATTTCGTAGCAGATTTAAACCAGAATAAAAAAATAAGGTATAAGAACAGGAATATAAAAAAGAATGTACACAGTTACATGTTTCTGGAAATTAAACACATAAAAAAGGTAATGTACGTTCCTTCGCAACCCCCTCTTTTTCTCTACTGATGTCCAGGCATCTATGCCAATTTAGTTGGAGTTGGATACAATGAAATGCTAGGCTGTAAACAAATACACACACACACACATTTTGACAGCACAACCCCAAACAGTGATATTAGTGTAGTCTGCGTTCTTGCAGCTTCGTGAGTATATTATAGCTGGAGGTCAATGTAGCCTGGGTGGGCAGGGGCGTTGCTAGGGGGGGCTAAGTGGGCTATAGCCCCTGATCTTTTGGTTGTATCCCCGGATAGAATCTTAGGAGCTACAGCCAAAAGACTAGCTAGCCCCCAGTCCCAACAGTACCGATATCAGCTTAGCCCCAGGTCTTTTCCAGACCTAGCAACTCCCCTGGGGGTGGGTTTGTGCCCAGAGAAAATGTAGTATTGCAAAAATGACGGTAATATCGAAGAAGCCAGTGTACATCTGATGTGTGCCTTTTGCTGCAAAAGTCGGAAATCATGTGTGCCAAACCCCATTGCACTACACTTTTCCTGCTGGGGAAATGCTTCTGGTAGTAGTGCCTCAGTAAACAGGAGATTCCAAGTGTTACACCTGTAGAGGAGGTCCCAAATAAAGCCTGCACTCCAGCCGCCCATTCCGAAGTACCAGGAATGTTCACACCGAGATATGTGACGTATGATGAGCAAATAAACCAGCAGAGAGCCACAGTAGGGTTCTGCCCAGTGCCTATCAGAAGAACAATACCTGTTGAAGTACCGATAACCAGACAACCATGGACAGTAAGGTATCCATTGAGAAAACCCTACCAGCAAATGAAATGAAATGAAGGTTGCTTAAACACTGTCCCGTAAGAAACTCAAAAGGCCTTAATTGAAGATGAATGGTGACGTCACGAAGGCCCGGACAGACTTGCAGATAGAAGATAAGATGACCCAGAGATGACACACAGAGACGAAACGCCATGAATAAGGATATCATGAACCTAGAAGGAGACACGATGTTGAAATATAAAGAAACGTAAGCTGTAAAGCAGGATGAAGTCATTCAAACCAGATAAACGCCTGTACATATGCTTGAAACAGCAAGAAAGGTAAGAAAACAATGCGGCTTGCTATGCTTAGTAGAAGATAGACTGTAGCAAGCGCCACCTATACATATCTACCTCAATGAAGCACACTGTATAAGTGCGAGTCCACTTTACACAAAAGCAGAATTAACTCAGGTTACTAGAGGTCAAACAGGACAGGATTCGTATTCCAGCAAAAACGAGAAGAGATGGCTGAATCGAAACTCAGCAAGAGCAACTCCTGCCTGGGGAGCCAAGGTCAGACAAATAGAGGGAGCGAACAGTAGCTTCGCGGAATCGAAACTTAAGAACAGAACAGCCTATCTCAGGAAGGCCGAGATAAGGAGGCCCAGGCAGGTGGCAAGCAGGAACAAGAATTAAATGCACAAATTGAAGGAAACTATGCAGATCCACGGTGTGAGCAGCACGTGACCATCCGAGCAAGAAGAAGCACGGGTTCACACCTATGCCTGGCTGTCGCCCAGACAGAGATATCATAATGTTTTCTAACAAGAAGATACAGTTTCGAGGCCAACCACAGCCAACTAATTGACACATAGCCACTAAAGTAATGATTGATTGAAGGGAGGCCGGGTGAATCATGGGGCATCCTGCACCTGGCTGACCATTCTGCGTGCTGCTAAGTAAAGTGGAGATTTATGCATGGGGTTGAAGCCAACCCAATCACAATGGACCAAATAAACTAGGGTCCTATAGATAGTAGAACCAATGAGACGTCGTACTCATAGTGACGTCTACTAGAGTAATGTTAGAAGGAAGGGCTTAGATGCCCACCTGACAGTGTTTATCCAATCCTCTTACTCCGTTACCATATACAGATATAGTACCTATAGTAAAGTTACCTTTTCCCAACCAATAGCATTGCAAGTTAACTTTTTGAGTGTTACATGTCAATGATGACGAGTTTTGGGTATAAATGTTACTGTTTGTATGAAGCTCTTGGGAGTTGAAGCGACACGGACTATCGCATCACTGTTGATTTCCATGTTTCCCCGTTTTTTGTACTTGTCATTAAACAGACTCCCCTTTGCCAAACCATTGAGTTGTCCTTATTGATAGGTATTGGAGTAATATATCCGCACCCCCATCCATCTCAAAGGTGCAGCTATCTTGTCTTAAAGTACTGCGGAGTAAACCCCGACTTTATGGGCCGGCCGGGGGTCTCCCCAGTACACTTGGTAGCAGAGGATGGTTGGTGACTATCGATTATTGATTAAAATAAGACACCTATTGACCATCGACATAAAGTAACTCTAGGTCTTCGGCAATATCGCAAGTCCTTTGCATTCGGCTGAATAGACTGTGAAGCTCCCCGTAGACAATAGTGTAAGCAAGAAATCTGCAGAAAGGGCCTGAAGGGACCCGTTTTCCAACACTTCCCTTCCCATTCCTATGGGCAGCTGAGCGAGCGTAAAGCTGAAGCAGGCAGTAACAAAGGCAGTGATCCTGAGTATCCAGAGAGGAACTATGCGAACGGTGAGTGAAGAAAAAATGGAGTGCTTTGGCAAACAGTTTATGCCTTAGAACAAGTAAAGGGAAAAGGTAACGGAGGGAGGAGGGAAAAAAAATAGTCAGAAGTAGAGTAGACTGTATATATATAAGGGGATAATGACTCAAGAGTAACAAAGAGTAAATGAGAGATTACCGAGGTGGACACCCGAGAATAGAAGGGTTACCAGGGTGGACACCTGAGAAGTGAGAGGATTCGCCTTATTCCTGCGCTTTAATATAGCGGCCAGAAGAAATGTGTACCCAAAGTCCCACATAATGGGGAATGCATAGGCTACCACAACGTTTAAAGACATTGTGAAAGGGGTACGTTTACACTCGATGGAGGGGTAATGATTAGAGGCAGAGGTATTTGTGTCCAGCTGGTGTCTGTCTAGTCTGTTAAGTGTCTGTCTTATATGTTTTTTCTTGATGTCATATGTATTGAACATTTTTAAGAGAACTGTTTTAAAATGTTTTAAAGTTTGATGGCTGAGACAGAATCGCACATGAATTGATGTTTGTTGAACAAATTGGAATTGTAAAATTTTGTGAAGAATTTGGATTGGAGCTTGCAGTGTTTGTGCTCGCTCATATTATTGGAAGTGTTGAAGTTGCATGAAAGCATTGACAAGTGTTGTATAAGAGGAAAGGGAACAGATTTAATCATGGAAGACATAGCTCCATTAGAACACTTATGCAAGCCATTGCCAAAACACGCACCCAAGCTAAAGAAATATAGCACAGAGTGGGTTAAAGGTACTGCCCACAAGATGTTTATGCCATGGCCACAAAATGGATCTTTATCTAAAGTCGTCTTACAGCATATGACAACATATTTGCATGCCACATATACAGGCAAGAAGTTAGAAAAACGCCTTGCGGTTCTCGAGTTGTGGAAAATGTACGAACAGGTAAAGGAGGAAGAGCCGCCAACAGATTGGATACTTAACCTATGTACAGAGGCGGGTGAGATGCTTACCGCGCCACCTGCCCTGCCCAAAACAAAAATCGAAGAGAGTAAGAATGAGGGATTATACCCGTTAAGGGAACTTAAAGCAGCCACGTGGTACAGCAACCCCACATATGAGTCACCTACACATAGTAGTGATGAGAATCAAGGGAGAGATAAGGACAAGAATATTACCTCCGTATTCCCAAGGGACACGGTGAGATGCAATGATGAAAGGAAAGAACAGGCACAGACAAGTGCATCTCCCGACAAGGAGAGAGAAGGGAAGAGATGGAAAGGGAGCGAAGACAGAACTGATGAGATAGCATTCGCAAAAGACGAATGGATGGGGGGACACATTTTATTGAAACTCAATGGGAAAGGCATTGATGACGCGAGACAAAAGGAGAGGTTAGATGAGACACAGAGGAAGGGGAAAGAGAAGGAGTTAAGAGCCGAAAGGATAAGAAGGAAAGATAGACAAAGGCAAGAACAGCTATATCGCAAAGAGCAAGAAAAACAGCTCGATCGCAACCTAAGAGCGGCCTATGATTAAAACAGATAGAAACAGCAAAGGTTAGAAGAAGAGCAAAGGGTACGTGAAAAAAGGATAAGGAGGCGAAGCGATGAGGAAATTCGAAGGTCAGATGAATGTAGAAATGAAAAGAGAAAGGAAGAAGATAGGGTCAGAGAAGAGGCGAGGAAGCGCAAAGAATTTGACGATGACATAGAACGTAAGCGAAGACAGAGAGCATGCGATCTTGAATATCTGGGGAGAGAGGTTAAAAAACCCGCTCCAGTTGTAGACTGGGAAGACATCGAAGAATTCTTTCCTGTGTACGATTCAGTACCAGGCACGTCTAGGGCAAATATTGAAGATGACTTCCACACCAGAAGCATCGGAGAAACGATCGATAAAATATATGATGAAATGGGGCTAGAACAAATACCCCAAGGGGAGGGGGAAGACGAGCACCTGGAAAGCACTCAGCTTTATGACACTGAGGAGCTCATTCGAAGTAGTGGGAATAGAGAGCTATCCCTGGACAGATTAGAAATAAGCAGGAACAAGGAGGATACGAGAAGTTGCGTGAATTGGGGACAGACAATGTCCGACTCTGAAAGGGAAGATCGCGAAGAAAGCGAGGAAGGGAGGCGAAGTGAAAAGCGACTCCCAAGGGAAAAGGAAATAAGATGGTCAGACGCTAGTGAGTCTGCAACAAGAGCGTCAGAGTCCGCCACACAGCCTGACCAATATGAAGAAGTATCTCACGGTCAAAGGGGGGTGTCTTCGCCGCCCTATGTAGACAGACTAAGGACATTGCCAGGTAGACAGCGATGTGGGAATATTACCCCTGCAATAGACAGGATAACAATGAGAGAAGAGAAAGAGGGCTAGGCATTCCAATTTGCGCTACTAGAGAAGGGGGGAGTAAGACCACAATATATTCCATGGCCACACATGGTTCGAGAAAACTTGAAAAACAAGCTTCCAATGCTGACATCGGGAGCTGGAAAATGGATACATGAGTTATAAAAAATGACAGGAGGCAACAAGCTAGCTATAGGGAACATCAAAGGCCTCCTAATCGCCATACTTGGTGAGAGAGCAGACGATGTGTGGGCACGAGCATGCTACCCTGGCATAACCACAATTAATACAGCAAATGATGGGGCGTCATTTAACAATTGTAGAGCGGGAGTATGGAAAGCGCTATGAGTACTTTATCCAAATACTTCCGATATGGGAGCTATAATGACTCAAAAAATAAAGGAGTCGGAAGATCTGTTGATTTATATACAGAATTTCCAAGACGCATGGGTGATCGAAACACAAGAATCTTGGACAAAATCAATACCTGTGTTTTACCATATATTGTGCCATGGGTTGCGAGAACCGGTACAGAAACAACTCAAAAAACTACGGGGGAGAGGATTTAGAGGAAGAGGATGGCAGAGCAATCAGGGAGATTTCCAAAATAATCAAGAAGGCTTTCAAAATATGAAAAATGGTAACCAAGACATGTCAAATGGGCAAATGATCTGACCACTGCCAGTATGTTGGCTGTGTGGAATGACAGGGCATTTGGCGTGAACATGCAGAAGTCAAGGTATGATGCAGAACTGTCAAGAACAGGAGCAGGCATGGCGAATCCACCTGCAGTTTTTAAACGGGTGTTGCACAGAATCACACGGTGCAGCAACAAGCGCCAGGAGTGCAACAAGGGGCGAAACCACAAAGCATGGGGAATTTTTCACAAGGACAATCCCAACAGGCACTGCTGCAACTATCACAGACCATGAACCCTGGAAGGGGAAGTAACAATGGGAATGGGGTAAATCCACATGTGCACGGTGGGCCAAACCTATTTATAAGTTAGGCCAGCTCACTGGGAACCCTGATGTGCTCTATCCTATCAGTGACACAAGACCCTCATAGGGAACCTAGGGTGGATGTCGTTAAAAGGGGTAAAGAATATTCCTTCCTAGTTGACACTGGTGCGACATGCTCGTGCATACGTGAAGGCAAGTTTTCCTTGTCTGGCGAGACCATAAATACTCAGAGTTTTACAAGAGCTCACACTTGAGTTCCCTTTACAAACGCACTTCCAGTCTCCATAGGAGCGTGTGAAAGTAATGTACCTTTATTGTATTCATGTCAGACCCAAGTAAACATTTTGGGTCGAGACTTAATGACAAAGTTGAACATGACAATTTTGTTCACGGAGGAGGGCATAGTATGCTCCACTCCAGGAATGCACTACTCAAATGTATGTGAAATGATTAGAGCTTACTCAGGACACATAGCCATGAGGGCCTTGCGTGTGCTTATGGCAGGATTGCCAGGCCTTGCAGACAAAACCATGAGAACCCCTGATGAGTTTTTATTCAGACCAAGAATACCTATGCATGAGGAGAAGGGACAAGTATTTCCCTTGATGATACACACAGCTGCAGTGCGAGGGAAAGTGGTCTTGGTTGACGGTGTGGGATGTATTGATCCACTCTGCTGTGCTATGCGCCATCACCCTGCCAGTTATGGGGAAAGAAACAGCAACAATGGCGGCAAAACCCTTGTGCGTGCCAAAAACCTACTAAAACCTACAAAAACCGTGTGCTTCCGCACACAAAAAGAGGAATTCATAACCTGCCACCCATGGTACATGTGCAGTGGAATAGAGCACACCCTGCCGAAATGTGCCAGTGGGTTCCATAACCAGCAAACAGAGTGCAGAGAGAAAAGCAGCACTTTGCAAAAAACCCAAAAATGTGCCTACAGATGACATTTGCTTTGTTGCCCAAAAACTCCAAAATGCCTATAACACATCACTTTCAACATTCACAATCTTGCCTGGTGCTAAAATCCATGTATCAAATGAAACATTGTGAAACATACAAAGTCTGATAACTGACAGCCTCTTTGCCAAAATCTGGGTGCAGTACCCGGGGCTGCCTGAATCATAGCTGTCAGAGGAGGACTGATAAAGCTTTAAAATGACCTAAAACTCAAAGGTCTGTTAAGTAGCAAACATAAACAGGATTGCTGCCAAACAGGAATACATATTTTAATTTGTGTTTTTGATTCCACAGATGTTAAGGCCAAGAAAGAAATGTATTTGTATGTAATGCAACAGATGTGGGTTTCGCTAAGTTTAAAAGTTAATCAGCTTGGCTGAAGCTGCAAAAAACTGGAAAAGCAGGTTTTTCTCCCAGAAGGAATGCCTTCCTCTCAGCAGAAACTCACAGGGAGGTGTTAATTCCAGGTTGGGACAGAATCTTGTCTACACGGAGCAACAATGACAAAGCTGCAGTCCAGGAAACTAGAAGTGTGAAAAGGGTCGTAAATGGCCTCTGGAAGGAACAAAAGGAACAAGCCAGGAGGGGGATGCCTAGGACTGCAGGGAGACAAAAAGAGGCAGAGCCAAGCGACCATCTGTTGCTAAACATGAACTAAGAACACATTTTTAAAAGACTCATAACTTGTTATTCAAAGTGGTGAAAAATATAAAAATGACAGAGTTGTTAATTTAATTTCTGGCTGCACGTGGAAGAGGCGGCTGAACTGTGTGACATGTTCTGGACAGGAATGGCAAGATATGTGGTTTTATGCAAAATGTATTACTGTTAGAATTTTGAATATTTGCACGCATATCCCTATGTTAAACACGCACACTTATGCAAACTTGCATAAAAATTGAAAAGTGTGTTCATAGCGAAAAAGGGCAAAATTCTGTAGAAAGGGGAGACAAGATCCCACCACTGCGGGGTTTTGAGGAATAGCTGCTATGTAAAATATGGCATCTTTGTGTATGATTTGTATAAAGGTGATGTAGAAATGTACGTTTAATATAAAATCAGATTTTGAGACCAGTGGATAAAATGTGACATCACGCAGCCTTGATCCAATCACTCAAACTGCAAGGCGGAGATGAAGTGTGGTCCTAGCGCAGCTCACAGGGGCAAGCCTGGCTAAGCCGGCCAACACACCCCCTTTGTGATGTCATTTTTAGGCATAAATAGAGACAGCTGACAACATATAAGAACTCTCTGATCCAGCCACCTTCCCGATTCCGGTGAAGCACTCTGATCCAGCTTTCTACATCCAGCTTTAAATATTCTTCCAGATCCAGATGCCAAATCTCTTGCCAGCAATAGAGACTATTGATTTCCAACAAGGCCTCAATCCTCAAAGCGATTCTCCCCACTCAGTAAAGCGCTGTGTGGTGTGAGAAGGCCTTTTGAACCACTATCCAGAAATTCTCTGGCTTGTCACCACTAGGCTTGCCTGAGGAACCCGCCATCCAGCTGATCCAAATACCCACAAACTAGGAGAGCAGATCATCTGCCAATCCAGCGACCGGCCTAGAGGATCCAGTCCCGTGCTTGATGTTCTGTCTTTCCTAGACCAAACCCAATCCTGACCAGAGCTAACGGTCCCATTTAAAAACGTATTCTGTGAGTATGAATAGGAGGAACTGTGTCCCATAGCATATGTACTTTGCATAGTCTTATTCTTATTTCCAACCCATCCTATCTTTCATTCAGAACTAGTATTGTTAGGAGTATATTTGCCTTGTCTTATCCCTATCCAACCCATCCTATCTTTCCTTCAGAACCAGTATTGTTAGAACTATCTTTGCGCTGACCCTTTTCTCATCCGAAGAAGTCGAGTTTCCTTATCAGGTGGGTCACCCTGATCCAGTGACTGTAATATTCCTGTGTGGTATTCGCTTCTTCATAGTCATTCCCTAGTGCAAGCAAGCCCATTTGTCATTTTTAAAAGTGCATTCCCTGTTTTCCATTCTCGTGCCTATTTTACAAAAACCACCTTTGCTAAAACCTCCATAACTCCCTCAGTTTTTGTGATAGAAACGAAACTCCTACTTGTACCCAACATCCATATCTATCCATAGAACCCAAAACCGCACTGCCAATCAGTGCGATTCTCACGTTATTGCGAATATCGCGCAATGAAACGTTTTCCGCGATTTTAAAAATCTGAAAAGTTTACACGTGTAAAATAGCTTCTAACTGCTTCCAACTTGGACCTTAAGATTTCATTTGTTTTCTGCTGACCAAATTATTGCTTGTGCTTGTGTGCAACTATTCAAAGCGGCTTCCAGAGGAATTTATAACAATTTCAGTATTTTTAACCATATTTGGTGTTTTTGCCTGGTCCATCCTAAAGATAATTTGAAAGTCAGTCTGACAGCTGTAAAGTCTATTCCGTTTTTCTCTTGTGTTTGCTGGAGGAAAGTGGGACTGATATTCTATTTGATGTGTGCCATTCCTGATTGCCTGCTCTCTCCTCCTATCTCTTTTGATTGCTTATTGGGGGTTGAGGGGTGTTGCAGGGGGAACTGCTAACCACAGTGCGATCTGATCGGAACCAACACAAAAGTATTATTTTCTGTGCTGCATTTGTTTTGCTTATTACCTATCCCGAGTGTATTAAAGATATTATTCAATGTTCTGTCACGCCATTGGTGATTGTTGTTCATCTATTAAAACATATTCTGATAACATTTCAAATACATAAATAAATATTTACCTTTGCAAACCAGCCTGATTCGTGGTCAGTGTGACCGGGGGGGGGTTCCAAGAGAAGGGTGTGATATGAGTGGTATATTGTTCAGAATATTGAACTTTTAGACAAAAATAAATAAGGATTTCAGTTGTGCACTAAATGCTGGGCTTTGACTTGGGTGTGTGCCGGATTGAAATCACTTACAACGGTTACGATGATGAAGGTAGACAATGGTGCGCAATAATTGCCATAGAAGAAGGATATCGAGTGACTGATGTCACCGATGAGGATCTGTTTGAAGAACAGGCAGAAAAGGGAGAGACAATGGTGGAAGTTAAGTCTCACCTTTTGGGTAAAGATGATTAAAAGAGAAGTACCTCAGAGAATGATGTTGGCACTAAAATGTCCTGAATAATTTGATGACGATACAGCTAAAGTGCCTGTCTCAGTGTGGACTACCGGACCCTATGACGTGGATCTCTTGAAGGGAGTTGGAGAAGTAAAGATTAAACTGAAACCAGGAGCAATTTTACTGAGAGCCCGACCATATCCCATGTCCAGAGAGGCAGATGAAGAGATTTCTAAGACAATTTCTGCCATGATGGACCAGGGCATCTTAGTGACATCAGAGTCTCCATGTAATACGTCAGTGTATCCTGTCAAAAACTCAAAGGGCGGGGTTTGGAGGCTAATTCAAGATCTAAGGCCGACAAACGATACTGTTGAGGCCGAGTTCCCTTTAGTCCCGAACCCGGCTACAATATTATGCAATATACCCATTTAAGCAAAATATTTCACGGTGATTGACTTGAAAAATGCCTTTTTCTCAATCCCGTTGCACCGTGACTCACAAGATCTGACGTCATTTACGTTCAGACAAATGCATCTGAAAAGCACGAGGCTGACACAGAGGTACTGTGAGTCTCCTTCTATTTTCAACAGAGTCCTGCAGATGGATTTAAGTAATATTGCATTAAAAAGTGTTGTCCTGCAGTATGTGGATGACATCCTAATCTGCAGCACCACAGAAGAGCAATGCAGGAACAATTCTATTCAACTATCAACTATACTGGCTGAGAAAGGATATAAGGTTGACAAGGAAAAATTACAATGTTGTCAACAGGAAGTGCTGTTCATAGGCCAGCTGATCTCACATGAAGGGAAGAAAGCGACCCCAGAAAGGGCTGAAGCCATATTGAACACAGCTAAGCCACACACGATAAAGCAAATGCAGAGCTTTCTAGGCCTGTGCAACGACGTTAGGGCATGGGTTTTCGATTACAGCTCTTATACTAAGCCTTTACTTCAGGCGCTAAAGAAGGCCCAAGTGATGAAGATTGAATGGTCTGAGGCCATGGAGAAAGGGTTTGCTGAACTCAATTTGGGTGATCTGTACAGCTCCAGTTCTTGGAATTCCCAATTATGCGGAGGAATTTTACCTGTTTTCACATACAAATGGCAGCGTCATGACAGCAGTGCTCGCTCAAAGAACCTTGTTGGGGTACAAGTCCCTAGCATATTACAGTGGGAATCTGGACCGAGTAATAAGAGGCCACTTCCCATGCGAACAAAGTTTAGCTGCCACAGCATTCGCCGTAGAAAAGGCGACAACCATTGTGATGGATGCTCCATGCCGTTGTACGTCGAGCACTCATTATTTGCGATTTTAGAGAAACCAAAGGGCACATTGACATCCCAGAGAGCTTCTGCTTATGAAGTGATCATATCAAATCCATTGATTAAAATAGTCCAATGTAAGATAGTAAAACCAGCTATGTTCATTGCAGAGCCAGTCACTGAGGGAGAACCGATACATGACTGCGCAAATTATGAAGAGTTCTATGATGAAATCCCCAGGATGAATGAAAATGCCTTGGCAGGAGGAGAGATTGTCTTCATTGACAGGTCTTCGAGAATCGATCAAAATGACGGGCAAGATAAACAGTTGTTGCTGTGATAAAGCACACAGCTAATGGGGAGTTTCAAGTGCTTTTTAGTGCATGAATACCATCTCATTATTCAGCACAGGCTGGAGAATGATTGGCGTTGATACTCGCCATTGAGAATCACGCAGACCAGGAAGTAACGGTGTACAGTGACTCTGCCTATGTGACTTCAACAGTACACCCAGGCTTAGCGCGCTGGAAAAGGAGGGGCTACCTCCGAGCAGACGTCATGCCAGTACAGCACGCAGCCTTATTGGACAGGCTGATTAAGGTACAACAGCTCCCAGTGGGCATAGCGGTCATGAAATGCGCTGCCCACACCAAAGGTACAGATTTAGTCTTACGCGGAAACCAAGCAGCAGACATGGAAGCCAAGTGTATGGCATCCGAAGGTGAGATGAATATTGTCATGATCTCTGCTTCCAAAAGGTCAGGGTTTTCCCAACTCCCTTGGAAGCAGATCCATAACCCAGGTTCCGAGTGCCAACCAGTCCCAATTGGGACCTTTTGGCCCAGTCCTGGCACCAGTGGCACCAGGCTCATAAATATGCCCAGTCCCAGCGCTGGAAGCGCCGGGCTCATAATGCTTGGGTGGACTTACCTGCAGCAGACCATGCTGCTTACTTGCCTGCCAGTTGAGTCTCTGATCCTCTTCTGTTTGGAACTACTTTTCCTGTTGGGTGGGGCAGGAGCCACTCCCTAGATTCAGAACACTGGAACTCTTCTGGAAAGCAGGAACTCTTTTCTTACCTAGGCGTGGCTGTGGAAGGAGACACCTAAGCACTACAGGAGGCTATTTAAACCACACCCGATGGATGAATCTTGCTTTGCGTTATTCTGCATCCTCAGCAGCAGAACGCTCATCGTGTCTTCTGCATCTGATCCTGGGCCTAAGGAAAAAGGCTTACCATCCTGAATCCAGTCTTCAGCAACACCTATAAAGACAAGAAAGAACAGGTTAGCATTACGGTCTTCAGTGACAGCTCTTCACTTACCTGGTCCATCGGCTGTCACCAACGCCTCGCGCTGCATTCCGGCATCTGAAAGACAAAGGCTTACCTACTCTTTGTGCGCTCCGGAGGTCTTCACACTGCATTCCGGCATCTGAAAGACAAAGGCTTACCTACTCTTCGCACGCTCCGGAGGCCTTCGGCGCTGCATCCCGCATCTGAAAGACAAAACAAGGTGCGTTTAAAGACATTGGGGAACTTTAATACTCACGTGCCATTACTCCTTTCCACATCTAACCCAGTGGGTATTCCGGCACCCTGCAGCCGCTCCGAACTTGTACCTGCAAAATAAAAAGACAGTTAGAGCGCATCGTGAAGCAGGCAACAAGCGCTTACTTACGTGCTTCCAGGCGCTTCTATTCATCACACGGGCTCCATCTTCAACTCACTTCAGCCCGTCATCCGCCATCGCTGGAACCCTGCAAAACAAGAGACATCATTACTAAAGACTTTAAAGACATTACAATTACTCGAAACTTACCGTTCGTGCAGTAAACGATGGACAGCAGTCCTCTGAAGTCAAGAGGCCTGCTCCCCTTATCCAGTGAAGAAACTGGTTACAGCACCCTGCCTCGAGGCAGATGGAGAGCACGGCGTTCACTTACCTAAGACATCTTACCCTTCGAGCCAGACATACAGTGCACAGAGGTCCAGCCCAAAGAGCCAGCCGTGTGTTACACATCACCTTTGAAGATACGGTATACGCCCAGTCAAGACCGGCGCCTCTACGGGAATCAGGTGAGCGTTACAAATATGGAAGTGGAAGTGGCATGCACCAATGAAAGAATGATGGTTGCACAAACAATCTGAAGCCTATAACGATCTTGGGCAAACACAAATAATGGAGCTCCAAGGGGAGGCACCACAGGAAGAGAAAAACCTGTGGAAACGTCGAGGGTGTTCTTTAAACCCCTCTGACACCTTGTGGCAACAAGACAGCACTGGTAAACCATTAATGCCTGTAGCCCTATTAAAAATAGCGCTGGAGCAGTTACATTACCCGGCGCGTTTGACAAAGGAGAATCTAGCAGAAACGCTCACGGAAGACTGGTTCATACCGAATTTAGCTGAGTATGTTGCGTTCTTTATGGTGAACTGCATAATCTGCCAGCAATTCACTGCTGGGCACAAATTAAAAGTTATGAGAGGAGTCATCCCCAGGCCAAATGGGTATTTTCAGCACTTGCATGTCGATTACGTCGACATGATACAAGTATGCAACGGGTACAGATACTTAATTGTTGTGGTGTGTCCATTATCGAGATGGATAGAGGCAGGTCCATGTACACACACAAACTCTACCTGTGTGGCCAAATCTTTAGTGAGGTAAGTGTTCCCCAGGTGGGGGGGTGTGTGAAGTCATGAGATCAGATAATGGGGCTCACTTTGTCAATGCAGTGTCCGAACAGATTAACTTGCTGCTTGGTATAAAGCAGAAGTTCTTGTCGGTGTATCATCCACAAGGTAATGGGATCTGTGAGAAGCTCAAAGGCGTGTTAAAGGAAAAGATAGCCAAGTTGAAGCTTATTCTAAGGAAGGGATGGTTGCACAGCCTTCCACTGGCATTGTATGCTCTTCGGAACCAACCTGGCTCCGACCATCATCTTACACCACACAAGATAGCCACAGGAAGAAGAATGAGAACTCCCCTAAAAACCCCAGATAGAGCTAGATGGGATGCCCAGTCAACAGGAGAGGTTTTAGGGTCTGAAATGCAAAACTATATGAACTGCATGACATCTTGCCTTACTGTAATTTCAGACCAGCTGCAGCGAAGACGAAAAGGGTACATTGCAGCTCAGAACAGAACACAGAAGTAGACACTACATCAGACTCAGTTCAACGTCTACTTGATCCACTCATCTTCCCTGGAGATGCCGTCTTCGTGAGGAATCACACAAGGAAAAAGTGGGACGAGCCAAGGTTCAACAGACCGTTCACAGTTGAAGACGTTACTCCATCTGCAATCAAGCTACAAGGAAAAAGAACTAGGATCTTCCTGGGTGATATCAAGCCATACATTGGAGGAATCCCCCTGCCTGCACCCCACCATGAAGAGACTACAGAAAACGGGGAAGAACCACAGCACGTGCAGGCGAGTGTCATGATGCCTACCTCTAAGGAGCCAGGCCGGGCCCAGCAACCCCAGAGGCAGACATCATTTTCCCCAGGGAAGTCTCAGTGGGCCCAAGTCGGGGCCCTTTGGACTCAGTCCTGGCACCTTAGGCGCCAGGCTCATAGCGGGCGCCAGGCTCATAGAAGAGGATATGTGTATAAGTGCTTGGGTGCACACTTACCTGATGCAGACCTTGCTGCTTCATCCAGGCCCTCTTGAGGCCTGAATGGGACTACTTAACCTGTAGGACTACTTCACCACCCGGGTGTGGTCGGGGAAGGATACATACCTGATTGGTGGAAGGATACATACCAGGAACTTCTTCCAAGGCTATTTAAACCCCACCCGAACACCCACACATGCTTCGCGTTGTTCTGCACCTAGCAGCTGGACGCTCACCGTGTCAGCTCCTGCATCCTGACTTCAGCCACGCCTGCCAGCACCCTGGAACACCTGCAAGGGGAGAAAGGAAGAGAATAGGAGAAGAAAAGCCCTTACCTGCTAAATCTGCATCCCGGAGTCATTTCTCCAACGGCCCTGAAAAGGAAGACATCATTTTAAAGGCATTTCGTTTCGATCGCTGCAGCGCTGCATTTTACTCACCTTTGCAAGGCGCTTCCATCTTCAGCAGCGATCTTCCGGATTCAGCTACGCCCCGGCGCCTAGAGGAAAAAAGACAAGAACAAAGGTGAGAGGGAGAAAAGGAATAAGGAAAGCTCAGTTTCCTTTTAAGTCTTACCTGTTGGATTATTCCCACTGCATTTCGGGTCCTGCCGCTTCCTGGCATCTCCGGACCCCGGCCCCTATGGGGAAAAAAGACAAAGACATTGAATGAGCGAATGCAAAGACATTACCTGAGCGCTCATCCAGAACTGTTTCACTTCGGGTCGGCGCCATATCTCCGGCACTCCGAACCCCGGCCCCTAAGGGGAAAAAGACATAAGCATTAGCGCTTGCTGCAATTAGACAACGAACATTATTATTAAGCTTGAACTTTTGAACAGAACTTTTACAGCGCCTTACCTGAACAGTCAAGCTTACCTGAACTCCCATCAATCCTCTATCCAGTGAAGTAACTGGGTTTCAACGCGCCCCTGCATCAGAAGCAGGATGGAGAGCTCATCCTTCCAAACCCTAAGGAGGGTATCCAACGAGCCAGGGAAGCCAGAATAGAGGGGCCCTTCATGTCCATCTTCAGAGTCCTGCGCCTTCGACGCCGCGCCTCCGTGGGAACCAGGTGAGCGTTACAGCGAGATCCATGATGAGGAAGAAGGATGCATGACCAGCTAGATAAAGAAAAATAACCTTTGTGCAAAAGTTTGTGGCTTCTTTTTGGACATTCCTCAAAGCAAAAACGGGGATAAGGACATGAAAACGGACACTCTGTGCATCCTAGTTGCAGGGTGAAGAAGAAAATTGCATGTCTAAGCCACAACATGTTTTGTTGATTTAAGCTTTGAAATGAGGCACACTTAAGCTTTGATGAGAAAAAGACTATGACACATTTTGACCGAGGATATTTACATTGGAAACAAATACAGTATCCAGATTCATTCAATACCGAGACTTTGTTTGGAATCACTTATGGTGTCCCACAGCAGAGATATCACGAAGGACCTAGTCACCTACTTTGAACTTGTGCTAAGATCATACCCGTCATTGGTAGGGAGGTTCACAAGTGTCACAGACTTTCTCCAAGATCCTGAAAACGAAAAAATAATAAGACAACTGCTTACTGTCATTGCCGAACAACTCATCCTACTCCCTGAGTACAGTGAGAAAGAATCCAATGCTCCCAAAACAGGCGGAAATAGATGAGCTCATCAGCACACTGTTCTTTCGCATAATCGAAGACTGTCCAACCATTGTCGCTAGAACGACAGATACACTCACATTTCTTTGAGATCCAGCAAACAGTGAACATTTGAGCCATCTCTTGAATAAGATCATCATTTTGGTCGCACTCCACGGGACCGCACAGTGGAAACATTGTTTACATCAAGGAAAAAACATATAACCCTGAAACAAGCAAAGACAGGACAAATGTCCCTGTCACCAGAAGACAGCGGATTGGCATACAACGTCTTATTTAACCTTATTGAAGACTTTCCAGAGCTAGTGGGAAGACCAATCAACGTTGACATACTTACATTTCCCGGAGATCCAGAAAAATGTACTCAGCTAAACATGCTCCTGCATGGTATTATAGCTCAAATCAAAATTTCCAATCTCCATCGTATCCTTAGGAGAAGATCAGGAAACTTTCCGCTGAGGGACAGATCGAGGGAGCGGAGTCAAGAACTCCATGTGTTATATTTGTTGTCATTTTTTCCCTATTTCTTCATAGTGATCAGTGTCCAATATGTCCTCAGGACTGAAGTGGATTTGAGGGGTGGACTGGGAGCTGACCTACTTTGAACATGCACAGTGATGAAAAAAAAGACTATGACAAATTTTGACTGAAGATATTTACATTGGAAACAAATACAATATCCCGATTCATTCAATACCGAGGCTTTGTTTGGAATCACTTATGGTGTCCCACAGCAGAGATATCACGAAGGACCTAGTCACCTACTTTGAACTTGTGCTAAGATCATACCCGTCATTGGTAGGGAGGCTCACAAGTGTCACAGACTTTCTCCAAGATCCTGAAAACGAAAAAATAATAAAACAACTGCTTACTGTCACTGCCAAACAACTCATCCTACTCCCTGAGTACAGTTAGAAAGAATCCAATGCTCCCAACACAGGAGGAAATAGATGAGCTCATCAACACACTGTTCTTTTGCATAATCGAAGACTGTCCAACCATTGTCAGAAGAACGACAGATACACTCACATTTCTTTGAGATCCAGCAAACACTGAACATTTGAGCCATCTCTTGAATAAGATAATCATTTTGGTTGCACTCCACGCGACCGGACAGTGCAAACATTGTTTACATCAAGGAAAAAACATATAACCCTAAAACAAGCAAAGCCAGGACAAATGTTCCTGTCACCAGAAGACAGCAGATTGACATGCAACGTCTTCTTTCACCTTATTGAAGACTTTCCATAGCTAGTGGGAAGACCAATCAACGTTGATGTACTTACATTTCTCAGAGATCCAGTAAAATGTACTCAGCTAAACATGCTCCTGTATGGTATCATAGCTCAAATCAAAATTTCCCATCTCCATCGAATTCTTAGGAGAAGATCGTGAAACTTTCCGCCGAGGGACAGATCGAAAGGAGCGGAGTCGAGAACTCCATGTGTTATATTTGTTGTCATTATTTCCCCTATTTCTTCATACTGATCAGTGTCCAATGTGTCCTCATGACTGAAGCGGGTTCGAGGGGTGGACTGGGAGCTGCCCTACTTTGAACATGCACAGTAAAAGGGCTTACTGAAGTGTTATCTGTTTTTCCCATAGTCTAACAGAGGAACTGTATCCTCAAATAAGAGACAAGCCATTGCCCGCAAGAGGAGGGACACTTGTGAACCATCTGGCACTTGCAAATGCAGTATTTGAAAGACGATATTGGTTAAGGAAATAATAACATTGACATTTGGCGAATGATCGCGATGGGGGCCCAGAGCAGCAACCTGGTCCTCCCACAAGCAGAGCGGCACCCCCGCTTCTCTGGAAGGAAATGCTGTCGCCTTACATATTGAAACATAATGTACGTATGCATTGTATTTGTCATTATTTTACTGTCATTAACAATCAGAACTGCATTCTTTATTGGTGCACGAAGCATTCCAATTTCAGGGCACCCACCTGATGATACACGCATGAAACCCACAAGAGCACCCAGACCCTATATTGTCATTCCAGTCCCTAGAAAATCTGATGGTAGAGTAAATGAACTTGAAATGAATGTGATTAATAGTGATATACACACACTTATGGTAATGAATGTGTAAAAAACCCGGAGACAGGGTCGGCATGAAATTAATGAAGAAAAAAAACTGACAACTACACGCACACATACACTGAATGCACACGAAACAGGCCTAATGTCAATGACCGCAGAACCACAAACGAAAACAGCAGAGGAGATGAGACTGCCTGCCATAAAAACCTTCACAGATGATAGTGTGAGAAAACAAGAAGAATTAAGAGAAAGGCCAACAGAAGCAGTCAGATCAGAAATCCTTAAGAAAACAGAAGCGGCCTCAGAAAAACTCTCCGCAAGGATACAAATGTTAGTAGACTTACTATTCCTGCACATAGCCAGAGCGAGGAAACTCCATGTGGAACTGAAAAATAAAACCACAGAGACTGCATTACCCAGCATATATGTTCCAACACAAGGGACAAGTACCAGTTCCACAATACAGCCATATACCGGACCAGTGTCAGGCTGGTTGGCATGGGCATTTGCACGCAGCAGAGAAAAGATGCATGAGGACCAGGGAAGAGCTGCCAGACTCCTGTCCACACAAATGGCACAGATGAAAAAGCCTGCACCATGGACCAAGATACCTGAAAACCCTCCAGCAAGAAAGAGCCATACAGATGCATTCAGGGGTGTAGTAATAGCAAACTACATGAAAACCTTAAGAATCAAGAGAAGCATGCATGAAGATGACACCGAACTGAACGATTACCTGGACAGCATAGCACACTTATGTAACAACATTTGGTACCAGCACATGAAGGAAGTTGTAAGACGAAAATCCGAAGGGGAATGCTTCGATTGCGCACTCCTACCATACAGCACGGGAAAGTCCAAGATCTTTGTGGCTGTAGAAATCGATGACCCGACAGCACACTGCCTCTCACGCATATCAATGTGCAATACCAGAGGCCAGTTCATGGGAAGTGATGCCTCATTGATATGGGCAACTGAAACAGAGTATCCCGATGAAGATGATTATGTCCAGGACATTAAAACGAGAAATAGAGCCCATACTGCGAATCATGCGATCAGGTACGAGAAGCCTGGGGTTAAAGGAACAAGAATAAGATGGGAAGTAAACCTGAGACTGTCCGTGCAATGGAAAACTCCAGACGAGGCTCAAATTTGGAAAAACAGAGGCCAAATGCAGATTTGGGGAACAGTACTTTCACCAGATGGTTGGGGCAAGGAGTGGTGATCTGCCGAGCATGGATGGTCCTTGGAGCCTGCAAGGAAGCCATCGAAAACTCACAAAGACTGTGCAAACCACTATGGCCTAAATTTACAAAATGACTGACATGGGTCGAAAACAGAGGAGGACCCTTGCAGATAGTGCCGCACGAAAGCCCGAAATTGTGCTTCAGGAACAATGGCACGAGGAAGATGGGAGAGAATCAGAACTGCGGTCGAATTTTTGAGGCTCCAGGAATGACTCATGGGACTGCAGTGATCATTGATCATTATTGGGCATGTGGACCCAAAGCATACATCAGACTGCTGAAAAAGTTAGGAGGCATATGCACAATAGTGAATGTCCACATTCCAGCATTGGTAATCCCGAAAAGTCACCTGAACATTGACAGTTTCCCGAAAGAAGATGCTCACCTGAGGAAGAGGAGATCTGTGGAACTGATAACTCGAATAAAGAGAGAAAATTACTTTTCCGCCAAATCAGAAGAAGCGTTTCATGCAATCCCATATGAACACAGGCTGTTCAGCCTCACCTCACCAGCATTCACAACGATTTTCATGCCACGAATCCAAGTTGGAGTAAATACTAAATGGTTGCAGATAACCAGGTGGGAGTTACTGCAAACCATCAACATGAAAATAAAACAATTCAATGCAATCAAGGAAGAGTTAAGAGTTAAGAGCCATCCGACGAGAAGAGATGGCTGAATCGAAACTCAGCAAGAGAAACTTCTGCCTGGGGAGCCAAGGTCAGACCAATAGCGGGAGCGAACAGTAGCTTCTTGGAATCGAAACTTAAGAACAGAACAGCCTATCTCAGGAAGGCTGAGATAAGGAGGCCCAGGCAGGTGGCATGCCGAACAAGAATTAAATGCACAAATTGAAGCAAACTAGGCAGATCCACGGTGTGAGCAGCACATGGCCATCGAGCAAGAAGAGGCACGGGTTCACACCTACGCCTGGCTGCACCCAGACAGAGATACCATAACTTTTTCTGACAAGAAGATACAGTTTTGAGGCCGACCACAGCCAACTAATTGACACATAGCCACTAAAGTAATGATTGATTGAAGGGAGGCCGGGTGAATCTTGGGGCATCCTGCACCTGGCTGACCATTCTGCGTGCTGCTAAGTAAAGTGGAGATTTATGCATGGGGTTGAAGCCAACCCAATTACAATGGACCAAATAATCTAGCGTCCTATAGATATAGAACTGACATCCATGCCACACCTGCGCTCATTCCGGCAATAATCTTCAAAAATCGAATCGCTGCCTCAGAATATTGGGCATGCGACTGCAAGTATTGTAAAATACTTTTTTGCGCCTAGAAACTGCCCTAAGTGCCCGCATTGTGCACAGCTTTTCGTGCCTCCATTGCCTTACACGAGGCTGCCCCCATCCCAAGATGGCCGCCGGGCTCTGCAAAGCTGCTGCCTGACTCTCCAATCTCCCTCTGATGCCTGCCTGGTACCGATTGGCTCACACCTCTGCCTTCCCAGCCAATCACTCGCCGGAAGGCGAACGCTGGACCAGCCACGAAGGAGCACACACAAAGGAGCAGGTCCTGTCCCGAGCCTGTCCAGAGAATGGCTAGAGGCTAGACTGGGACCTTTGCCCCTCGAATCTCCCACTGTTTGAGCATTGAACTGCAAACCTGACATTAACATAGGTAAGCGTCATCAACACGCACCATAGTTGGCAAATGCCACCACTGTCTAGCTAAGCCTGCAGTACAGCTGCACTGTAACACTTACTGCTTCAAACTGTGCATGAGCAACTTTGCATACATTTATATGTATGCACATGTTGCTAAGTTCAATTTTGGGTGACCTACTGCACCCATCTACTAAACTTAAAACCTAGTCCTTCCGCCCGGTATTGTGCACCACGTATGCTGCCCTGTTCCACATGTATTGCATTCTCTCTGGCTGCTAGCCTTAGCATTTCTGTCTCCTTCTAAATGTTTACGCTGATTGACCACATGGTTGACCACACGTGCCCAAAGCACCAAGTCACCCCTATCAGCACATTTTTTCCACTCATTCCTAAACACTCAGACCACTGTATTTAGCCTCATCTTCACCCAGTTTTTGTCTACTGCATTCAGGCCAGTATCTGTCTGTTGCATTTAGCCCATTATTTGATTGCTGCATTTAGCCCAGTATTTGATTGCTGCATTTAGCCCAGCACTTGACTGTTGCTTTTAACCCAATGTTTGATTACTGCATGCAGGCCAGTATATGTCTGTTGCATTTAGCCCATTACTTGATTGCTGCATTTAGCCCAGCACTTGACTGTTGCCTTTAACCCAATGTTTGATTACTGCATTCATCCTGCCTAGTATTTCATGACCATACTTAGCCTACTCTGCCCAGTATCCAACCACAGCATTTAGGTCTAGTCCCCTTAGCTTAACTAGAGGTAACACTATGTACTCTTACCTGCCTAACCTAGTTCACCAAGCATTACTCACCAATCTGATATCTATACTTACTATCGTCTATATGACCATGCCTACATTTCTGCCCATAGAGAGCTCAGGAGCCCACATACAACCTACCTCCAAACCTTGCAACCTAGCACAGAGGAACCTTAGACTCCGGGCTCGACTACCCAAAATATTCGAACCCATCATCAAATACAATATCAACCTGAAACACCTCCGTCCCAAATTACTCCCACCTTTGGAAACCACCGCCCCTCTCAGGCGCAAACTCCACCATAAAATGAATAAACATATAGCCAACCTCCCTCTCACAGTGCAGCCAGAACCAGAATTAAAAGCTGCATAGATCAATGCCAGATCTTTAGTCGCTCATGCTACTGACATAGCAGATGTCATACACGAAAACGACCTTGATTTCATCGCCATTACTGAATCATGGCTCCATGAGGCAGCAGGTCCTGCACTCACTCTAGCAGTCCCAGAAAAGTATACCATCCTTAGATCTGACAGACCAGATGCACGAGGTGGAGGAATAGCAATTATCGCCAAATCCAACCTCTCTATGAGAATCACCTCCACACCCTACCTTAAATCCTGTGAGCTTCTTTCTATCAAACTACCCACCGCCAATTCCCAAACACTTAATATTCACCTCCTCTATAGACCCCCAGGCCACACCAATACCTTCATTGAAGACATCACCTCTGTTATCTCTGAGAAGCTAAAAAATTCCTCTCAAACCTTAGTGTTAGGAGACTTCAACCTAGGGTACAACGATATCAATGACCTCCAGGCTACTGCCACAGCTAATACCTTGTCAGAACTAGGCTTCACGCAGATCGTGAATATTCCCACACATACCAAAGGGAGAACTCTAGACTGGATTGCCAGTCATAACTGTAACCCCTCTATACCAGCCATTGCCCCCCAAATATGGTCAGACCATCACCTTATCTCCTTTACCCTCAACACTAAAAGAACCACAGTTCTAACACCCACCCCCGCCATACCCACTTTAACCAGAAATAAGAAAAATATCACAGCGGATAATATTCTGCCTCACATCCTACCCAAACTTAATTCTCTACCTGACCATACCGACCCAGGCATCCTAGTGGAGGAATTCAATAACGCTATGTCCACTGCCCTTGACAGAGTTGCTCCGCTTAAACTTAGAAACAGTAAACCAAAAAAGCATCTAAACTCCTGGTTTACACCCCATTTAAAAAACTTAAGACTACAGAAGAGAAAATGTGAAACAGCATGGAACCGGCATCCTACCGCTGAAAATAAAACCAACCTAATAAACATCTCGCAATACAAAAAAGATATCATCCTGACCAAACAAGAAACCTATAATAATAGGATCACCCAAGCCAACTCCAGTATGAAGGAGCTATTCTCCATCCTAAAAGAACTGGAAACTCCTATCGCAGCACAGGACGACTCCATCAAAGATAAAACTTGGTGTACTGACATGCAACTGGCACTAAACAACAAAGTGGCCAACCTCCAAACTAAAATTGCCCTAAAGAAAGCCTCATTACCAACCCAACCTCCCGTGGACAAAACCCCCACACCCAAACCTAAAGAATCTACCCAATTCCGCTTCTCCAAGATCTCAGTAATTGAGGTAGAAAAGACCATTCTGACTCTTAAACCGTCTAATTACAAAGGTGACCAATGCCCCGCACAACTGATAAAGGACGCGGCTAGAGATCTAGCCCCCTTCATCACAAAACTTATTAATGCCTCCTTCACTACGGGCACCATCCCTCGCAACCTAAAAGAATCTTGGGTACCCCCCTCCTGAAAAAACAAACCTTGGACTCCAACATTCCCACAAATTATAGACCCATCACCACAGTGCCTTTCTTACTAAAACTTTTAGACGAGGTAGCGTACACCCAAATCCAGAACTTCCTTGAGATAAACCATCTCCTTGGAACACGCCAATCCGGTTTCCGTCCGCAACACGGCACAGAAACAGCCCTTATTGACCTAAAGGCCCAAATAGACTCACTCAGAGACAAGGGCAAACTAGCTCTCCTTCTCCTTCTGGACCTCTCAGCCGCCTTTGATTTGGTGGACCACAGAGTCCTATGCAATCACTTGAACTCGGCGGCTCACTTCTCAGGGGAGGCTATAGTCTGGATACAGTCATTCCTTAGTGACAGGACCATGAGGGTGATCTCCCCCGCAGTGGCAGCAGACCCGATTCCTATTACCTGCGGAGTGCCACAGGGATCCTGTGTCTCGCCAACACTCTATAACATCTTCACCAAGCCACTCTTGGACGATCTCGATAATCTGGGTATCACCTACACCAACTACGCAGACGATACCCAGATTCTCCTACCACTTACTGGGGATTATGTTGAAGACCTGGCTCTGGTGAACAGAGTCTATAGCATCGTTCAAGCATGGATGGCCAACCATGGCTATGCTTGAACAATGACAAAACAGAGCTTATCATCCTGGGCACTGCAGCCCGCATCTCCAAACTCAACCAAAACTACTCAGCCTTCATCATCGATGGCAACACTATCAAGGTCGCCAGAGAAGTAAAAACCTTAGGTTTCTACCTTGATGCAACACTATCCTTAACCAAACAGGTGAACTCACTGGCCTCATCCACGGCCTATACATGTAAATTAATACGCGCTGGGAAACATTTCTTATCAGATGACAGTTGTCTTATCCTAGCCAGAGCCCTCATCTTATCAAAATTAGATTATTGTAACACCCTTTACATAGGGACAACCAAACAAATCATCAATAGAATTCAAGTGCTCCAAATTAATGAACTTAGAGCGGCCTTAAGCATCCCTAGAAGAGCAAATATCTCAGAAATAAGACGTAAACACGAATGGCTTTCTACTCAAGCAAAAATCAACCTTAAATCTGCTTCCCTCATCCACAAATGTTTAAATAACAAAGCCCCCAGCTACCTTTCAGAACGCTTCAATAAGAAAAATCCCTTCAGACCTACAAGGACAGTCAGCCCTAACTGCCTCCTAGTGCCCAGATTTAAATTTACCACTATTGGAGGATCCAGCTTCCCAGTCAAGGCAGCTCAGTTATGGAACGCCCTACCTCTTGCACTTAGATCCGACCAAACGTTCAACAACTTCAGAAAGAATACCATAAAATGGCTCACTGAGAATGCAACATAAATGGCACTCTACCTCTCGCACCTCCACTTGTACTCTACCTGACTTGCTATTTTGTTCGCCATTGATTTGACTGTTTGGTGGCGCTCTATCTGCACTTGTACTTGTCCCACCTGGAGAGCCAAAAAACTGTCTACTCTGTAACTTGCTTGTTCTGCAACTTGTAACTTCTGTAACCAAGCTGTAAACCTCTGTGTCTCTTGCGCCCTGCTACCTCAGGGTCCGGTGCGCATAACAAATAAACAAACAAACAAACAAACAAACCAATGAGACGTCGTACTCATAGTGATGTCTACTACAGTAATGTTAGAAGGAAGGGCTTAGACGCCCACCTGATAGTGTTTATCCAATTCTCTTACTCCGTTAACATATACAGATATAGTACCTATAGTAAAGTTACCTTTTCCCAACCGATAGAATTGCATGTTAACTTTTCGAGTGTTACACGTCAATGATGACGAGTTTTGGGTATAAATGTTACTGTTTGTATGAAGTTCTTGGGAGTTGAAGCAAGACGGACTATCGCATCCCTGTTGATTCCCATGTTTCCCCGTTTTTCCCCGTCTTGTCGTTAAACGTACTCCGTTTTGCCAAACCATTGAGTTGTCCTTATTGATTTGTGTTGGAGTAATATACCCGCACCCCCATCCATCTCAAAGGTGCAGCTATCTCGTCTTAAGGTACTGCGGAGCAATCCCTGACTCTATGGGCCGGCCGGGGGTCTCCACAGTACACAACCTCTCGAAGAGGGTCTAAGAATGGAACGCTCCATCAGTGCCCCTTGATGTAAAGCCAGATGGGTTGCTTCTCCCATTTAGTAAGGGTTTGATAATATCTTTGCCTCCCTAACTGAGATGGGTGTGGACAGCCTTGCACTCATAGGTGGCTCTATCTGTGGGTGGGGTGCAGAGCCTTGCACGCAGAGGTGGCTCGATCTGTGGGATGGGGTGCAGAGCCTTGGGGTTGCTGTTGGTACTCTTGTTCAGAGGAAAATTGACTAGTATTTCGGTGCTGGACTGCCCCTGGACAGGACAAAGACTGATATGCAGGGACATGTCTTCTCTGTGAAAGGGTCAGTGAGCTAAAGACATGATAGAGTCTCTCCCAGGGGTTATTCACCCAAGAACAGGTCATTGGGCTGTGTTTGTGCTGGTAGAGAGATTCCCAGACCTCTCATTGGTTTTTTTATAATTCAATTAGTTAGCAAGGTTTGCTAAACATAGTTTTGCTTGCACCACAATCAAACTGATTTGATCCAGCTTGTGTATTGTTATTTTCAAAGCCACAGAATGTTGTTCATAGAATATGAAATAAATTACAGTGTTGCCCCAGTGGATTCCATGCCAGTAAATCAGATGCTTGTACTGTGTACTGGGGGAGGAGTTTGGAAATCAGCCCACCTTGAGATGTATAATGTTAAATCTCATGCAGAGCTGGAGGCTGAGTGTATGGTGTTGCATCATGCAAGGAAATGAGTAGCTCAGATGGGCAATGGCCCTTGACTGCCATCACTATTAGTTACCGTAGGTATTGACATGAGTAGACTAGAATGTTTTGTCGATATCTACATTCTGTAAGCATCTAATAAGCTAAGATATCATGGTGCATTTATAACATAGCAGCAAAGATGGAGTCGTGGAATAGGTAGGATGGATGATGGTCTTTCGGGGATAAAACTGGACAGATTAGTTAGGCAATGACGGTTCTTTGTGGTTGTTTAGCAATGTTCTGTGTACATAGTTTAAAGCAATGGGATGATGGTTGGCACAGGGTGACAATGAGTTTGAGATCACTCACTTGATTGAACACCTACAGCAACAATGTATGTGTGTATCTATGTGTAATATGCAGAGCACCAATTCCAATCCCAGTAACATAACCCAGTGGATTGAGCACCTAGCGTAGAACTCTGTGTGACCTACCGATCATTGGCTCAAACCTAAGTGAAATTGCAATGAGTGCTTAACTCACTTAGCTGAGATCAATTCTGACCCTCTTCTAAGGAGTCAAAGGTTGCTATGCCCATTTAAACTGTGCTCTCATAATATGTCTAATTCATAGCTGCTCACTAATGTTTAGGGTTTAAATGGAAGCACCCACTCCTCGAAATATGATATGATTCAAATAAAATCTTACCAAGCATTTCAAATAAGTAACCAAGTGCCTAAACAAAAGGGAGGGTGCTTTGTCTCTGCCATAAATTAATGTATTTCAGTTTTATTACATTACTTGACAATATGTTCCCAATTATTCCTGGTACTACTTTCATGGACGAAAGTTTCAGGACTATTTTCTTCTTCATTCAACCAATTTTATTTGTTTCTTAAATCAGCTGACATGTGTTTCAAGCCTCCAAGGGCCTGTTTTTCAAGACTGAAACAAATTAGTTGATATAATAGTAGACAATATACAAGCAAATTATATAGTCATATGAGATATTTATGCAGTATACCAATTGATTAGAATTTCACAATTCCATCTCACATTTAACTTTAAATAATTGTTACTAGATTAGCCTAGTTATGAAGTTATGAAGAACTTGGATATTTGACAGGAAAACAATCTCAGCAGCACTATTTGCTCCACGGTGAAGCACTGCAGATGTGTTTAAACAAATGAAATTAGCTAAAGATATGCCTAGTCAAAAAATGTTGAGACTATAAAGATTATCTAAGATTATCCCAATACCTTTTTGGCAGTTTACTAAATGAATGAAACATTGAGAAAATACCAAGTAGTGTTGTGACCATGTTTTCAAGAGAAGAACTACAACTGAAATACATTGTCTTCCTCTCCCAAACAAAGTCCACAAAAGCACCCTTTTTAACATTATGGCAACAGCAGCCGGGATTGCAAGATGGAGAAGAAGATATTTTAAGAACAATGACATACAAGGTTGAGGATTATTACACCTGCGCCTAAATGTTGTAGCTTGACAAATACATGCCAACGAAGCCTCAAATGTGCTGTGAAGAATTTCACTAGTAGAATCAGAATTTTAGCTCGAGAAATCTTTGAGAAATGTTAGATAGAAGAAGATAGAATAGAATCCTCAAAAGTAGCACCACAAAGTTGGCAAAATAAGCCTGCAGAAAATAATTCTGGGAAAATTTGAATTGAGAAGAAGCCCTAGCAACAGAAAGAGAAAATGGCAAAAAAAATGTTTTAAAAGATCAACCAGGGATCCACCTATACCCTCGATCAAGAACCCAATTTAGAACTGGCAGTTGTAGAAAAATGTAAACCAAAGTACCACATTTTTCAGAGAAGAAAGTAAAGACTGAATATGTGAAACAGCAGTAAGTGTAAGAGAACAGAAATTCTTTGGCATGAATTGAAAGATGACAAACAATGACAACAAGAAAAGTACCAAAAAAAGAAACCAACTGTTCATAGAATGTTAAAGGTGAATCAATTCATAGATAAACAACTAAAATAAGTAAAAGAGTGGAGAATAAAAACAGAATATAGTGATATTGAAATGTTGAAATAATGAGGAGGGCAAGTATTAGAGCATTCATAACATTTTCCAAATAGATAGTACCTGCTTCCATACTCTTTTCCTAAATATCTATGAGTATGATAAAAAGAAGAAAAAAGAGAAGGAGAAAGCAGCAATAGTGTATGTATCAACAGAACAAATCCATGTCCAGTAACACACAAAAAAGGTATGTTGAAGAGAAAGAAAATATCAAACGCAGGATATGAGTTATTTACAATAGAACTAGTATTCTGTATACCTAAATTGATGCACCATGATAATTCAGGAAATAACAAACACCTCAATCCGCTTTTCCAGCATTGAACAGCATTGCCGGTGCTGGAAAGGATGTGGGGTAACTTGGAGCCACCACTGCATTTAAGCCCAGGCTCAGAACCAGATCACATAATTCCTCAATGTAAAGCATTGCCAGTCCCATCAGACAGTAGCAGCTTTAATCCCAAAATGCCATGCTAATTGGAGGAGACATTTGCGAGCAAAAAGCACACTTTAAGAGGCAGCTTTCAGCTCTAGCACAGTGTTAGGAAAGATTTCCCTTATGTGCAATTTTCCCTCCATTTATGAACCCTCCAAACATGTTGCTTTTGTTTGGCTTACCTAACCTGACTTTTTCCAGTGGAGCACAACCTTCACCTGCTCTCCTCTGGGCTTTCGCTAATTTGTAATGGGGAAAAACACACGTCCTTCAGGCTGTCAGTACTGGGAAACTGTGTTTCCCTTAGTCTTTGACTATGTTGCCATTTCTCTGTAAGGTTTTGTCTATGTGTCAAGTACCTTACCATACCGCGCATAGGGGTCCTTTTGTTTTATGGCCCTAGACACTCTCTAAGGATTTTGTGGTGTTTGTACAAGTGTGCATAGGACGATCTGGTGGTAACAGTTTACTTTTACAGTAGTTTTACTTTGTTTTTATGGACCATTCTGTGTTTACCGTGTTTGGCCCAAGACTGTGGTCCGTTCTGAAAATGGCTGTGCCATCAAGTCTTGTGTTCTGTCCTTTGGCCATTTTGTCCCTTTGCCTTTCCCCTGGTTGAGAAACCTGAGTATTCCTTATTTGTGCATGCAGCCTCCCACAAATCCTGCAGCTTTCGTGGGCTCCTGCATGTCACGTGTGCTAGTGCCCAGGAAGAGGGTTAGGACTGTCTGGTCCCAATCTGCACTACTGGTGCCAGTATGTCTGGTATGCCTGAATGACTGGACCCACTGTGGGCCCCAATTTACCCATGACTGGTGTGCATGAAAGAGAGCAGATCTTCCATTGGTTATCTGAAGTTTGGGCACAACGAATCTTGGATAAGAGAAGGGGCTCTGCATCGACTCCAGGACATTCACCTGAAGTTCACACCGAACTACAGAAGTAGCCAAGTATCCTGAACAAAAGAGCATACTGTGGAACCACCTGAGCTGTGCTGGAAGGTTTGGAACCCTGACCACCCTGTTGTCCCATCGGATCGCTGCTTTTGCATCATACCAAGAAGACCTGCAAGGGCGCTTTGACCCTTCGGAGCAGTCGGACCAACTACTGTCAGCACCGCTTGCTTACCTTCACAAAGAGCCTCTTTAGAAGTGTTCCTGGCCCATCCAGAAAACTGACTAGCTCAAACCTGGGGTATCACACAGGAGTGCCACCGTCTTGAGTTAAGACTCGAGACTTTGGGCATCACTTACTCGTGGTCCTGGGCCCTCACCCGCCAAATCTCAATTGCTCTTCTTTTGTTGCCCCGCTGTGGTGACTGTCACTGTAAGTGCCTGCAGACCTGCCCCATTGTGGCCTGAGATGTGCTGCACTGGAACTATACTTCTCCTTTCTTCAAGAGCTGAGCAAAGTCTACTGTCCAGCCACGGACGATCGTCCCGTCCCGCAGCCATTGAGAGCCAGAGCATCCTGTAACTGCAGGTGTGCAACCAACTAGCAAAGTGGACTAGACTGGCAAAGTTTTCTCTGGACTGTGTCGAGGGTTTGTGAGTACTTTCATCACTTACCGGTGGCTCCCTGGCACATCCATCTGTTTTTGCGCACTAGAATCCCTGAAAAGATACTCGCCTTAGCTGGGCTGGCCTGCGCTCCCCATCTATTCCTGAACTCCTAAAGTCACTCTATCTGCAAGGGTAGACACTGCTCGAGAAGTAGGGTTTTATTCTTCATCGCCTCAACCCCCTTCCAGAACAGCTACAGCTCCCGGAAGCGAGAACCCACTTTTCGCTTTGCGCACAACCGCACGTTGTTAACGCACTGCTGTACTTTGTGCATAATGCTCCTCACTTCTCAGGGCTGGACTGCATAAAATTGGAATTGACTTCTAAGAACTGCCTAATGCGATATCTGTGTTGAACTGACCCCTTTCTGTTGCAGGTTGTGGATATTTTCTCCCCTTTCATCAGCATTAGGCTAAACACATTTTGTATATATGTTACATAGTGAGAAATGTGTGTGGTAACTGTTTTATCATTACTGTGGTTTATTTATGTTTAGTTATAAGGGCTATAATAAATGTATTTTTGATATACATCTGTCTAAGAGTAATCTGTGGAGTTTTACTGTGTGTTCTCATAGTGGGCTTCCGATCACTCTCACCCCTCCTGAGACTTAGGGCCCCATTCCGAGGTGGGCGCAAAGGGATACCGGGCACAGTTATGGACAACAGTGCCGGTAATCCCTTCGCACCCTATTCTGAGGTCCCTTAGCGGGTCCTGCAATGGGCACCTGGTTTTACCAGGCTCCCTTAGAGGGAGCCACTAAGGGACCAGAGAGCTAAAAATGATTCCACAAATTGTGGTACCGTTATTAGCTACTTCCTCATTCCCATTGAGCCCTACGGGGGCTCAAATGGGAATGGCGAATGGATTTTTCAATGGGGACTTACCGGTCCCTAGAGGGTCGGAATGGACCGGTAAATCCCCATTGAACCAGGTCGGACCCGGAACCGGTATGGGAGTTAGTCATGGCGCAAATAGCGCCATGACTACCTCCATACTCGGAATGAGGCCCTGAGTCTTGACCGCCTGCCAAGCTACAGTAGATTGGTCTGGTTAAGAAGGTTCCCCTGTTCCACTAAACTAGGGTGGCCTTCTAGTGCACACCAGGTGAGAGCTTAGAAATCCATCTTAACACACAGTACATCTCCCACATGGCTCATTGAAAAGGGCAGAAAGCATGAGGTTGCCAAGCCTAGCCACACTGCAGTGAGGGGGGGGAGAAGCTTAGTAGACAGGGTGTCCCAAACACTACATAATTGGAACAAAGGTCACCAGACCAGGACAAATGTGATGATTGCAAACAGCAGGCAGTCGGGGCAATCTAATGAAGTCCAAATGGCGGCACCATTTTTTATAGCCTATGTTTGATCAGACCAAGCCGCAGGAGTGTCACAGGGAGGAATCACTAATCACATCTCAGCTCTCTACACAAGCTACAGGTGCAACCATCAGCCTGGGAGACAGACCCGGAAGGAGAAGGACACTATAAAATGACACACAGTCCACCTCAGTTGGTGATGACCTGGAGAGCAAATCAGAACTTTTTTGAAGACAGTCGGAAAGAAGGCATTGAGTCTGGAGTGGAGGGGAGACTGTGAGATTTTAGAGGGAGAAAGGGGGTTAGTGAGCAGAGCACAATACTGATAAGTGAGCAGGGTGCTACTTCTCTGAGTGAGCAGATCACTATATCTCTGTAAATGTTTTAGGAAGAGGTTTTACGGAAGTTGTGGGAAGTTACTAAACTTAAGGAGAAGGTTGGAGAATGTTACAAGGATGTGAAATGAATGGATGCTCCGAGAAGAGCCAATCAGACGGCAAGTTTTGGTGTTCCTGAAATTCAACAAATACACAAGTATCTCTGCAACAATGTTTACCAGGGTTCTCATCGATCAGGTGCCGTGTGAATGTTGCCCTTCCCACTAGATTGAGGTGTCTTGTGTTTCTTCTTTTTTTGGTGCTATCCAATGGCAGATGAATAAAGATCCAGAGGTTAGCACAATCATGTTATTACTAATTGCAAATAGTTTGCAGGGTAGAGCGAGTGGCAATTTGACACCATACAAGGGGGGGCCAGCCTGGGAGCAGGCAGGTCTGTTTTGCTCCACTCATTTCCAACCAACATACGTTTTGCTATAGGGGCATGACATATTCTAACTAAGAGTGTCGATCACCTGGAGTTTAAAATGCAACTGTTTCAAACCGTACACACATTGGATTAGCAGTATACAAGTATTGTTCCCTGTGAGCCAGTGTGTCAGCTCTCATCAACCAGTTCTGTTCAACTGTGCTGTTTGATTTGTGCTTGCCTAGCTTTAATAAACAGTGTTACTTTTTGCCTGGTGTCCACTCCTTCTTGCACTACTATGGTAACTCATTGATTACATGCCTTCATATGACCCCTAATCACATCAAAGTAGAGGTGGCACAGCATCAGGAAGTGAAGGAAGGAAGTGAAGGTACAGAAGGAAGTGGGGTTGAGAAGGAGGTGTTTGAAAAGTTTAAAGAGTAGTGAGCAAAACAAGATCAGGCAACTGGAGGTGAAGAAGAGGTTGGAGGAGAGGTATTACATCAAAGTGGGAGGACAGAGTAGGGATGAAGGAGAAAATGGTGAAGGAGGGGACTTTATTCAGAAAATTGGAAATGGACCCCCTTCAGTCCTTTTGGTGAAACTGTATATAGATATTCTGGTATATTGGAACCTTTAATGAGTGATCCATGCATGTGCTCTGATGGGTTCAAGCTATTGACTTGACTATGCAGTTGGGGTTTACACCATATTAATGAGAATGTTCCTAATGATAGGCCTGGGAAGTACATGTTTATGGCTAAACAGAGATATTCCAGTATTGACCATTTTTGTTTCCCATGATGAGAATGTTCGCAGTGATTTGAGGGGTCAGCAATGAGAGGCGGACACAAGGTGTTCATGTTTTTAAACAAAGACATTGAATTAGGTTGGGGAAATGCCTTTCGAGCCCTACCCTAAAGAGAATTTCCCGACCTAGAAGGAAAAACTAAGGTCCTGTCTGTGTCAGGAAATCTGTAATTTAAGAATCTGCCCTTGTGTCCAAAACATCCTATCCTGGCCCTCACAATAGAAACAAAACAACAAAGGGTGCAAGGAAATGTCTTTCAGTTGATGATGGCAAAAGTGTTCAAAACCAAACTTATAATGATAACTCCAACAAAAATGTTCTTCAGGGTAAGAGACTCTTGGACCCAGAGGATGTTTCCCTTCCCCTATATGCTTCAAATAGGATTACAAAAGTGTTCCTTTAAGTAACAGTTCATTTAGACCTGCTTTGGACTCATAATGTTCTTGATTAAGCAATACAGTTCTGTGTAAGTCTTTCTGTAAAGCGTCTTGTAGATTTGTAGATTGCCTGGTATACTCCCCTGCCAAGAATCTTGCTTAAATTTCAATTGCATGGTACACTTGCCTGCCAGGACTTCTTTTGTTGGTTTGCAGATTACCTGGTATACTCTGCTGCGATGAATCTGTGCACAACTTCAATTGCCTGGTATACTCACCTGCCAGAATTTCTTATATGTTTCTCAGTTCTTTAGTTACATAATAATAGCATATACCATGAGGTGCTTGGTATATCTATCTTTGGTAATTCTTGTCAAAGTTCTTCCCCACATTGCCATTGGGTTGGGGTTTGTCTTTGGACTTTGTCTTGACAGCATTCAAACATTCTTCTTACTTTGTTGTGTCTGCATTCAAACATTCTTCTTATTGGGTATTGATTTTGTAAACTTTGGGCTTTGTACCATTCAAACCATTTGTGTTCTTGCGCTTGTTGGAACACCCCAGGATCCCCATGTTTTTTAGTCAGACTCTCCAGTTTTTTCCAGCATTTCCAATACTCTTCGTGCCTCTGCAGGGTGGCTCCTTCATCCACTTTCCATCGGGAAGTGTGTGGACATTCTCCGAGCGTCTTATGTGGCTCTGCTGCGACTCGCTGGCTTCCCTTTTTGTTCTGGAGTGAAGAGTGCTGCCTCAGTGAGCGGTCTGACCACCTGGAGCACTAGCATGGCTCCTCTCATCTCCATGACCCTCTTGGCTCGCACATGCCTTCTCTTCCTCCGTTCTGGCAACCTTCTCTGTGTTCACAAGTCCTGACCTGGGGTTTAACGTCCTCTCCTGAGCTGCTCACCTCCATAGTGCATTTTCTATCTTTAAATGTCCCGTACACTGAAGGGATGGCAAAACAACTAGCCTGAATGTGATATTTTGAGTTCCTGTCACTTTGCACAAACTCCTTACTCTTCTTCCTCGTCTCAGTACCTGAGTGATTATGGGAGTTGGAAGCCATTGATGACAGTGGATTCTCAATTCTTACCTGGTTTTCCATTGGGATTTCACATAAGGGCATATCAGAAAAAATTGTGTGTATGAGCTGTAGGTGTTTGAGTCAAAAATGTGGGCACGAGCAGAATGACAATAGACCATCAAAAACTCAGGTATTAGGGGGTCTTCCTTATGGCAAAGGGGGAAATACTGTGTCTTCTCCAATGGAGTCAAAACGTCTCCTGGTAGATATCTCCTTCCATTTGATCCTCCCTCATAAAACTGCCCCCAGGGCCAGGATCAGTTTGCGGCTGACATCCCCTGGCCACATGCGAGGAGGTCACCGCTGGAGAAATAGTGATGACTCACTTGAATTCATCAAAGGGATCACTGCGCAATGGTACTTAATTACAAGTAGGTTAACAACATAAGCACTATTAACAATCCACATTTGTCCATGGCCAATTTGGCCACATCAAAATGAAGACTGAAATGGTAGATGTTTGACCAAATAGTAATACAAAAGAATATAATTTGCTCAAATAATCTGTTAAATATTTCGCTACTAAATGGCCCAGAATCGCCACATAAAATTGTTTCCAAATTTAACGTCCTGATTTTGGAGCAATTTTCATATGAGTTATTCGAGAAAGGTGAGGCTGTTAAGCAAAAAATGATTCAATAGAGATTGTACAGAGGCTAAGAGCAAGCTTCTTTCTCCATTAAAGAATTCTGCTAAGCCTAAACTGGATATTACTATGGCTAGAGCCAGTTACAAAAAAACAGATTGCTAACAGGAAAGAAGAACTTGAACAACATTCTTGGCAGGCAATGGTCAATGCTGCTGCAGAGAACACCTCAAACACATTCTGGGAATCATTCACCTTGGGACCCGAATACAAATGTAAGGAGACAGGTCTAGAAACTATGGCCGTGGACATTGCATGGATCGACCATTTCTCCTCTCTGTATAGAGAGAATCCCAGAGATGAAGCCCAGGACATTTTAGAGGCTATAATGAACCAAAATCTCAACCAATGTTTAGACCAGAGGGCATCCCTGCTGACATTTTCCAGGCAGAGCCAGATTCATGGGCCACATTATTAATGATTGCTTTTAAGGCAGTAATTAGGACAGAATATATCCCGAAGGCTTGGAGTCTAGCGATTTTCCTACCGATATATAATAAGCATTGGCGATACCAACAGTTTGTGCTTTTGCGTAGGCATGGGAAAGACCCTTGCCAGACACAGCCGTAGTGTTATTAACTGGCCACTGATGGAAGCAGGTGCAAAATGATGCAAGTACCTGGCATTGAATAGCAATACCTGGCAAATGCCTAATACTTCTACACAAGACGAAACTGTTGGATTGGCCAGTGCTTGTTTTTAACAGTACTTCAATGAAGGGCACACGAAGTGCTTATAAATCCAGTGGCTAAAGGCAGATGTGTGCAAACATTTTTATTACACTAGCAGTGGCTTTACAACTCCAATTAAGTAATTAACACTCAGAATGCTTTGAGAAAACACTAACAGGCACTTGAGTGCAAAGTTTGATGGTAAGGTTTGATTAAAGTGAGCTCATAGAGTTCCCACAAGGAGATGCTTTGGGGAGGGGAGGGGCAAGAACTGGGTGGGAAAGGCCATATGGATTAGCATGGCCATGGGCAGTCAATGGGTAGGCACATAACCAAACAACACCTATAGGCTGTGTGTCCCTCCTCATATGCCATTCCTCCCCATCTGTACTCTAATGCAATAACGTTGGCTGTAAGTGTCACAAGCAGCACCTAATAGCCCAAACTAAAACTGTCTCTCAGGGATATTTATTTATTTATTGGATTTTTATAAGGCGCTTATACAACAAGACAGTGTTTCAAAGCGCCACATGGCACAGAGGAAGGGAACAAGGAAGCAAATAAACAATGAAAAGGACAAGAAATAAAAAAGAAAAGAGCAGCGGTCCTACTAGGCCGTGTGACATTCAGAGCGTGCAAGGGCATTGAACAGAAAAAGAAATAAGAGGGGTGAGGGGTGTGGGTAAGTGCTTTTAGGGTCCCCTCGGGGAGGAAGTGTGGAGGTGCCGGTTGGAGAAGCAACAAGTATGTGCAAGGGCAGCAAATTCCCAGCCGATGAGGGAGATCTACCGCACAGACAGGTAAGTGCAGGGCGGAGGCAAACCACCTGACAGGCAGGTGTGGGCCAAAAGGGTAGTGCTGGACGGGTGGTGCTGGGGGCGATTGGGCAGAAGGCCAGGACCCTATTTTACTCTTGAGGGACTAGGCTGCCAATTTCAGTGACAGAGGGGATGGTTAGCACGGGAGGGGGAGAGTGAAGGAGGAGGAGAAGAGAAAGGTCTTTAGTTGTTTGTGGAACTTGAGGTGGTCCAGTTCAAGATGGAGAGAGAGAGGGAGACTGTTCCACAGGAGAGAGCCAGCTAAGGAGAGAGATCTACCCACAGCTATCTGCTTGGAGAAACGTTTGGTCAGCAGAGAGTTGGAGCAAGAAGCTTGACATGATCTGGAAGGAGATTATTTAGTAAGAGAGAGTTGCAGGTAGCGTGGTCCAAGGCCCCAGACGTAGAGGGTCTTGAATTTGATCCTTGCAACAACCGGGAGCCAGTGGAGAGATTTTAGAGCTGGAGAGATAAGGTACAAGAGCTTGAGGAGAAAAGATAAGTCTTGCTGCTCTGTTCTGGATTAGCTGATGAGGACGGAGCAAAGAAAGAGGCAGGTTGATGTAGTATCTGGAGTATTGGTCTGCACTGGGTGGGTAGTAGATTGTAGGGGTGTCACCTAGAACATTATGGGACATCAAGGTTCCAATTGTTACAGTTGACATCCTCAGGATGGGAAAGCTTACTGATAAGATGTGTTATACCTAGCTCCTGTCTCATTTAACTAAGCTTACCCTGTAACTTACAATAAAGCCTACTACTGTTATATAAACCAGCTTCCAGCATTTTACCTGCTTCTCCAGTGCAGTGAATACTACAAGTGGCGACGAGGATGGGATCAGAAGGTGTTTGCTGATCCCTAACATGAGAGAGATGAAATGGGGAGAGCCTGCTGATCCCAAGATATGAAGACCCACTGGAGAATGCTGCTGGTCCCATAAATATATATTTGTATGCTGAAATGAAGCTCTGCTGATTCCTTGCAGAAATATAGCCCTGTATGCAGAGCCAGCCAACTGCCCAGTGAAGTTTCCCCATAAACTACTGCACAAGGTATTATTCCTGTCATAGTGTTGGCAGGCAGCCAAACCGCAGTGCTGTGCCAAAGATTATGCTGTTTGCCCAATAATACGGTACTGTGCTTGCTTGCGAGGGGCGTTTTGCAGCCAGTGCTAAGATAAGGGCTGCCTCACAGCTGTCATTGCAGCGTTTGTTTCACTGCAAATGAAGGGTTACTATCCTTCAGCAAATGCAGCAAGGGCTTAAAATCATATGTATCAGTGTGCTGTGTGTTGCCCAATGATAGTGGATCAATGTCCAATGAGCGACGACGGCCCCATCGTTAGTTATTTGAAGTGCCTGTGATCCGCATAGTTCAATGTTTTGTGGACAATGATGACATATTGGAACACTCAGGTGGTGTTGGTGAAGGACTGAAAACACTCCCCGTTGGATGTTCTCAGCTTCAATATTCATTGGAAGCACGATGTTCCCTGTCACTCATCTTTGTTTTCCTCTGTGTGAGGAGCATTCGAAAAATGGACCTTGCAGTGTGGTCTCAACATCTGACGTATGTGGAAATGGATTGCAATGAATCTGAGTGCAGCCGGCCGATTATGAGTAGTCACAGCTGTTATTACGTTCGGAGTGGCCACAGATGAATTCTGCAACTGTTTGGCTAGAAATCTTTGAAGTTACGATGCCACGAAGAATAAATGAACGGATCGTGAGGACGCCAGCAACGTTTTTTCGTTCCATCAAAGTTGCTACATGAATATTACATACATGCCAACATTCAGACACAGCTGGGAGGGAGATTTCCACAATGAAATCGGGAGACCAACATTTCCCCATAGGCTTGCATTGGGGCTACAGCTATTTCAGGCGGGAGACAGTGAAAAATAGCCCAATTTTTCACTGAAAAATGGGGAGTCTCCCGCCTAAATCGGGAGGGTTGGCATGTATGATATTAGGATCCTGCAGAAAAATAGTTAATAGAATGTGAAAGTGTTACCTTTTCTCACGTTCTACGTGTAATTCATTGAACAATTGCAAATGTGTTGTGGCCTTTAAGGACGACAGGATGCTTCAATGGGTTCTAACTGTCTTTATTACAAGACAAACAGGTGAACATAAACTTGTCCTCGTGCAGGCAGGGGAATTACTCACAGTTCAGTTCAGGGCCTCTCACTTACTTCACTGGGGCTAGATGTGCACAAGGATTGCCCGCTGCTAGCTTCCAGGGCCCCCATGTGGCCTCCTGTGGCTTTAGACTTATGCCCTGGAAGCTGGGTCATTAGGCTCTTCTGGGCCTTGGTTTGATGGCTCCTTATCAGGAGCAGCGCTGTGGGTCGACTGCTTGGTCCTGGCGCTTTGCCAACACTGGCGGGAACGTTTTCTTGCGGAGCGCGGGTTCGCAAGATCTCGTTATGCCGAGATCTCGCGAGACCACGCTCCCGCGATCATGTGATATTCCCACACACCTCCCTTACTGGAAAAAGGATGGACGGTCATTCCATGACACAGTCTGCAAACTTGCTGGTCTTCTTTCTCTCTCTCTGAGGTCTACTTAGATCTGGACATGGGGCAGGACTGCGGGAACACTCTTGGGGAAGTGCGGGTGATTCGGGTTCTCCTTGTCTGGCTCTTCGCTATGACTCCCTGAGTGGGGTTGGAGAGTTGGGGCTTGAGAACTCGTTGCCGTAGTGTGACTCCGAGGCATCTCTTTCTGACAGGCGAGGGTTTTCGGATGTCTCCTGGTGGTCTTGATCTTCGCCGGTTTCCCAGTGTGGCTGTTCAACAGATCCTTTCCTGCGGTACATGGCCACCCTTTCTAGGTTCCATTTCCTTCCGTCGCTGGTGCAAATGTGGTTTGACCCTTTCTCCAGGACTTCTATGGGACTGCTGTATCTGGAGCCAGTCAAAGTGTCTTTGTGGGGAAGGCATATCTTTACTAGGTCGGCTTTGTTAACTGCTGTGTGTCGAGCGGCTTGACGCAAGTCCCCTTGAGCCTTCATGGCTTCTTTGTTACGCTGCATGTGGAAAACTACGTCTTCCATGTCCACGTCTTCGTCAGCTCTCACTTGATGGAGCCAAGGTGGTACCAGTGTGGATGCTGCCCTTCTCCCCCTTAGCAGATGGAATGGCAAAACACTGGTGATGGGGTTGGGGGTGATGCGGTGGGCTGCTACGGCTTCCTTGACTGTCTTGTACGGGTCTAGGCCCGAGGCATGCGCCAGTTGCAGCGCCGCTTTGATGAAACAGTTTGCCCGCTCGACCAGGCCATTGGCTTGTGGGTGGTAGAGACTTGCTCTCCGCTGTCGAATGTTGTTGAGTTTGAGGAGTTTCTCCATTTCTCGAGAGACCAGCTGGACCCCGTTGTCCGTGACAATTTCTTCTGGGAGACCTTCCCGCTGGAACATTGCGGTCAGTGCTTCGTTGACTGTGCTTGTGGTGATGTTTGAAGTGAAGTGAACTTCGACCCATTTGGAGAAATAGTCGACCGTGACTATCCCGTATTTGTGTTCTGGGGGCATGCTGTCCAGGGGCCCAATGAAATCCAACCCTAGTTTGCGCCACACCCCTTTGGGGACTTCGGTGGGCAGCATAGAGGCTTACCTCACTGCTAGGCGCTTGTCACTGTTGGTGCATTCATGGCACCTTTCGACCATTTGTCGTATGTCCTGGTCAATGCCTGGCCACCAGTAGGCGTCGCGTATCCTGCATCTGGTCATGTTGCATCCCAGATGGCCTGAGTGTGCTCTGCACAGTATCACTTTGCGAATTCCGCTGGGCGGGATAACTTGGTCGCCTCTGAGAATGAGACCGTTCATGGTGGTGATTTCCTCGTTCACCTTCCAGTAAGGACGAAGGCCTTCAGGGATCGCTCTTTCGTCGGGCCACCCTTCGTGGACCCAGGCTGCTACGCGCCGTAGGGCATCGTCCTGCTCGAACTCCTCCTGCCAGTGGCGTTCACTCAGGTCCATGTACTCGCCGTTCCTCAAGTCACTGATGGAGGCTACGACACATTCATCTTCCAAGAATGTGGTACCAGGGGCGCTTTGGTTCAGGAGCCTGGACATGCAGTCCGCTTGTGCATTTTTCCAGCCCGTAATGGGGGCTATCTTGTATGTATATTCTTGAAGCTTTGCGGCGATCCTGGCCAGTCTCGGTTTGGCAGTCTTGGTGCCGCCTGGGCTCAACATGTGAATGAGGGGTTTGTGGTCGGTGACCAGCCTGAATTCCGTGCCCCAAACATAAGATCTGAAGTAGTCGACAGCCCAGGCACATGCCAACATTTCTTTCTCAACGGTGGAGTAATTCGTCTCCGATGATGATAGGGCTTTTGATGCAAACGCCATGATATTTTCAGTGTCTCCCTTCTTCTGGGTCAGGGTGGCCCCCAGCCCGTATGCGCTGGTGTCTGTAGTAATGCAGGTGTCCCATTCAGGGTTGAACGGTTTCAGGCATGGTGCGTGTACAATTCTCCTTTTGATTTCACTGAAAGCTTCATTTTGCTCTGGACCCCAGGAGTAGGCTGCCCCCTTCTTCAGAAGCTCCCTCATGGGGGACGTGGTTTCGGAGAACCTTGGGACGAATTTAGCATAGTACTCGGCTAGGCCCAGGAACAAGCGTAGTTCTTCTGTGGACATCGGGCCGGGGCATCTGTTATGGCCTCCATGAGGTTCTTCTTGCGGCTGACCCCTTCGCTTGAGATGCAGTACCCAAGGTATTCTACCTTGCTCACTCCAAACACACATTTTTCGTGCCGTAGATGAACGCCCGCCTATTGAAGCTTGCTCAGGACTGCCCTGAGTGCTTTGTCATGGGTCTCGTTGCCCTTGGCATACACAAGAATGTTGTCCTGAAAGAATGAAACATTTGTGAGTCCTTTGAGTAGAGAGTTCATCATCCTCTGGAATGCGGACGCTGCCGACGACAACCCAAATGACATGCGGGTATATTGAAAGGTGCGGAAAGGAAAGTGATGAACGCCGTCAGGGGGCATGAAGATTTGTGTAGGGGAATCTGGTGATAGGCGTCACGCATGTCCAGCTTCGAGAAGATTGCCACCTCTTTCATCATGAGGACAATTTCGCTAATGCTGGGGAGCAGAAAGCTATCTGTGACAACCTCTAGATTCAGGCTTCTCAGGTCGATGCATATCCTGAGGTCGTTGCTGGATTTCTTTTTGACTAACACCACTGGACTCAGCCACTCTGAGGATTCCACGGTCTCGATGGTTTCTTCTTCTACCATCTTCCGAAGGTGGGCATCCAATGCAGGTCTCGCCGTGGCAGGTACTGCCCTGGCTTTGTGTTACACAGGGACCGCGTTGGGTTTAAGGCGAATCTTGTGGACAAAGTTTTTCACTTTCCCTGGGTTCACGGAAAACCGGCTCGGGAAAATCTCCTTGAAATTTTGCGCTGCTCCTGAGGAGACCATGAATACCTGTTCCAAAGTGCTGGGATCTAGTTTTATACTGAGTTTGTGTTGAACGTCCCAGCACGGCTGAGCCTTTGGGTGAGAAGTACACTTTGGTGGTGGTAGACATCCCCTTGAATTCGATACGGGCTCTGATGTAGTTTAGGGGGTCGACAGTCGCACCTCCGAACACCGTCGGTTTTTGCTTGGTCGTTCTGATTTCTACTTGTGCTTGTCCCATCATCTCCTTATACGTGTTAATGGGAAGGATTGTAAGGTCAGATCCCGAATCTGCCACGACACGTGTTTCCATTCCGTCCACTTTAATGGTGCAGTAGGGCTTTTCCCTCCTGGCATGGGGGGCGTTGACCATGACGACCATGGGTCTGTCCTGTAGTTCGTCATCATCGCTTGAAGCGCTGTCGCCATTGACACGGGAAACGGTTTTCTCCCGCCACGTACATGCCGGGGCCACGTGACCAATGCGTCCGCACTTGGAGCACTCCTTATTCCTGGCGGGGCAGTCGCGATCATTCGCCATGTGCTTGGTGCTGGCGCATCTATAGCATTTCGGCACGTCTTTTTGCCTGGGGCCTTTGTCCCTGGGGCTGTCGCGGGACTGCTTGTCTCTGCGCCCTCTCCATTGTAGCGCTGCAAGTTCGGATATGGGCAGGTGACTTCCCGCCTCTTTGCGTCTGCTGGAGGTTTCTTCTTCCGCCCTGGCAATTTGGATGGCCTTGTCGAGGGTGACATCCTTTTCTTGGATGAACTTGTCCTGCACTTTCCTGGAGTTAGTGTGAACGACGAGCATGTCACAGATAACTTGTTCTGCATTTTCGCCAAAGGTGCAAAGAGAAGCCCGCTCCCTCATCCTGGTGATGTAGTCGTCCACGGGTTTGCTCCCTTCCTGTTTACGGATGTAGAACCTCAGCCTGTGTAGTACCACGTTCTCCTTATTGGTGAACCTCTTCACAATGCGACGAGTCGCCTCCTTGTAGATGTCGTCGTCGACCACTGGAATGGCTGTTAAGATGGCAAATATGCGCTGACCTTCAACCCCCAATGCATTCAGCAGCTTCGCCCTCTTCCTGGCGGAGGCATATCTCATGCGGCCCACAGCTTCCAGATAGGTGGAGAAAAGGGGCTCCCACTGCATCCGCGGAATTGCCGGGGTCCCTGGTGAGGGGAGAAATGCAGGGGGTGGTGTGGTGCCTTGCATGGTGGGACCGTGGGTCTTTTGATATCCTCGTCGCCAATTATGTTGTGGCCTTTAAGGACGACAGGATGCTTCAATGGGTTCTAACTGTCATTATTGCAAGACAAACAGGTGACATAAACTTGTCCTCGTGCAGGCAGGGGAATTACAGTTCAGTTCAGGGCCTCTCAGTTACTTCACTGGGGCTAGATGTGCACAAGGATTGCACGCTGCAAGCTTCCAGGGCCCCCATGTGGCCTCCTGTGGCTTTGGACTTATGCCCTGGAAGCTGGGTCATCAGTCTCTTCAGGGCCTCGGTTTGATGGCTCCTTATCAGGAGCAGCGCTGTGGGTCGACCGCTTGGTCCTGGCGCTTCGCCAACACTGGCAGGAATGTTTTCTTGCGGAGCGCGGGTTCGCGAGATCTCGTTATGCTGAGATCTCGCTCAACCACGCTCCCGCGATCATGTGATGTCCCCACAAAATGTTTATATGCATCTATTACCGCATGCGATTCATGGACATTTTACTGTTAATTGCAGAAATGCCTCCCGCTAACGTCCCACGTAGAATTTATGGACTACAATTGATTTGTAAAGTGATGCAGCTGCTACTGTATTCTTTGTGATTGCAGTTAATATTTTATGAAGTTTTGGATGAAATGATTTTAAATTGCTGTGTTTTAGCAAGTTAATGCTTCCGTGACATATATGATTTTTGCAGATCTGCCGTGATATAATTGAATGGTGCGAGCCTTGGTAAGCATCATATGTATGTTTGTTTTTTTGTGATGGGACATGTTGTTATGATTGTTTGGTGTGCCTGGTTGGGAAGGCGCGTGGTAGATGGTTTGATGTATGAAGATGGTGTGTAGTGCTTAGTTGTTGTTTAACATATCACAAATAATAATACCTGAACAAACAACACAAAAATAAAAACAATTTGTAGTGTTTATTACATTTTGCAGGTTTTGCAGGGTTAAAAGATGGGCTGCAACTATGGCCATGTAATACTATCAATCCGTGGAATAATAAGATTCTGTTTTCATGAATGTATACATTGCTCTGTTATGTTTATTATTTAAAGAGCAGATGATGCTGATGATGACAATATTATATTGATGTAGTGAGGGCATGGTCATAAGTTTAATTTTACTGACACTGCATTGTTCAGTAGTCAGGTGATATATGGGTCTGTGTATAGGCAGATGTGAAATATGACTGATATATATTATGAGTAGTGACACTGCATGGTGGTTTGAAGTGTGTTAGGGTCATCAAGGTTTTAATGAGCCCTATGCAAATATGTTATGAATGGTGAATAATTTCCCATAATGTTTGACCGTTTGCAAGAGATCTTTGCACGGGTGTTGGGCGCATATGTGAGCATGCTATGAATGCAGGATGTTGCGTAGTATTAATATTGCTTTTCTGAACCGGTACATGTTGGTCATTTACTTTCTTGCACGTTTGAATGCATTCAGTTGTTTGTTTGAGACATCTTTGCACTTGGATGGACCTCCTGATCAGTTGTCTGTTGCAGTGTTCCTTTTCACGCACCGTTTTCTTTTCCAGTTGTGTCATTTACATGTGATCTTTGTCTTGTTTGTACCTTTTCTATATTTCCCACTTTTACATCTTTTCTTTGAGGTAGCAGGAGTGTGTGTTGAGGTACAAATGGAGGATGCAAATGACATGTGTCGCTTTGGAGAGAATGGTGGTGTGATTGGTTATGGTTGTGATGTGGTCGGATGTGTTGTTGTATAGTTGATGGTTTATATGGATGTTAGTTACTGTTTTCTGATGGGTGCGTGAGTACACGGATGTTCTGCAGGTGTGGCAGACCCGAGTATTCATGTGGCAGATGAGGTGGAAGGTGATACGATTTGATGGCTGTAAGTGTATGTTAGATATGTGAATGTGGTATATGCTTGGAGAGTTGTGAATGTGGTTTGGTTGCTTTATGGTTGATAAGGTTGATCCTATGGTTGTTTCAGAGTGCCTGTTTTGCAGTTCCTGTTTCTGTATTCCATTCCGAAGAAAGGGAGATGTGTAGTATATGGAGTATTGGTCTGCACTGGGTGCACACTGTGCAGACAATAGATTGTAGTTATGTCATCTAGAACATGATGGGACATCAAGGTTCCAATTGTTACAGTTGGGATTCTCAGGATGGGAGAGCTTACTGACAAGATGTGTTATACCTAGCTCCTGTCCCATTTAACTAAGGTTACCCTGTAACTTACAATAAAGCTTACTACTTTTATATAAACCAGCTTCCAGCATCTTACCTGCTTCTGCAGTGCCGTGAATAGTACAGTTGAGGAAGAGGCTGTTACAGTAATCTAGCCTGGAGAGGACGAGAGATCTAGCGACATTAAGCTTCTGGGTGAAGGCGACGATAGGGAGAATGCCTCTAAGGAGGTAAAGTTGAAAGTCGGCCTTCCTGGCAAGGTCCAAGATGTGAGGACTAAAGGAGAGAGAGAAGACGAAGATGACCCCAATGTTTTTGGCCTCAATGGAAGGAGAGGGAGGTGAGCCCATAGAGGGTGCCCAAAGTGTAGGAGGGAAATGGGGAGCAGGTGTCCCGATAGGGAGGATCTAAATCTTACTGGCATTAAGACAGAGATAATTGGTGGAGCAACAAAACTGAATAGCAGACAGACAGTCAGGGATGATAGAGGAGGAAGAGGAGGAAGAAGAGGGGAGCTTGAAGGAGAGTTGTGTGTCATCTGCGTAACACCGGAAATTAGTAGATAAGCCAGATATCAGTTGAGCAAGAGGTGCTAGGTAGATGTTGAAAAGCCAAGGCGAGAGGATAGCGCTCTGGAGAACACCACATGTAGAGATAGTGGTGGAGGAGAAGGATCCCAGGAGCACCTGCGAAGGGCAGTCAGTGATGAAGGAGGTCAACCCATCCAGTGTCCAGTCTGAGATGCCAAGAGTATCTGGGAGCCGCTTTATGAGGATAGAATGGTTGACCGTGTCAAAGACGGAAGAGAGGTCAAGGAAGATGAGAAGAGCAGGAGAATTAGAGTCAAGATTTGTGAGCAGTTCTTCACAGGTGTTCAGGAGAGCAGTTTCCGTGCCTCTGGGTGCTCAGAAACCAGATTGATGGTCGTGTAAACAACCAATGAGGTCAGTGTGTTGGGTCAGTTGAGGGAAGTTACATAAGAGAGGGCACTGTACGTACAGAGTGAAGCCCTGACAGGCTGGCGTATTAACACAAAGAGGGCAACACGCAACTGTACGCGGTTTTTAGGAATGCAGTGAGGATTCCCTATACCAGAAGGTCTCAGACTACACGGTGACCCGGGAGTTACAGGGTAAGTATTGAAGACAGAAGGATAGATAGGAGAAACTCACTATCCCTGCCTTGTCCCAAGGGGAAAAGTATCCCTAGAGAGCGCTGATGGACTGCTTATCTAAAAGGGAGGGACAGGAAAAGAGGATAAAGAGAAATCATTTTTGAAAAAACACAGCAATCGGAGAATTGGTATATTCCTGTCTGTCCCAAGTCACTGGTATCCTACTGGATAGATGTGGGCGAGTAAGTGTTTAAAAAGAGTCAACACCTAAGGCAAACAAAGGACATCCTTCTACTTTGGGTACATCATGTTTTAATATCCCGTAGGCTGGCTGAACAGTCCTAGGGTAGCTCCAAGTTAAGAACTAGTAGCTTGAACCTCCGGTGGGGTGAGATGTAACAGGCACTCCCTATCTGGGTGAGTTTTTAGACGAAGACAAACAAATAACGACCCACAACACCCTAGAAGATGCTGACTATTAGACAGAGTGTGAAAAAATTAAAACACATACAAAGGTTGTTCATGGTGTGGGTAGGTTTGGTTTTGACCTCCACCATGTCACAACCACTGTCAACCGGTTTCAGTGGTGTAAACTTAAGTAGGACCACTTTCTTAAAAAAAGAAACTGGTAATTTTGAGCAATCGATCACCAGTTTTGCCAGAGGGTGTATACATTAGCCTGCTTCTCATCGGCATATGCAGGGAAGTTCAAGAGAAGAACCTATGGACAAACAAAGATAATCCATAGTCACTCCTCAATCACTGCTACAGGCTCAAATGCTTAGAGAATGCAGTATAAGGTATGTATCTCTATATAGTTCAGTGAGGGTGAGACACATCCACATATTACACATTTAGCTCAATTAGTTAAAGGTAGCTCAAATGAAAAAACCCAAGTGAAAAAGGCACATGTACAAGTCTACCAACATGTCCGTTTTTTTTCTCTCTTCTATGTAGATGGAAATGTCAGGGTACAATAGATGTAATGGTGTACTGACCTTCCATCTGCCATGCATTAGGTTTTGTAGCAAAATCTGATGAGACCGGACAGTTCTCTGCGTTCATTCAGTGAAAAAACCATGATATGGTTGCTGTGAAAACAAGGAATAGAGTCACTAGAAGTGTGGCCTGGTTTGGTATGAATCCCCTTCCATCTTTAAACATCATTATGAGTCCAGGCTAAAGGTACTCAATTTGGTATCTAGAAGATCTATGTTGATTTTTAGGTGTCTGTTGTCTTCTTAAGGCAACACCTAAGTTATAGGATCAGGCGCAGTGCAAGTAGGGCTGGGACTCCCAACTCGAACTTGCTGATACCCATGGTGATACCATTCTGACCTTTATTGCAATGATACATGGGCCTGATACGATTGGAGGCTGTCTAATGGGGTTACATTGTAAAATGAATGTAGCACTGCCAAAAACACAACAGTCTATTACGTTTTTTATAGTGAATGTTTTGCATCTTAACAATACGTAGTCAATATGTTGTGGAAACACTTACATGTGTTTTTTCTCGGCCGTGAGGGGTGGCGGAGATGTATATTCAAAAAGAGGGAAGGCAATGGTAGAACACCACGCACTCAATCTTACGGTCCCATGGCAGGTACTTACTTGCTTTTAAAGATGAAAAGATTAACAGATCACCACGGTATCCAGAGCTGTGTGTGCCGGTTTCCGAATGACGGATGTACATCAAGATAGACGGATCACGTGTATCAGTCACATGTTTGCGTGTGACGTTTGTGCTGGCATGCTCACGGACCCGGAAGAGCTGTCTCAAAATGATACTGCCTAATCAGTCCAAGGTGAACCAGACAGGTCAGGCAGTGTGGTGAATCCACACAGATGTTGCACAGATAATGAGTCTAAATGTGTGGCACACCTGACTTATTAAAACATTGGTAGATCGAGTGTCTATACTACAAATGTTATGTTGTAAATAGTGTCATATATTATACGGTGTCCCCTATTATTATGTGCGCTCATGGGGTCAATGTTGAAGGACCCATTACTGCATATACCAGTGCAATCAGATTAAGGGGCACACACACTATTGAGAGGTTTTGCTATATACAGTTGCAAAGTTAGTTATTTCTTATCCTGTATAGCAAGTGTGGTGAAAGTTTATGCTATGGCAGACGGTGCTTGCCACAGGATGGACTTGTTGAGTCCCCCAAGATCTGTTTTCAGGCAGAAAATCCAATTCTGCTCCCGTTTCAACAGCATGCTAGCAACGTTTCCTCCTCTTCTCGGGCATTTGACCCTTTCCCTAATATTCCATGTTATATCATGTGTTCTATGTTTTTCTTGTAGGAAATGTGCCACCAAAGGGGCATTTTCTCATTTTATCCTTATACAAGACATGTGTTCTTGTATTTGTTTTTTTATTGTTCTGCTGGTCATCCCTATATAGATGAGGTTACAGGGGCATTTGATCATATATATAACGTTTGCGTATTGCAGTTTATTATCAAGTGGGGTCTCCATTCTGTACGGAGGCCCAAATCCAAAGTTTGTGTGCATGTGGTAAGGGTACACACATTACAGTGCCCACAGGGTGATTGTCCAACAGTGGGTGTAGTGTCCCATAGTGTGGTTTGTTGTATTCTGTCACTTGGTTCTTGATAGGAGTGAACTAGAGTGTCTCTAATATTCTTCCTTTTTCTGATTGCGAACCTCGGGGTGGAAGATTGACAGCCCCCACATTTAGGATCGGCCATAATTTAAGGATTTCCCTTTTGATCATATTAATTTTCGTGGAGTATCCAAAGACTGCATTGATGGTTTTCTGTCCTTCTGGTTTTATTTTCTGTTGTAAATTGATATCTCGTGGGATATTCTTGGCACGTTTTCTTGCTTGCCTGATTAACTTATTAGGGTATCCTCTATCAAGTAGGAGTTTTTTAAGTATTGGTGATTGGGTGTCATATTCCTGGAGACTCGAGCAGTTCCTCCTGTACCTTAAAAATTGTCCAAAGGGCAAGTTGTCGCAAATTGTTTTTAGATGAAAGCTTGAATATTTCAAGAGTAAGTTACGGTCAGTGGGTTTTCTAAATACTGTCATACTCAAACTCCCTGCTTCTGTACGTATCTCTACGTCAAGTAATTGTGTTGTCTGTTTGTTGGCATTATAGGTGAATTTCAAGTATCTATTTCTAGAATTCAACCACACCATGAATTCATCCAAGCGATTAGGTCGCCTGTGAAGATAGTGAAAATATCATCAATGTATCGAGTCCATACTGCGATGTTGGGTAGGAATGGATTGGTGACAGAATATATGTATTTCTCCTCAAAGTGAGCCACCTAGAGGTTGGCCAAAGAGGGGCGAAGGTCGCCCCCATTGCAGTTCCAGAACACTGCTGAAAAAAGGTATCTTAATACAGGAAAAAAATCCTTGTGAGTGCCATTTCTGTTAGCTGAAGAATTAATTGAATGGGCATGTCCAGGGTGGGACTCATGTCCTGGAGAGCTTTTTCTACAATGTGCAGGGTCTCTATCTGAGGTATATTGGTATATAGATCCTCTATATCGAGGGTTACTAGATACTGTGTCTCTGGGTCAAAAGGTAAGTTATTAACCATTTTAAGAATGGTTGTGGTATCTTTTAAGTAAGACCGCATTTTTGGAACTTCCGGTCTTAAGAAGAAATAAAAAGATTCGTAAAGTGGCTCCAGGATTGATTGTATCCCTGCCACAATAGGGCATCCCGGTGGTGGTAGAATTCCCTGGTGCACTTTTGGTAGTGAATAGAAAGCCAGAATTGTGGGGAATCTTGGGCAGAGAAATGCTGCTTCTTGAGTAGAGATATGGCCTTCACATGCTGCTTCTTCTACAATCCCTGTAATCAGAGTGCAGAGAGTTACACTGGGGTCACAAGATAGAATTTGGTAATGTGTCCTATTGTCTATCAGTTTGGTCACCATCTGTTCATAATCAGCGATGTTCATGGCCACAGTGGAGCCTCCCTTATCTGCTGGTTTTATTATAATTTCCTTGTTGTTACTTAATTCCCGTAGTGCATGACGTTCTTCCTTGGAAATGTTCTGAAAAGTCGTTTCTTCAGTTCTTCCATACTTTCCAGTTTTTTCATGATCGCCTTTTCAAAGGTGATAGATTCAGCAGATATATTCTGTGGGTAGAAACTTGATTTAGGATGTAGTCCAGTAGTATCATTCTTTCCATTGAGATCATGTTCAGCATCATGTTTAACAAAATGCTGTCTTAATCAAATTTTTCTCATGAGTTTCCCTAGATCAATCCTCGTTTGGAATGCATCATGTCGTGCCGTGGGCACAAAACTAAGACCTTTTTGTAAGACCTTGGTTTCACTTATGGTGAGTGGATGTGACGAGAGATCAATCACTAGTAAATCTACTGTTGGGTGAAGTCCACTCCCCCAGTTCCTTGTGACTCTGTCGAAGTCTTGATTGTGTCCTCTGTTTCGGCCTCTCCCTCTGCCACCTTGGCCTAAAAAAGTCTTCCTTGCGTTGCCATGTCCTCTTTGGTTGTATAGATCCTGAAATTGGACCAGTCTGTCTCCCGATCGTTCTCGGTTTTGAGAGTTACTGTGTTTGTGCCCTCCTGGTGTGCTAGGTGTGACATCCTCTTCTGAACTCCCACTTGAGAAACTCCAGGCTGTAGGTGTATTGTACTTCTGTTTGTTTCTTGACTGGCACCATTTTTGTGTTTGATTAGATGATTGTTGTTGTTGATTTTGGGGGATATCATCATAATGGCTGTCCAGAACATAAGGGTAAGTGCGCTCATGGGTGAAGGTTGCAATGTCTTTTTTTAGTTTTTGTATTTTCTTCGTGAGATTAATCTCCTTAAATTCCTTAAGGGAAGCATCCAGGTCTTCTAATTTCTTCTTAAATGTATCCAAAATATTAGTAGAGGGAAGACCATCTTCTCCAGGAGTTTCCCAAGGACGGGTGTAGCAAAAATAGGACAGTAGTTGGCCAGACACGAGGGGTTGGCTGAAGGCTTTTTTAGGAGGGGCTGCACAAGGGAGTACTTGTGAGAAGAACGGAAAGAGCCAGATGCTAAGTAGTGTTTGCAGAAGTCAGCAAGAGCTGGAGCAAGGGGGGAGATGTTGTTCTTAACGATTCATAGAGCGGATGACTCAAGAGATCTCATCCATTGTGATAGATGAGATGGAGGAGAGAGTGGGTGGGGTGGAAGAGTGGCCAAGGGAGGCAGGGGGACAGGGTGAGGAATGGAAAAAGGGGAAGAAGAGAGAGAGAGAGGTCAGATTGCCCTGAGTTTTAGAGGTGAAATGGATGGCCAGTGCAGTACACAGGGCCTGAGAGGGAAGAGGAGTGGTGGAGACTGGAAACAGATTGGCTAGTTCCTTGCAGATTTTGAAGAGTTCAGCCACGTTCTTAGAGATTTCAGAGATACAGGGCCTCATTACGACTTTGGAGGCAGCCATGCCCTTAATAAGGGCATGGCTGCCTCCAAAATTGTGTCTGGGGTCCGGGTTCCCTGAATGGGGAAGTACCGGGTCATTATGACTTTGGAGGGCACAGTATTTCCTCCTTTAGGGAACCCGGACCGGTCCTTCCCTATTCCAATTGAGCCCCCAGAGGGCTCAATGGGAATGGGGAGAGAGCTAACAATGTGCCCGTTAATAACGGGCCTGTTGTTAGCTCCCTGGTCCCCTCGCGAGACCCGCTATGGACGTCTGGTAAAACCAGATGTCCAGAGCGGGTCCCACGAGGGAACCTCGTAATAGGGCGGAATGGGTTTAACAGCACTGGCACCATTACTGGCGCCATTAAACCCATTCCGCCCTTCTTGTAATGAGGCCCACAGGCTTGGATGTGAGCCCACTTCTTGAAGCGGTTAGAGAGATGGTATTGACTTTGGAGTAGGTAGCAGGCCAGTTTGTCAGAGGATGAGCCTGAGGTTTGCCACTTTCGTTCAGCAACTCTGCACTTGCATTTCAGAGTCGTACCAGCTGATATGCTTGGATGTAGGTCTCATGCGGATCCTCATGACAGGGGCACAAATGTCAAGAGTGTTAGTGATAGCAAGATGAAGATTGGGAAGGACAGAGTCAGCGGGAGCATCAGGAGGAGGGGAAGGAGGTGGAATGAAGGCAGAGGCAAACGCAGCATCTGACACTTGTTTCATCGGTTGGATCACCGCGAAGGAGGTTGGCAGTGCTGGTGGAGGCTCAGGCAGGGGGCTGAGAGATCCCAGTTCAGAAGAGAGGAAAGAGTGGTCAGATCAGGAGAGAGGCGTAGTGAGCGGGTTGGAGAACAGGAGATCAAAGGGGATAAAGGCATAGAGAGTGTGTCCGGCAGAGTGGGTAGGGCCAGAGAGGAGAATAGTGAGGGAGAGAGAGGTACAGAGATCACAAAAGAGTGACAAGGCAGGAACAGGGGAGTCAAGGTCAATGTTGAAGTCTGCAATTAGGAGGAAGTTAGAGGTAGAGGTCGGAAGAGAAGAGGTGAAGTCAGCCCATTCCAAAGGAAGATAGACACAGTGCCAGGGGACCTATAGATAGTGGCAAGGGTGAGAGAGATAGTCAGAGAGACACCAAGCTTGCAGACAAGACTTTCAAAGTAGGAGTAGGGCTGGGTGCGTATGAGAGAGGTGGGGATCCACTCGGGGAAGATCAGAGCTACTCCACCACCAGATCGGTTTGGCTGAGGCTTGGAGAGGATCTTGGAAGCCATCTGGGAGATGGGTGTCAAATGCAATGACTGAGATGGCATTGAACCATGTCTCAGTGAGAGGAGCCAGGACATTGAGATCAAAGTATTCAAGAAGGATGCAGATGTCAGAAGAATGTTTGACACCAGACTTACCGTTCAGAGTGGCTAAGTGTACCTAGTCACCAGCTTTGAAGGTTTTCCAAGGAGTAGTACAGGGAGGTGGTACACCCCATATGAGGTGGTGATGGAGGTGCAGAGAGAAAGAGGAAGGAGGAGTAGCAGGAGAATGTCGGAAGTAGGTGAGGGTCAGCAGGCGCCGGTCAAAGGGAAAAAGATGGGGTTAGGACCCTGGGACAAGACAGTACCATTGTGATAGACATTAATGATGCACCCAGAGGATGAGAAGCATGCCAAGAGTACTTCCCATCTAGTGCCACCATTAATGGGTGAAGAGGAAAAAGGGGAGAGGGTAGAGATCAGGTGAGAGGTCCAAAGGTCTGGAGAGGGGACAGAGAAGCGGATATCAGTGATTGTCTGTCTGGAAATAGCACTAACATAGGTGTCAGCAATAGGTAGACCTGGATTAGAGGCCAAGAGATATTTTTTAAAAAATGTTTCTTCCAGACATCGTGAGAGAGGAGGGATGTGTGATAGAGTAGCAGTTAGAAGAGATGGGTGAGATGGAGAGTGCCATTGAGGTGGAGAAAAAAGGTACAGTTGGAGATGTTGTGCGATGCACTGGTAAACTAACCAGGTGGTCCAGCAACCAAGGGAGGCTGGAGGATGCACAGATGTAAAAGCACACCCAAATTGCAATACCTAGATTTGATTGTTAAATAGAGCACCAGAATGCAACATGAAATGTATACTGTACAGGTTCAAGGCACAAGAGGTTTACATTAAAGGTGGGTGTAGGGATTACAGTGTGAAGAGGGTAACAGAAAACAATGGTTCCACAGAGGCCGGGTGAAATGTAACAAGTTGAGAGTAAAGCAATTTTCTAGCTAGTTAAAGTGGCAGACAATTTAATACAACAACAGACTGCAGTTAGAGTCAGTGGGTGATCAGGATAAGAGGCAGGCATTTAAAGGTTACAAGGTCTGCGGACCGGAACTGAAGGATGTGGATGATGCAGGTGGGAAGACAAAGTTCGGGATCATGGTAGCTGAGATGGGAAGACAAAGTTCAGGATCATGGTAGCTGAGAAGAGGGAACGACTGTGCAGACGCTGTACAGTCAGGAGAGGCTCCAAGGCATAGCATCAGCACCAAGCATATGAGTTTCTTTTGCTGGTTCAATGCAGGAGGACTAGACTAGATTCACAGTGTGAGATAGGTGCGAGTGGATCATGTTGGATCGTGATACCAGTGTGGGTATGGAAAGTCTTACCCAGCATGTTGCTAACAGCGTGAGGAGCGCTGAACCGACACGGAGATGCTGATGGGGTGGACCCACTCAGGCCCAGACAGGGTCAGACAGGATTAGCACTGCTCTTGGGCGAGTCCCTTGGGAGGGGGCCGGCAATCGCCTGCCGGCTCCTGGACCTAACAGGTGGAAGGACAAGCCTGGAGCCAATCAGGCGAGGTCGATGGAGGCATGCAGGGGTTCTCAATGGTCTTCAGCGTTGCCGCCGGACATGGTGGAAAAGGCCCAGTGATGAAGAGTGCAATGCAGTCCCCAGGTCTACTGGCATTCTTCAGATATTTGGTGGTCAGGGGACAGACATTACACCTGTGTATGGCCCTTGCACCTTACAGTGCAACGAGGCCAACACAAAAGTAAAAAATAAATGGTGTTTGCTTCATCCGACAAACTGCACATAAATACTAACACCACATTGGGTGCCGGCAGCCGCCTCAACCCCAGTATAGGCCCGAAACCCCAACCCTTCTAACTCCCTGTTGCCTGCATTTACCACTTGCACCATCGGAGGGGATGAAAGCAGCAGCTGCTAATTCCTTTTCACCAAAGCGCCAGCTGCAATTACTAGCAAACTTCCATGTCCGCTTAATTCGGGCTCTCCTCACACCTTCTACTTTTACAGACTTTAGTGGAGGTCCGGGGTCTATTAATTGCTTCAAGCCTGTCATCTCTTTACTCTTTTCTTCATTTCCACATGTATTTAGGCAATTTGCTATGAAGGATGTAGTGCCATCAAGGATGTAGTGCTGCAATCAGCGAGCCGCTTTCGTAGCTTGACGCAGGGCGATTCCTCGTAGGTAACCGGTGTAGCCGTCACACTGCCAGCATCCAATTATGGATTTGTCTTTCTTTGCTAGCGGACATTGCTTGTGTGACTCTCTAACTCAACACAGCGAAGCACGCTCGTAAACATGTTTGATAGCTTACACAGCTGAATGGGAACACAACGGTGAAGGTGTGCGTTTTGTCAGGAGCGGAATGTTAACACTATGGGCCTCATTACGAGGTATGCCGGTAAGGCAAAAACGATGCCGGTATGGTAATGCCGGCATTGTTTACTGTCCCGTCGCATTCCGACCCGCAAACCCGGTATTAGCGGCACACTAAACAACGGTGCCGGTAACAGCGGCATAGGCGCGTACACGCGCACCTTCAGAGAGCAAATACCGACATGCCGGTAATAGGGGGTAATTCCAACCCACGCATACATGCAAATACCGGCATTGCGAAGCCGGTAATCACGGGCTGCACGATGCCGGCCATACAGGCATCGCGTACCACCCGCAAACAGCAAGCAGGATACAAGGCAGCTGCCACAGGTGCACACAATCCCCATGGGTGGAGTCAATGGAGGCTGTGCCAGTATAAACTGAGCACACCCACACACCACAACCCCCCCCCCACAGGTGTAGGCAATGTTGAGTGGCCCAGAACAAAAGGAGCACACCTACACACCACCCCACTTCCTACACCAAAATGCTACCACTAGCAGTTGTAATCATGGCGCTGGAGGACATGCCTATACTGCTACAACTACAGCAACAACAACAACTACTACAGCAGCAACAACAGGCAGCACAGATGAGACGCAGGAGGAGAAGGAGGGTGAGACAGGCCCAGCAATTACCACCAGCGCAGCCAACAATCCCTCGCACCAGACCCAGCCCATTCAACATAACCCCTAAGCAGATCCACACCCTGTACCGGTTGGACCGTGACATCATCACCACCATAGTGGACATGATACAGAACGACATTGCCAGCCACATAGAAATACGCACTGCCATCCCCCCACTACTTAAGGTGGTGTCTGTGCTATGCAATGCATGACTGAATAGGATGGCAACTGTGGCAATGCGGCTAGTGTGACCATGCATGGTAAAGAATACACATCATGAATTGGAGGCTAAACATTGTTGCACTACCACTGCACATCTGCCAGAGCATGCATGATTACACCCTGCATCATCTATAGAACCCCATCCAGTGTACCGCACCTCTTTACAGTATACATTGCATATAGGTGACTATTTTGTACACGTAATGGGACATGTGCATGCCCACACCAAATAGCTGCTGCCATGACTGTGCTCCCTGAAGGTGGCAGTTCAGAGCGACACACACCTATTTGTATCTGCTTGCAGGTGATGGAGGATATCCCTTGAGGCCGTGGCTACTTACCCCTGTGCGGAACCCGCAGAACAGCCATGAAGAGGAGTACAATCGTGTGCACACTCATACCCTTGTTGTGAATGAGCAGACCTTTGGCCTGTTTAAGGCGCGGTTCGCTAACTAGCAGGTCTGGTGGGGCACTCCTATATAGGCCTGAGAAGGTGGCAAAGATCACCATGGCCTGTGTCATGCTGCACAACATGTGCGTCCAAAGGAATGTTCCACTGCCACCTGACATTGACATGCATGGGCCGGGTGAGGATGAAGGGGATGGAGACGGAGGCGAAAGAGCCCCCCTGCCACTACGTGATGCATGGGATGGCCATGCTGTGCACCATGCACTAATTGACGAATAATTTTGAAACGCAGGGACCATGAAAGTAATGTGCCTGTGACCCAATGGCTGCATGTGGACATGCACACTTGTACACCATCACACATTAAATGTACATGCACAAAAAGAAGTATGTCCAGCCAATGATTTTCTTGCACACAACGGGTGTATTTTCCAGACACGTGATAATGTGAACATAATCCCCTCACAACCCCCAGTGAACTCCCTCACCCACCCTACAAACCCCAAAAATACCCAAGTAAACTCCCTCACCCACCCTATAAACCCCCCAAATGTCCCCATATGTACAACAAACACTGGTCCCTTGACCAACGTACATTTTTCAAATGTCATTGTCTGCCCACTCTATTTCTGTGGTTTTTTGGGATCCGGGGGTGCCATGGTCAAGCGCCGTGCACTCCTCCGCCTCATCCGCACGGGGCTCGATTGGGCCGAGGTAGAAGGGGTTGGGGCAGTGGAGGTGTCAATGGTCAGTCCCATGCCTGCCCCAAGGTGTGGGCGCTGCATATGAGGCAGGTTTGCAATCAGGGCCTGCGTAAGTGCCCCCAGACACTCCCTCATGACACTTGTGGATGCCTCAACAGCAGCAGTGTTGGCTGCGATGGCTGTGGCAATGGCCCTCATGGAGTCATTTCCATCTGATATTTGTTGCCGCATCAGTTCAAGCATCGACTCCTGTCGTGCCTCAACCCTTGACAGGCGAGCCTCGAAAGAGTCGTTGGCTGCAGGAGTGCTGGTGACCGGGGTGGTGGTAGGCAGGGTGGTGGTAGGCAGGGTGGTGGATGGCACTTGTGTGGTGCCCATGTCCAGGGCACACTCCTCCTCAAAGAGGCATATGTCTGACTCATCAGGGTCCGAGTCGTGGAGGCAGGGATCGTACATGCTCTCTGCCTCTGTAGGGGTAGGGATGCTGGTAATGGGGCTTGGGGTGGGTGTGCCGGACATGAGGTCACCCTCATTCTCCACCTCTGCATCCACAACGTCCGCGGTGGTTGGCGGAGCATGAATAGAAACGCCTCCCACTGTTATGGGTGGCTGCTGCTGGACAGTGGGTGCCTGTTGCTCTGGGCAGTTTCTTGGGCTGGGTGGTGGCGGTGGCCCTGGTCCCTTGCCGTGCAGTGGATGAACTTGCCCCCCTGTCCTGCATGCCATCTTCCTCATCGGTGCCTGGGGGATAGAAGAGATGCAGGTCATCAGTGATGGTGTCACATAGCAGCGATAATCCATTGCGCTGTGATATGTTCATACATTCATGCATGAAATTATTTTAGGGGTGTGGCAGTTGGTGTTCTGAGGGGGCATGTGGGCAATCAATGCATGGCTGGTGGCATGGCATTGGTATGGTGGATGTGTGGTGAGTTCCATGGGCACGGTTGGGTCATGTAGCACTTGTGTTGGGATTGGAATTGGCACTCAGCATGCGTGTGTAGCAGGGTGTGGCACACATTCTTGACTGGATATGTTGATATGGGCCTGGGACATACATTGCCTTGGCTAGTCTCACTTCCACGTCACTTGTGCCACATCATGGTTTAGCCTACACGGATGTGATGGGTCACTCACCTTCTTCTGTGGATGATGCGGCGCCCACCTCCTGGTCTCCGATTCCCTCTATGAATTCAGGATCTATAAAGGTACTGGCTGTCTCCTCTGATACCGTCAACTTCACTGGGGAGTGTGGGCCTCCGCCTGTCGCCATTGCTGCCCTCCTGTTCTCCGACAGGATCTTCCTCACCCTGAGGCGGAGGTCATCCCACCGCTTCTGACAGTCCTGCACACTCCTTGGGGTGGTTCCCACTGCCGACACCCTCTGTGCGACCTCCTGCCACACCTCCTTCTTTTTGGTCTGGGCCGCATGCTTCATGTCGGTGCTTCTGATGGTGTCCACATGCTGGGCCAGGGTGTCAGCGAGCATACTTAGCTCAGCGTCTTAAAAACGCTGTTTGCACTTCCTGGCGGTCGCCTTCCTGGTAGCCTTGGACATCCTGCTTCTATTCTGCCACAGCACAAAAGAACTGGTGGTTGGGGAGGATGGCAATGGATTGTGTTTTTAAAGATGGCCGCCGGCCCATTTCCCGTTCCTGCGCGATGATGTAATTTCCGGGTCAGTTTTTTTGCGAACACGGTATTACCATGGCGGTATTACCATGCCGGTATTTAGGGGTTGGTATGAGGCGGTACTGCTATGGGCGGGTCCCGCGATGCCGGTATAGGGGGGTTGGAGGGCCTTTAGCGGCATGCCGGTATTACCATTACCGGCATGGGGGCTCGCGCGTGCTCGCGCACTCCTAATCACCCGCTATTAGCGGGTTCATACGAGCACGGACCCGCTCTTACCGGCATGCCGGTAATGGACCCGTTTTTACCAGCCAACTCGTAATGAGGCCCTATAAATACTGACGTGTGCTATAGTAATCGCTGGTCACCATTCAAGTACATTAATATGAAAGGAATGTGTCCTACAGTTTGTTATGAGTGACAGCATTTTGAAGCCTGTTGTAGGGTGAATTTTCTGAGGTAACAGGACTGTGTGGTCACACAGCTGGCTCCAGCCATTTGATATGCCCCTCTTCACAGAGGTGAACTTTAGATATGACATTCTCCTTTAACAATGAACAATGAGCTTGTATGCAATTTTGACTTTATTTACTGTGAGGCTGACTGGAAACGCTTCAGTAAATGCACGCATGGGGCAGCAGTGTTGGGCTTAGAGTAGGGTGACCAGATTTAAAAAAACAAAAAACAACAACAAAAAAAACAGGGCAGGCCATCGAAATAGAAGTAGGACTAAGGTAAATACATACAACTTTGGTGCTACTTCTATGTCGGTGGCCTGTTGCAGAGGGCGTGGGGGCGGGCAGGGAGTGGGTGTTCTAACATGCACACTCCTCTCATTGGAGGAGAGCACCGGGGAGGGGAAGGGGGTGGAAATGGGGGAGTGAAAAGCATTTCACGCCCCCATTCGCGCAAAAAGATTTGCGCCAGGACCCGATTTTGGGATTTCGAAATCGGGCCCTGCAAAAAAAGGGATCATATCCGAAACCCTGGACAGGGTTTATAAAAGAATAAATCTCCCGGGACCCCCAGACTTCTGGTGATTTCCCCGGACTGTCCCGGGAAAACCCAGACGTCTGGTCACCCTAGCTTGGAGTCACTGAAGGCAAGTGCTAAACCTGTAAAAATTAAATACAAAAATAAATCATAAATGTCAAGTCACCATAGTGGTGGCTTACCAAAACTTGCCCTCATTTCATTGCAAATCAAAACAAGCTTCCAAAATGCAAATTACTTTAACTTTTTAAAAAATGTATCATTTTATTTGGAAGATGCATGGTATCTTTCCCATTCAAAGAAGGCCGCTAGTTTTGGCTTGTTTCCAGAGTGCTTCCTTAGAGACATTCATCGAAGATGGCTGGCTGCCTCCAAGGAAGAGTTCTGAGATGGGCAGGAATGGGTGGGATTGGTCATAGGGATTAGCATGGCTAGGGGCAGCCAATGGGAGGGATTCAATAACCTAACTACTGTGTATCATTCCTCAAATGTCATCTTCATAGAAAAGCATCACAGACCCTCATTCAAAGCCCATATTTAAAGCTCTTATGTTAAAGCTCTTATTTTAATGACAATAGTATTGGCTTAAAGGTAGTGCTTTCAGCGCCAAGTAATAGCCCTGACTAAAAGGGTCCTCTAGAGAGCGCAATGTGCTATAGTCAGATTTTACTTTTGGACTACTTATTTGAAATATTTTGCTGAGCTGAAAAATAGAAGACTGGGCAGAATTGAACAGTATATAAGCACCCGTGCAATTGTGGTTTTGACCAGGTGTGGGGACAAGTGGGCAAACCCTACATTTATATTTGATAATGGCTAACTCACTATTTATTTTTTAAAAGGAGCGAATCTACCTGGCCTTTATTGACCAAAGCATGGCCTTTGACAAAGTACATCATCTGCAATTGTAGGTCAGGTCCCTAAATTGCCCCACAACCCCAAGTTTGCTAGTAACTCTATCAAAACACGCAAGCATGTGTGAGGAATCTAGTGAACCAACACTGTACAGGTTCCTTTGCTGTCAATGCAGGGGTACAACAGGGTTGTGTACTAGCCCACTTATTATTTAGCCTATATATTCATGGTCTTTATGAAACCCTGGTATTCTGGTCTTGGGAGGATAGCTCAGGGGCAACGTGCTGGTCTGGGAAGCAGAATGACCCGGAGCAACACAGGTTCGATCCCCGTGTCTGCTTCAAAACCTCTGGGTATTAAGCACATTATAAATAACCTATCATATCATAACATACAAGTGAGAGCTGACACATTGAAATTGGGGGAAACCCTGTTGAGATTCTTGGCATAAGCCAATGACACAGTGTTGATTGCCACACCCTCTGTGCAATGCAAAAGCTGATTTTAGAGGACACATTTTTTAAGAATATTCTGTATCTGCAAGTGAACACAACTGAATCATCTGTTAGGGTGTGTCACATGGGCACATTCTCACTGCAAATTTTAGCAATGTACAGCAATATTTGTATAATTCACTTTGTCGCATAGTTTGATTATTTGGGCATAGCATTTTCATCAACATTCACACCAGAACCTCACATTTGCAAACTGACAAATAGTTTAAAACAAACACTTAGCTGGGGTACACCGATTTATGGGTATCTCAAGTGCCAAACAAATAGAGCTAAACAAGAAGGAACCATAGCAAAGGCAGCTTAGTGGCAGCATGCAGAATGGCGCTGCGGGGTTATGGGCAGACCACAGACCTCCAAGTGGCAGAGAACAACGTCTTTAAAAAGTTACGCGGCTTTCCAAGGTTGGCCTCAAATCACGGGGTCCACACGGAACCTGGAACTTGATCTCATTCACATCACTAGAGTTAGTTCTGCAATGGATCTGACTTACTCATTCACTAATAAAATCTTTATTAGCCAAATATAAAGTATTAGAGGTACCATGGTTGCAGTACATAGAACACAGGCTTATCGAAATGAATGCACTTAGTCGTTTCATTGCACCAACCACTTTAGTCCAACCCATGGCAAACTAATCGAAAAAAGAATGATTGCCAACAAAATATTAGCATCTACACACTGCCTGCTACACCCGACCTTCTCCCCTCCTCTTTCCTGCTTGACTTTCACTCATTTAACTCTCTTCAACCTCATCAATTGCTCCTGTATCCTTCAACGTATTCCTCTCTTCCCTTTTATTGTTCTGGATTGATTTATACTTTTCATTAATAAAAACATGCTCAATCGTAAGTTTTTTTTTTTTTTACAGTTTATGGTGCTGATCAGCCATATTAGGCTCAACCGCAGGCTGTAGTGCATTTTAAGTGCGTCTCAGCATTTTCTACAGTAGGCTGGCAGGACGTTTCCATGCGGTACAATTGTTCAATAAATAACATGGTAACACCACAGGGTGAACAGCGGAAGCTTCATGTAATATTGCTCTTTTTAATGAGTGTAAAACATTTCGCTTTTTGGGGGGGTTGGGGGGATTTGAACTGTCCAATGAACTATTTAACATCAATGTTTCCAATCTTTTGCTGGGGTCAAACAACACAAAGTATATCAGAAAGTTCAACAATCCCATAGTGCTAAGGGCAAAGAAATCTTAAAGAGTAGAAAGGGAAACACTAAAAAAAGAAAAGGGAAACACAAGCGAGACAGAAATAAAGAAAAAAGAGGGTAGGCACATGAAAGGAAATCACAGTCATTGCAAAGATGTTGAAAAAAAGGATTGTAAAAATACTGACATATTTAAGGTAAAAACAATGTTTACCTTCCCACAGTATATTCATCTTACGCAGCGTATCTGAATGTTTCTTTCTTGTGAACACAATACATGGACTATCATTGTGCACACTGTTTGTAAGGATAGCAGGCGCTTTCATTGTTCATCGCTGACATGGGGCCAGCCTGCAGGTCAAAAAATTAAAATCCCAGCAGGACGGCTCAAGCCATAGGGCTCCTGAGGGCAATACATTGAGTACCATTAAACTGGGCAAAAATAACAACTATTATTTCAGCACTGAGAAGCAGGAGGAAGCTGGCATGAAGTGCCATCTAAACACTTCATAAAATCATCTGAATGCTCCATGAACACATTAAACTTTTTTGAAGGCCATTGCAAATTTGCAGATATTGAATAGTTTGTGAACATTTGTGAGCTTATTATTATGGCCAAACATGCATGGCAATATAACTCCTTGCTTTCTGTTTTTATGGTCTATGTTGCATCATGGACCCGTGTTGATGAATGTTTGCACCGATACCGTGCAATTTTACAACACATGTGCATCTAGGCAAGAATTGCTCACGTTTTTTCACCATTGCAAATGGTATGGAAATTGAACTTGATAATATGTGCCTATATTATCAATATGTCCCACTGACAGACCGGAGACTCTGGGTTTCCAGGCTGTTCTACGGGTCTTTGGAAAAGAGCATGGAGCCACTGGGATTTCCAGCAATGCCCCAAACTCCGCCCATGCCTCCATGTGATTGACTACCAACAGATGGTGGTTCCCAGTCAATTGGTCGAAAACATTTGGTCGACAGGACAACTGGTCGACACCATTTGGTCGAATGCCAAATGGTCGGATTTTTTTTTTTTTTTTACCCCTTTTTTGGGGTTTTTTGGGGGGGTCCCCCCCAACCCCCTTTTTTTTCTTTTTTTTTTTTCCCCACACGAAAACCCACAAAACACATATATAAAAAAAAAAAAAAATTCGACCATTTGGCATTCGACCAAATGGTGTCGACCAAATTGCAGTCGACCAGTTTGCTGTCGACCAATTGACTGGACACCACCAATCACATGCAGGTGTGGGTGGAGACCCGGAAGAGAGTACAAATCTCACCCGTTTCTGACCGGCCCAACCAAGAGCATACTGTCTTTTGTATTTTTTAACATGTGGGCGGAGTCTTGCGTGTGCGGATGGCATTGTAGGTGGGCGAAGTCTTCCCTGGAATGGGAATGTACACCTCCGGATTTGTGTTTCTAAAATGTAGGCAGATCTGACCACTGAGCCAGTAAAGGGCACATCTGTCACCCAGCCACGTAACAGCTCCATGCCCACCTGATGCTGACCCTAGGAATGATGTCTCTGTTTGCCAATACAGGGGCGGTCGATAAAACCTTTTTCAAGGGGTAAATGTAATTTACTAATTGAGAAAGTAATAACTTACTCATGATAAGTTCTCAAAAACCGAACTTCCCTAGTGGTGTACATTTTGACGCATGGTGTTCACAGGGCCAGGGGAGTTGCTAGGTCTGGAAAAGACCCGGGGCTAAGCTGATGTCGGTACTGTTGGGACTGGGGGCTAGCTAGCCTTTTGGCTGTAGCTCCGGAGATTCTATCCGGGGCTACAACCAAAAGATCAGGGGCTATAGCTCCCTTAGCCCCCCCCTAGCAAAGCCCCTGCACAGGACCCTTATCTATATCCATGTGCAACGTACTGCAAGATCAGCAAAAGTAGGCCATTTTAGGGAGTTGTGAGTCTGCCAAGTGAGAGTCTGAACCCGAACTAGCTGCTCACGGACGAAAGTGTAACCTTGTATGTATTCAGTAAGCTTTAAACTTCTCTGAGATATTTATGTCAACTCACTTATATCACACCTGAAGGTTCCGCGAGTAAGTGTTGGGGGCGAGGGGCGAAAATGAATGAGCACTCATGTACACCTGTGGCATATGTCACGCAAGACGTGACGTGGTGGACACCAAATGTTGGAGTGATAAAAGAATCATGTAAAAGTCTTTCGTATATATATGTTTTTTCTGAAGTCTGACCCGAAGTTAGTTCTCAGTGAGGAAGGTACTCCATGTCACGCCATCAATTTTTTGAGTAAATTTGCCTTTGTGATCTACACAGATTATCAATTTGAAATTGCACAGATTATCGACAGTAGAAAATGACACCAGATTTCTTTGTGAATATTGGTTCAGGTATAAATTGCACTCCGATATTCAGGGCACAGGTTTCCTTTAGAAATCACTCAAGGAAAGAGCAGATACTTCCCCAAAAAACAGAATATGCTTCAGTAATGAGACAGGATGTGTGTGGATAAACCTAGATTATTTTTTTAATGGGACCCATTAGAGTTAGTCAAAATCCAAAATACGGCAAAACTATGTCTTCATAATAAGGAATTACATTATATTTCTCGTATTTTTTTCTTTTCGTTTATCCCACCCTGTATGTACTTTTCAACCAAAATAGTTTCCAACTGGGCGGAAAAGTGAGAATTGTCTTCACCGATTTAGGCCTTGCACACTAGGTGGTGCCACTGCCTAGGACATAACATTTATGTAGCCAGTGTGATGTTAATTTAACGCAGTACAACATTTGAACTGTGTTCATGACTAGTCATGAAAGTTGTTTTTGAAACAAAACAAGAATTTACACAGACTATACCACGCACGTGTATTTGCAATTAACCTTGTGTCTTTAATGTACACAGCAAATATGGCACGTGGGGGGCAGTTGGAGAGGGGGTTGAGAAAGAGCTCAGGTTTAAAGATCTCTGGTGAGAATTCACACTGTTCAGGTATGTGCATGCATGAGGAACAATGACTAACATTCACCAAAATGTGAAGGTAGCGCGGAAGTACCATCACACAAACACATTCTTTCACCCCTCCCCATCCGATGGCATCGTACGAAGAGATCCACATGGTTGCTGACCCAAATGACATATGTTGAAGAAAGTGCCATCTCTAAAGTCAACAATGACAATAGGCGTAAAACGAATGACATCTAACCAATTAGAATAGCAGATAAAACGCATTTTTTCTTAACAACCGTAGATTATGGCGTTGCTATGATGCCAGTGCATGGCAAGTGCATGTTCATATAAAGAGGTACAGGCGTCATATGTAGCATACATCCTTATATTTCCCATAGCTGCCATCATTCTCGGACCCAGTCACATATGCCCAGACGCAAACTCATACGCACTGTCTCATGCATCTGCAGCAGTTCATGAAACCAACACAATCAGCTAACAACTCCTACACCCACAGCTTCATATGCCCAGTGTGTCCAGCGCAACCTCACATGCCCAGCCGCTGGCTTATGCACCCAGTCACATCGTACAGCATCATATGTTAATTACAACCTAATGTGCCAAGGGACACCCTCTTGCTTCCATCTGCATACTTCAGGGCACAGTACGTTCTCATATGTCAAATGCAGCCACAGGTGCACACGAAGTGTCATCATAGGTCATGGGAGTACCATTACATAGCCATTCCTAGCCTCACATGTCCAGACGCAGCCCAATGAATCCAGGCACAACCATCAAGTGCAGAGGCCCAAAGTATTGTCCTGGTGCAATCTCACAAACTAAGGTACATGCCTAACTGTTAAGCTACTGCCCAATATGCCCGAATACAGCCTCTCGTGACCCACTACAACCATATATGCCCAGTACATGTGTAGCCTGCGGGTGTGAGGGAACATTGGTCACTTTCTCTGACTTTCACCTCTGTTGGAGCAGCTGACAAAAGGTTGTGTGCACACACTGAATCAGCAAGGATAATGGGGGGTGGTTCAAGGTATAGTACACGATGCTGTGTTAAATCTAGGAAGTAAAATCCCCCTACTCAACACAAAATCTATCTCCACCAGTAGGGGAAAATCATATGTTTCTATAAAGGAGATAAGATTAAACAAATCATTTTACTAGACCCTTCAATCCAAAAAGAAAATCCCTGATTATCCGGCCAACGAAGTCTGTAAAAAATAGACTGTAAGCTATAAAGTATCAAAAATAGAGGGTGAAAATTTAATTAGAACAATATGAGTTCAAAGAAAGATTCTGCAGAATGTTTATTGTTTTAATTACATGTCGTTTGTGTTTGTGTAATCACGTTATGAGTTTTTAGATGAAAAGTCTAGGTACTATTCCATTTGCTCCACTGTGTTCTTCTGTTTATTTGGGTCTGTTTAGGTTTTTATCTTTGAACTCATATTGTTCTAATTAAATTTTAGGTATTCAAACCTTACTTTCATGATCTATCACTTTGCCAACTTTCCCATTTCCCAGAAAATGAAAATGACAGAATCATAATTTTCCATATAACTGAGATGGTGTACATCACACACATTTCATTTTTACAGGTGCCCAATGGGCTTTTTATTCTGTTTAATATAAGCCCATATTGAGCTTGGTGGGACACATGCTGCACATTTTATTTAAGAAAACATGTGTTCAATGTTTAATCAATGGCAGGGCATAACATGCCCCCCAGTTTCATATTAAGATCAGACAGTTTTCATTTCTCTTAAAACATGTGAGCCATGTTTATCTTAACCCTTTTCTCCTTGGCTTCAAAATGTCATTGTTCAGAGCTAATACACTTTTTATTTGAAGCCTGACCTTAAATTCACTTCTGCAGGACATGTTATCAGCAACTCCCATAATTTCAATCTACTTCTTTGTATATCTTAACATTTAACTTGACAGCCAGACCTTCTTCTCCTGGGGTACTTAGCCAAAGGTCTTGAGTTCTGATATTCAAAGGGTCTTTGTTCAGAGCCAATGCACTTTTTATGTGACGATTTGACCTTAAGGTTGCTTCTGCTGGTTGGCTACATCAACCACAGTTTAGACCTCTGCCTCTGTATTTCTTTATATTTTTACTGAACTCACAGGCCAATTACCTTGGTGAACCCAGCCCCCAAAGGTCGGGGTCACAATTCCAGATAGCCAGCAGCTTGGTGGAGAAAAACAACAGCAGTTAGTTACCTGCATGGTCCTAAAGGAATAACATTTTCCATTGCCACTGTTTGTTTAACATGTTGCATTTGTGATTACATTTAGGCCTGTTGTTTATAAATACAATCTTTCTTTACATACTGTATAAACAGAAATAAGTTCACTCTACCCACACAGATAGGCCATAGTTACATAGGTAAGCAGTATTCAAATCTACACCAAACAAAATAGGCCCTTCTTTGTCCATGCTGTCATTTTATATGATGAAATTAAGTCTCTTTCTTCCTGATGAATGCACTCTGTTCTTCAACTTTATATCTTAAATGTCAGGTATCATTCCTCCTTTTTAGCTTCCACATCCACGGCATGTAGACTGCTGCTGTATCTTAAATATGTCCATGTGTAATGTATTTCTTTAATATAATAGTTGAAACAACATGAATATCCCTACAGTATTGTACACGCATAGGCCATTATTTACCATGGGAAACTTATGTCCCCTTTAATAGCCTTTCCATTTAAATGTCAGTTCATTTGTGAAAAGTAAGTGTATTTCTCCACTTGCGCACTTGTCTATTTTGTTAGAACTCATGTCACTAGGCCTTAAGTCGGAAAAATAAGTGTTTTGGACTGGCCTGCATTTTGCAATGGATAGTACCAACTTTTAAATACTGGTCTGGCCATGCCTCTTTATTTCTGACATTCAGGGGCTATATTCTACCCCACAGAAGGCACACATGGTTAAGACATTTTTAAATCACCAGTAGCCATTTACAGCTGCAATTGAGACAATACCTCTGAGCAGAGTGTTTAGGAATAACACTTGCAGGCTAAAGTTTGATCTTACTTCTTGCTAGAGCAAGCATAAAGAGATCCCAGGACGATGTGTTTAGGGTGGGGGAGGGAAGGTAGTGGGCGGGAATGGCCATAGGAATTTGCATGGCCATGGGCAGTCAATGAGTGGGTAAATAACCAAACAACACCCACAAGTTGTGTGTCTCCTTGCTGTACTCCATTGCAATAGTTTCAGATCATAGGTGGCAATAATCCAAACTAAAAGGGGAGATCAAGGATCTAACCACGAGTTAATCTTTTAAAACTGACTACAAACGCACACTATAAGACACTTGGCACAAAAAATATTTGCTCATTGGCTCTTTTTAGACATTTTAGGGCATAAACAGAGAGAACTATTCAATGTAAGTATTTTACTAAAATAATGTTGGACCTGTGGACATCTGCTTGCACAAGACACCTTAACCCACTCTTACTAATGGCCCTTACTAATGGCCCAATTATGCATAACTCATATTATTCCCTGTTGAGCCGAAAAGATCTTTACTTTACATATGTGCTGACATCTAAAAATAACCTACATGCTCTGAATAGCCCTACAGTTCTATAGAAATATTACTCTAAAGGAGTGAGTGACGTGATGGACCTCCTATCAACTAAAATACAACCTAACTATTAAACTACGCCTTTCACCTGTCGTGATCCCTCACAGTGTTCAACGGCAAAAGCTAAATAAAACACCTCAACATTCCATTGCTTAATTTATTATTTTATCAAATTGTTTTTCATGAAAATGTGAATATCATGTTTCCTCTTGCTCAATGATTGAACTCCCCTTTGTCCAATTCAACTGTGCACTGTCAACCCCCTTTAATGATCACTGTCTCGCCTGATCTTCCACCCCCTCCAACTTATGCCCTCAACCATGGATTCCCCCAGCCATCCAGCTGCTGAGGACAACCAGGCATTGGTGCCGACACTCCTGCTGCAAAAAAACCCTCCTCACTGCATGCAAGAACTCTCTACCCATCCCAACACAGCTCACAATGCAGATAAGTTATCTGATAACACTAATATTATTTCCTCTTTCTGCTCACAACATCACACACTATCCATGACCCTCCAGGTAATGCTTTCACATTCTAATAACTGTTCCATTTAATCTTTTCTCTCAGCCAAGGACTTTGTTTCCTATCCCTCCCATAAAATCACTAAAATCTGGGGCACCTTGTCCACCTGTCCTTTTCTGAAAACCCTCCCTCATTTCATCTCATCTCCCCAGAGCTCCCTTCTCCATCCAACATTTTCCCCACCTCCTTCAATAACCTTATACCCATCCTTTGTTCTGGCAACCCTTTATGCACTCCATTTGGCCCCTTTGTACTAAATATATAAATGAACATGTGCCTATCATTTCCACTCAACTCCCCACCCTATTCAACTGCTCTCTAACGACTGGCATCTTCCCAGACTGCTCTAAAAGAGCTACACTCATACTTCTTCTAAGGAAACTAAGTGCTGACCTCAACAATCCCACAGTTCACAAACTTCTAACTCTCCCTCATCACCACTCTAAAATACACAAAGTTTATCTTCAACAGAATAGGCAACTCCCTCGAGATATACCGACTTGCTGAGCACTTCCAGTCAGGATTCTGGTCAGAACACTCCACTTAGGTTGCTCTCATTCATGTTTCGAGTCTCTCACCACTGCCCAACACCTTCACCTCTCCTCAATCCTCATTTTTCTAGCGTTTGTAAAGCATTTGATAATTTGGATTATCCCTCCTTCCTTCAACTCTTTCTCTCCTTGACTTCAAGGACTGACACACTTGACTGTGTCCTCATAACTCTCTGACCACTCCTTCTCCATCTCATGTAACTCCAACACCTCCTACTGGACATCCCTCGCTGTGGGCATCCCTCACGGATCAGTCCTAGGCCTAGACCGCTTCACCCTAGCCACTTTCTAAACTGGCAAACTCATCTCATATCAGCTTTAACTACCCCTTTTTATAGATGCTAGTCATGTCTTATTCTCCATCCCCTCCTTCATGTCTTGAAATCTCTGAACAGATAACCAAGTGCCTAAATTCCATCTATCACTGTATTGCTCTGCTCTCTGTCTCATGCTGACCTTTTTTATAGATGGAAGTCATCTTTCTCTATACCTTCAACACCATTGTACTCTCCCTTTTCCCATTTCTCCGCCTAACTTCATCACCACTGCCTCATTGCTTGCAACATTGAGGTTCTCTTTAACAATTATCTAAAACTCTTCAAGTTCATTACCACCACTGCCAGACTCAACAGCCTACACATTAGGACAATTCAGCCACACCTCATGCACTACTTAAATAAAACTCTTTTGTCTACATTTCTGCTACGCAAACGGGACTATTGTGTGAGCCTTGTTCATGGTCTACCTTTCTACTCTTAAATCCCTTCAACAAATTTGCTAGTTTGCAAGATTCAACCTTTACAACCTACCTAGATCCTCTGGCATATCTATCCACTGTCACCAAACTGTATGGCTATCCATGCAAAACCTCTGCTTATTAGATTTCTGCTTTATGTCTATAAATCCATCTGTGGTACTTTCCCTATACCTTGCCGATTGCAACTCACTGTACTCCCTCTTTAGCTCTATACTTCTCATTTCCTATTAACCTCCCAGTCCCCAACCACCCCTCACGAATTCAATATTTTTCTCTGCACCCTGCCACTTAACTGGAATGCTCTCCCCCAGTCATAAACGCCATCTCTTCAGTGGAACTCTTCAAAAAGAGCTTAAAACACCTCCAGCTAGCAATAGGAGTCTCCTTAACCACCACCTTCCTATCGATACTAACCTTCCAATCCATCTCTCCTGCATTCACCCCTCAGGACAAGTCTATATAACCATGCAAATAGAGGTGTCATGCTCTCATTGTTCTAAATCTGTTTGTTGTGTCCTCCAGTCAATGTCCCTGTTATATGTCCCCATTATTACCCCTTAAAAAGTCCTGCATACCTCATTTTAGATAAAATTGCTTATTATAAAGTAACCTTACCCAAGAACTGCCCCCACTCTTTGTTATTGCCTGCATTTAAGTAATTTCCATTCATAATGACATCCTTGAACTGAAATACATACAAATAGAATAGGGCAGTAATGACCTAAACATTAGGTACAATGCCAGTAGCAGCCAGCTGTGCAATACAAAAGGATGATAACAACAAACACATTTACTAAGGGCCAGTAGTGTGAAACAGTGCAGTGCAGTAAGTCTTTCAGGACTATCAAAGTTGGCTGCAAGGCCATCAGTATCCAGCAGAGCAAAACAATAGGCCGTTAATGACCAAACAAAAAATGACCTAGAGGCCTGTAGTGATCACCAGATAGCTAGAAGAGTCAGAAATATCTAGGGCTAGTAAATGGAGGGAATGTATACACTATAATGATATAAAGTAATTATTCTAAGCATGGCTGCTGAGTCAGAGCTTAAGGAAAATGCGCCCCTTAAGAGTTATTAAAGGTGTTATCAAGTTGTCACAAAATGTCAGTGCTATAATTTGATATACTCTAAATGGCTTCCATGTTTGCTTTTTGTGCTTGCTCCTCTAGGGCAGGGATGGGATCTGTATTGCATGTGGAAGCTATAATCGCACACTGATTGTCAAACATGTAATTGTTTTTACTGAATATTTTTCCCATGTGGCAAACTCTAAATTGGCTGTACCGTTAGGCATGTGAATAGACACATAGGAAAACAATGATCAAGGACACAACTAGGACTGCTCCTATGGTAGGTGCTATGTTGAATTTAATCACACTAGTATGGACATCAAATTTCTAATCTTGGAGGTGAACAGATGCTTGAAATAAAGATATTCAAGAATTGCAGTGGATCCTTCAAACTCAGTCATATGTGAAAGGGCTAAATGATTCAGTGGAGTTGTCCGTCTTACTGTAATTCAATTTCAGTAGAATAGTACATCAACAGTAAGATGCCAGTGATGACTGACAATAAGAGAAACTACTATAGATGGTTACACAAGTGGGAACATCTATTCCTTGTGCTGTCTCAATTGTGAGATATGAAGGTATTGTTTGTGAGTTGAAAAGTGCTATGAGCGAGGCCAATTAGCTTTTTGAAATGGCTGCCAGCTTAGGGTTTATGAAGCTAGCATAATGATGCAGCTAGTAAAAGTAATGGTTTGACTGAGAATGATCTGCTTTCTTACCAAAATGGCAGATGCACATATATCTTGTTTGAATATCCTACTCACACACAAGAAGTAGGGCTTTGAAGGAGTATAAATACTAATCGCCTCTCACAAACGGTGCCAACAGCCATTACCGAGGAAATGCTGGTGAATACGCCCTATGACTGATGGATCAAGTATGTTTGCTGTCTTGTTGCAGAATGTGAGGACAAATGTCTCTCTACCACCACTGTTTATGCAACAAAAAAATTGAATAGCAACGTAAGTAATGCAGAAGGGGATAATGTGTGCTCCCTTTCTGTAGACAAGCACATTCTCTCTCACACCTCATGTGAACAGTATTTTATAAATTTGAAGGAAGAGGTATACATTGCACATATCTGCCACTTAAGAATAAAACCACAATAAGCATTTCCTTCTTCTGCCGAGTGCTTTATACAGTATAGCCACCACAAAGAAGACTGATTCGAATATCAAACGAATATGGGCTACAACTTTTCACATTTTTCTCAGTGTGATGTACTCTAAAAGTAGGAGGGTAAGTCCTCCGTTGCTTATAAATATGTAATTAATAAGGACAGTTCATTAATGTGTTGTGGAAGGTAGGGACCGGTGCCAATAGATTATACCTACCCAGTCAAAATATACCATGCAGTAGTTTAATTCACAACCCATCTAATTATTGCTCACAGGACACGTGTTTTCTACCTCTATAAATGTCACATTAAGGAAATCTAACAAATTGTGTCCGAAAATTAGATGGAGCCAGTTTTGTAACAAGTGCTATGATTGAAATTAATTTAGAGTGTTATGAGTGATCAAGATTTGTTTTAAATGTATTGTTGTAATTTAATATTTGTATAGGAATGTATTAGATGTCTCTATAACTAAAAAAAGCAATTTTCCACAAACTAATTAAGCACAGACCACGAGGAAAGCGAGGCAAAATCATAGTGCTAAATGCTAATGTGGGGGTATTTGATCCCTACCTTCTCTCCTAATTTCCAGTGTTATGCAGATGACACGCAGCTGTCCTTCAAACTACCTTCTGCTACCTCCCCCTCTCTTCCTCTCTTATTCCTGACTGCCTGTCTGCCATTTTTACTTGGTGCACTAATAACAACCTCTGCCTTAATGCCGGTAAGACAGATTCTTCTCACCGGGACCCCTGCTCCGTCCCTCCCTCCCACACTCTGGCCACCCTCCTTGGGGCCCTTCCCCTCACCCTCCTATGAAGCAAGAATCCTTGGCATCATCTTTGACTCTGCTCTCTCCTTCTCTCTTCACATCACTAACTTGGCCAAGAAGGCCCACTTTCACCTGCACCTCCTCAGAGGCATTCTCCATTTCCTTACCTTCCCCCAGAGGCTCATTCTCTCTAGAGGTCTAGTACTTTCTAGGCTGTACTACTGCAACAGTCTCTCCCTCAATCTGCCTAGCTCCTCGGCCCCTCCAACTAATCCAGAATAGGACTGCAAGACTTATCCTTGGCCTCAAACCCAGGGACCACATCTCTCCAGTCCTTAAATCTCTCCACTCGCTCCTGGGTGCTGTAAGGATCACGTTCAAGACCCTCTGCATCATCCACAAGGCTTTCTGCGGGCGGAGCCCCATTACACCCAACTCTCTCTCCCCACATACCTCCCTGCTATAGCCCTTCGCTAATCTAACTCTAACTCTCTTCAGGTTAGACGCTTTGCCAAGCAGAGAGTGGGGGGGTAGATATGATATGATATTATATGATAAGTAATTTTGTAACGCGCCTGTACACAAGTGTTTCTGGCCGCGACAAGACAAGGGGGGGAGACAGAGGGAGGACAAAACAATCAATCTTTTTAGGCCTTCAGATCATGCAAGTGTAAACAACGCAAAGTGCAGGGGGAGGGAGAAGGGAGAATTGCTAAGGAGAGGATGAGCAGCCAGGGAAGGGCAATCTCTTTCCTCTGCAGGTGCCTCCCTCTGGAATGGCCTCCCTGCCCTTCTCAGAATTGAGCCAAATCTCCTCATGTTCCAGAAGCTCCTCAAGACCTTCCTTTTCTCTTCTTCCTTCTGCCTCACCCTTCCCTGCTATATCCTTGTCTACCCTAGACTGGTGTCCTGGTTCCCATCAACACAGGGCTCCAGGCCCCCATGCCTAGTCTACCCCTACACTTGGTCTCCCCTGATCCCCTGCATCTTACATTTGCCCTCACAGCCACCCCCCCCACCTGCACTTGTTGGCTGGTCTGCTCTCTTGGAGACATTCCAGCCTCTTACCTCACACTTGCTTGTGGACCCTGCTTCCCATGCACTCTCTGCTTCCCCTGGCCCTGTCCAGCGGGCCTCCTCTGGCACTCTCCTGTCTAGGGCCCTCCGCCCTGTCCTGCACTTTCCCCACTCCCCCCCACCTTGCAATTCTCATTACTGCACTTGCAAAATCTGAATGCTGCAAGGCCTATTAGGATCTCTACTTTTGTCTTCCATGTCCCCCCTCCCAATTGCCTTGTTGCCCCTCGAAACACTTGTGCATAGGTGCATTACAAATGACCAATAAATAAAATAAAATAACCCCCCTGTATCATCTTTTCAGGTGGCTAGGGAAGGGCCATCGCTTTTGTATCCTGACCATGGGGGTGGAGAAGCGAGAGAGGATCACCTCGGTGCAGGGCCCTCAGAGATTCAGAGTGGGGTACTGCTATGCAAGACATGATATCCTCCTTTCCCTTATTTAGGACCAACCTAACCCTCTCCCACCCTTTATGGGTTACTGCAAAACCTCTCCACTCGGTTCCCCACATTTAACATTTCAAAGTACTGGGATGCGGAAGAGGTGACTGAGAATAATGAACACTACACCTTCATTTTACCACTCTGGTACTGAGACAAAGAAGATGCCTGCAGAGTACTGTGCGGGTCAGGCATGTCTCATTGATCATGGTCAGGCAAGTGTAATTAGGCGTCCACACCTGCATCCTGTCAAGGGGTTGTAGGTGTATAAAGAGAGACCAGTGGAGCCTTTTATGAGGAGGCAGCTGTGGTGGGACCTGAAATGCAGCCAGGGTACCGGGCGACATTCCTGAGCTGAGGGAGCCTCCTTGACGGTGATTGACCAGCTGGGGCTGCAAACAAACAAGAGAGAGAGAGAGATGACACTGGCGCATGGATAATTCCAACCAGCATGAGAGCGGGGCTTGCAGAGGTTGGAGTTCCAGCCTGGGGAACAAACGGAACAGCAAGTATTGAAGCGCAGTATGAATGAAAACTTAAAACCAAGATGAATGATGCATATTGAATATCGAACTGAAATGGAAGTTTGAAATAGCACTAAATTATACATATTGAGCATTGAACTGAAGGGAAGTTAAAAACAGTGCTTAATTATATATATTGAATACCGAATTGAATGGAAGTTTTAAACAGCACTAAACCACGCATACTGACTACCGACCTGAATGGAAGTTTTAAACAGTGCTAAACTACACATATTGAACATCGAACTGATTGAAAAGCTAAAATTCAAACATGCTGAATACTGAACTGAAATATAACTTTATAAACAGAGCAAATAGCTATTGAAGGCTCAAAAGGAAAATACCCATATGAAAGCAACCTATGGAGAAAAGATCAAGTGTGAAGAAATGCAACAAGACCACCACAATGTGAATCTTTGGGACGGATACAGCGTGGCAAGGCCAAAGACTGACAAGGGGTGTGTGATAAGTTATGGCAAAGCCAGGAGACTAAATAGGAAAAGCCAGAAGATTATAAATCTGTACATGAAGTCAAGAGGCCAACAAGAAGAAACAAAATAAATAGGAACTTGTACACAGGGGCAAATACAAAGGGACCTGGGGGTCCTGGTTGCGCGACCTGTGATGGGTGGACCGTGTGGTCTGTCAACTGCGCCTAAACCAGTGAGCCCTAAATTGTGAAAGACAAAGAAGCTGAAAGACTGAAACACATTGGTTGCTATATTGAAGTCTTGGGGAAGGGAACCCTGAGAACTGTAAATAACGTCTTGAGGACAGCAGCACAAGACCCTCTGTGTTTGAACTGTGTTACTTTGAACTTGGGGAAGGAAACCCTGAGAGGTTTTTGGAACTGTTTGAACTTGAACAAGATAAATCCTGAGACTGTGTGGAACTTTCTGTAACTTGGGGAATGGGAGCTGAAGAAGCTAAGAGCTGGAAGAAGCTCATAAATGTGTGTTGATCACCATTTCTGTGATTATTGACATCCCTACTCACTAGTTTTAGTTGTGAAGGCAAGCATAGGTTTTGGACACAGACAGACTTTTACGTTAAACTCTTTGACTCATACTTTCCTTAGTTTTGTTCAGGTAGAGAAATCCCACCTTAGCATAGGGCAAGTTAGGCCTTTTACCATCCTTACATTTAAGTTAATACATATCCTTTATTTGAACTTTAAGTCTGTTGTCTGTATCTTGCTTCATGATGCTTTCACAGTAGCCAACATAAAAACCAATACAAAACAGAATATTTCCTGCCTATGTGTTATGGTGTGTTAATGAGTTTTATAAAGCGCACGCACGCCGAAGCATCTTGGCGCTAGGGAGAGACCGGAGGTAGACGAATTATACTAGCATAAAATTCAGAACAAATACGTTTTTAACAGCCAGAGGAAAGAAACAAGGTTCTCTGTGGCCCTCAAGGAAGCAGCCAGGGATTGCCACAACTTCATTCTGCCACATAAAAAGCACAACCACCCACAGGTTCCTTGATAGCAAGGAATCACCAGCAAACAAGCGCCAGCAAATCACAATTCACAGACAGGCACATAAGGACAGAACTTCTCCTGGAGATACTCTGAACCGGAGCTATAGAAAGCCTGTTGCACTATCACCATAGACTTGAAACGGACCCGCTGAAGGATCGGGAGCCAATGTAGAGAGTGAAGGTCAGGAGAAATGTGAGCACCATATGGAGTGTCAGTACAAACACAAGCAGCAAAGTTCTGCAGAGGTTGTAAACGATGAAGGAGCTACAGAGGTTGGGTTAAGAAAAGAGAATTGCAATAGTCCAGCCGACTTAAAACGGAGGAAGCTGTGACTAACGGCCTATGTTGAGCAGGAAGAAATGGCAAAACCTTACGAAAGACCCAAAGCTGGAAGAATCCTGTTTTGAAAATGGTGCCAACTTGTCTCTCCATTGATAGGGAGGCAGAATAAATGACTCCCAAATTCTTAACCTCCAAATCCGGGGAGGGGCATGGGCCAAGTTCCATAGGCCAAAAGGCCGAATACCACACGGCAGCAGGTGCAGAGATGGCCGCCTGAGGGCCGCACTGGAGGGACACCACCAGGGTCCCAGTCTTGTCCCCATTCAATTCCAGCCAGTTACTGCCCATCAACTCACTCACGGCCAACAGGCAAACTCCTAAGCGGAGAAGCGAGGCTTGGCTGGGAAGAGTCCAGCTGGACAATGATTTGCATGTCATCAGAATAGGAGTAACACCTGAAGCCGAAGGAGCAGATGAGCAGAAGAAGCGGCTGAACATAGATGTTGAAAAGAGCCTGGGGGAAGGCTGATCCCTGAGGCACCCCACACAACAGAACTGAAACGGCAGAGAAAAAAGAGGCCAGTATCAATGTTTGGCTGTGGTTGGCCAAAAAAGAGGCAAACCAGGCCAAAACCTGACCTGACAAGCCAGCTGCAGCCAGGTGATCCAGAAGTACCAAATGGTCAACTGTATCGAATGCCGCCAATAATTCTATAACAAAATGAGGGCTCCTATACCCCCTGTATCGACCAGCAAACAAAAATCATCATGCACCGAGAACAGGACACTTTTCCGTGCCTCGGCCCGGATGAAACCCTGACTGAAAACCCTGACTGAAAAGGACTCAAGAAGGAAGATTGCTCCAGAAGTGGAGAAACAAGAGATTCCAAAAATTTCATAAAGCAAGGGAGTGAAGAAATAGGTCAAAAATTTGCCGGAATAGATGGATCTAAGGAAGGCTTTTTCAGAAGCGGGATAGAAACCACTTGTTTAAGCTTGGATGCAATAGAGCCAGTTTGACAAGAGTTGTTTACCACTTCGGTTAGCCACATGGAAATCTCTGGTGTGATCACTTTCAAAATTCTTAGAGGAATGGCGTCTGAGGGTGGTGCATCGCAGACTCAACCGCCTGAGTTGAAAAAAGAGGAAGCACTGACCAGCACTGATAAGATAAGCCAAGAAAGCTTGTGAATGGGCAATCTGAGGAGTGGCATCCAAGGGAGCAGAAATAGCTTATACCACAGAAAATAATTCTCGAGGTTGATTTAAGGCATCTCATTATATAAATCTCACTAAATCAACAAAGGCATCCACTTTCAAACTTTCAATCTATATTCCGTATACATTGTATTCTACAAATACCAGACTTTATATATATTTCTATTGATTTTTCATCAGTCTATCTACACAGATTACGTTTGGTTTGTGTTTTCGCAAAATACAATTGTCTGCATGTTTCTATTTGAACAGTCTCTTGACAATTGATTTTCTCCAGAATCAAAGCAAGTATGCTACCAGAGAGGAGCTGCTTAAGACATTTTTCAATCACCTTTATAAATATGTATTTTTCTCTAGCATCAAGACAAGTATGGTGTCAGAGAAAAACTACTTAAACTCAAAACAACTCTTTCTTTTCACTTAACTCTACTATATAAGTGTGAAGTTGTTAATGTGAGGATTATGTGTAAGGCACATAATTTAAAAACAGGTTTGCATACATGAGTTCCTACAAGTTAGAATTTGAAATTGCTTTTCATTAATTTATTTACTCTGTCCTGAACCCACAGGTAAACTGGGTTCTCAATACACCTGGGCATAGCGTTCTTTAAACATGTATAAGTGACTTTCACTAAACGTGAGAGTACTGCTTGCAATCTGTACATATATGTGTGAGCTGCATGTGGCTTTACTTAATCATGAATTCCAATCTACTTATATTTCCGGCCTGGAGATATACTATTCTTCAGTGACAGAGATTTAGCTGAAGACACCCTTCTCTCTCACATTGCACAGTTCCCAATGAATGGAATTAATTTGTTCTGCATACATTTTGTCGCACACACATCTGATCTAAAACTGTTGCTCCCACCGGCTACAATAAAAGCATTTTATCACCCGATGCGATAGTACTTGCAAGTATATTATGGCCCACCATGACTCCACACCGGTTTAAACCACTAATTATAAATAATACTTAACTTTACAAAAACAATTCCACCTTATAGAGGGATTATAATATATACAGTTTTGAATTTCATTTTTCAATGCAAAGTCAATTAACCCTATAAGAACAATATCTCACTTTGCATTTTATAAATATGAGGAACAGAGGACATTGGGTATTAGCAGCTTTGTCCCTGTAATTGCACCTCCCTGCATTCCCAGTCCTGTTATCAGATTTTACCCTCATCAAATTGGACAATTTGGGGATTGCGGTTGATTTACCCTTCCAGATGTAACTTCTAGTTTTGGGAGAACCAACAGGGATCCCAGTTAGCTAGATATCATTCCTACAGCAAACCCTCATTTCAGGTGGCTTATTTGGAAATCAATCCCCATGCGTAGACTGGTCTTCCTTCTATGGGTTGTTCTGGCCCCCTTTTCTCAATGGACAGGTCTGCCATCTGAGTAGAGTTAGTCCTTCTGCTCCCCAATCTCCAGCTTCTTCCCCTTCCTAATATTCCTTACCCAATGTTCCGTAACTCTTCCGCTGTCCTATGTATATCCCATTAGATCCACCTCTAAACTGACTTGCCATATAACTGGAGTGTTTTCTTTTATCCACCTGGCCAGCAAAGGTGGAAGGGAAATTGCTATTTTTCTAAAAACAAAACAATTTTGTTTTTGACCAATATGTGCTACCTTGAAAAAGCGCATATCTCCAGATTCTGCAAGTTGGGAAGAACATTCAGAGACGTTAATGAAAATTATTCAATTAAATTTGACAATTGTACAAGTTTTTACAATGTTTTGACAATTTGGAACATGATGACCCCCATTTTGCATAATCTGATAGGTATTACTTATGGATATGACATATAAAGGTTTCAAGTAAATTGAAGGCAGCATGGTGATGCACCGATTATATTTGTGATCACATATTTTAATGCCAGCTTTTCTTATGTAAATTTGTTTGATTTCTTTTTGTCATGCAATTTATGCTGTTCTCCACCAGAGGACAGTAATAATACATGGCCCAAATATTCCCTCATAAATCACACAAATGGTCTATGGGAGCTTCAACATCCATCCATTGCTCCAAACATTTTAACTCAAAAAGGGATAGAAGTATTCAATTCCATTAGTTATTTTATCAAATGGCCTCAAGCTCACTAGGTCACCCTCACAGAAATGGATTATACCTGAAAAGGTTATCTCTTTAAGTAGCGCTGGTTTGCTGCTTATCTAGGTAAAGGGATAGAGGAGTGGTTAGTCCTAATCTCCCAAACTAAACTCTGGATCTGGTATATATCAATTTAGGTGAACTATACCCTATCTGCAGGGATGCTTCAGCAAAAAAAACTTTTAAAAACCTTTAATATTGTGTCAATGCTAATGACACTGGGGGAGGTACAATATAACTTAATTACTCCCTCTTGTGTGTCCATTAAAACACAGTTGTATTTGTGGTATGCTAAAGAAATATACTTGTTTAGCATTTACTAATTTATAGTTGTCCAAAGAAATCTAGGTATAAACTCTAGATTCTATTTGTTGACCAGTTTCAGTGGATTGTCAACTTATTTGTGAGTGCTTTTTTCAGGATCCCTAATTTTATATAGATCGAGTTACTAGTGGAAATATTTTAATAGTAGCGTAAAGTATTTTCCAGTACATTTTACCAATTAAGTTGCAGAACTGCTTTTCTTCATTCTTTATTGGTTGCTCCCTGTAGAGGGAGACATACATTGAATACCATGTTAAGATTTGATGTGGCTTCTCATTTAGTTCGGGGTTTCTTTTCTGTTTATCTGTTACCCACCATGTAATTTCATCTGGTAACCACATGGCCAACCACATCAATTGTCTTCCAAAACTGCCCTGTAATGAGAAACCACAGAGAGATCCTCAATATACAGACTCAGAGACATCATCCTTAACTTTCACCAATTAGACAGCATACCGTCTATACGCCTTTATGATCTTACCGGCATTTAACCGAGGCCATATATTTCTTTTATAAGTTCTTTTTTCATTAATTTGACTTTTCAGTCAACCAAATTGGTTATTTCTGTGAGGGTGACATATTGAGCTGGAGGCCATTTGAGAAAATAACCAGTGGAATTGAAAATGTGCATCTTTTATGTGTCTAAATATTCCCTCTACATGTTACTACTATCCAAAGCAAAATTGCGTTGGTGTGCATATTTGCCATAACCTTTCACCTTAAATAATTCAAGGCAGATGTCTGAGGCCCGGGCATCTGAATGTCAGTCACCTTTCTGTTGCCATCTTGAGTTAATGCATTTCTTAATGAGTTTATGAGAAGCAAGGCATGTAACAGACCTTCTTTGATACCAAAACCATGTGTCCTTTAGTGAATGCCTAACTAAATGTAGAGGGCTTATCTCCTTTAAAAAGCTGTTTTGCATACAATGGAGGATCATTTCAGGGTGGCCTAGAGCCATCTGGTCTGACCATTACATTAATAATCCTCTAACTGGCTCCAACTAGACTGGGGACATTTGGGCTCTTCAGCATGCCCTGCAAGCAAGAACAGGATTGTACATAATATTTCAATTCTCTTCTTTCATTTTAGCCCCTCTACGTTTTATTTCTCCATTTTTGCAATGATGACCTGCCTTTTCAATACCTCTCCTCCTCATCCTTACCTGGACCTCATATTTCCTCTTGTTTTCAGCTACCTCCTATCCCCACATTGCCTCTGCCTCCTCTGTATAGCTCTCTTCTGCCACCTCTCTCCACATCCAGCAATCCTGCATCTCACTTGCCAATATTGTCAATGCATACTCTACCAAATTGCCAATTCCTCATACCCGGGGCCTTGCCCATCCCACTGGGCCATCCTGCTTGGGAAGGAGGAAACTTGTGTGCACTTACTGTGGCTGTAATGTAGTGGGGTCACAAGTTCTTTTGTTATGTATTCAGCTCATTATAGTAAGTCTGCAGCTATGTGGTCTGAGGTGATTTCAGCATCAGCTGACATCTAGAATTTCAAGTAGATCATACAGCCGCCACTGATTGACACCTCACACTCTTTCTCCCTATCAGCAGCCATGTTTTCTTTCCACCCAATGTCATTCGCAAGCAGTCACTACATTCATAGGTCCTTTAAGGCTATCAGATGTTTTCCTCCAACTAGGGCATCACAACAGGGGACCATCATGTAAAGACACATTATTGCAGTGGCGTGTTCTAAGCATATGAGAAACACTTAAAAGAGGAGATGAATTACAAGTGAGCTGCTTGTGAGAGTCCTCTGCCTCAGTCCTGGAGTCAGGTGAGACTGTTCTGGGGATTCCCAATGTGCCTCCTGCGGGCCAAGCATCAGACTGTGTCTGGTTGCAACCGGTCCTATTGACCACTACCCCTGGGCAAAGGCAAGAGACTTTGTCACATGCCGCTAGTTGGGCTTCTCCTTGAATAGGGTATTCATGCCCACCCCTATCTTAAAGATGTGTTAATTTACTCTCAGTCCCTTCAACATAAATGTGAGAAGGGTGTGTGATGTGCTACCGCATCACGGATGGATTATCAACCATCAGAAACTTCACCTGAAATCTTCATGCCTCGAGAAGTTCATTGGAGTTTGCATTGATATCCAAATACGGAGAGGGTTCCTTTCTCACCACAGAGCTAAAAAGCTTCAATTTAGCCTGCAGATTATCTTGAGAATCCAAATAGCTTTGGCTCATCAGTGGCTTCTACTATTTATAGCACAATGAGCTAGACTACATCTAGTTTGTCATAAACTTCAATACTTGTTCCACAACTTGTGGGACTATGAAACCCTCATCACCATGTCTCAGTCTTAAAGATGGGATACCCAGTAGTGCTTTTTCAATCAGACCCCTTTCAAATGAATGCATTTCAAACCCCCCAGGCTTGCAGAAGTGACATCTGATTCCAGTGAAAGAGCAACTCTGAAATATAGTGGACTCTTTTGGGAAGCCAGGGGTAATTGGAGTATGCTTAGCCCTGTGACACTTCTAGTGTGGGTTGGTGAATCATGCAGTTCTTGTCTGCATGGACAACATTGTGAATACATTTTATGTGACTCGCAAAGCGTACAGCCTACACAGGTCTTTTGCAGATTTGGCATAACAACCGGCCATTTGTGGGCAATGTTAAGTTATGTCATGTTTGTCAGTCAAGTTATGTCATGTCAGGAACATTTATACAGCACTCTTACACCATGAGTGGCTTCTTAGCAGTGGATCAGCTAGCCTGCACATAGACGAAATTGACAGCTGAAGTTTAATTTAGGTTTAAGCAACTTCTGAATGTGTAGATGATCCCTAGTTTGCCAAATGAGGGTAGGAGGTTTGTTTCAAAGCGCTGCGGCCATGGAGGAAAAGGCTGTAATGCCTAGCTTGCATTATCGAAACTTGGAACAATTAAAATGACCATTCTTAGAAAACTGGAGACATTGATAGAGTTGGTATTAAGCCGAGATTCGAAGAATTTCAGTCAAGTCTTAAAAACACCACGGTGTGCTGTACAGAGGTTTTTAAAAAATAGTATGTTTTGGCACTGGAAGCCAACATAGAGCATTTAAGGCAATGGCGATGTGACTGTGCTTAGGGGTTTGATAAAGAAGGCAGGCCACACTGTCCTAAAGTCACCCTGTCCTAAAGTCACCCTGTTCAACGGATATTTTTCAAGTTGAAGGTAAGTTCTATTGTCACAATCGAAGTTGAACTGGACTGATGCCGGAATTTCCATGATGCAAAGGGAATGCATCAGGTATGGGAAATTGTCTTGATCAGATTCAGGTGGAAGAACCCTGTCTTCATAACTTGGGTGATCTGCGGGGCAAGGGAAAGTTCACTATCTGTCGTTGAACCAATGGATTTTACTGAGGGGTCATGCACTGGTCAATTGCCTAAGGATGGGGGCCAAAATTTATTGAGGTCCAAGGTGGCAAATTGACTCTCAAGATCTCCTTTTTGGTGTGATCGAGCTTGAGAAGATGTCTAAGCATCCAATGGTGAACAGCAGGCAGCAAGCCTCTGTATCTGTTGGCTTTCACATCAGTGGGAGACAATGTCATCTTCAATGCAATCTGGGTGCCATCAATATAATTAAAAAAAAATCAAAGCCAAAGTTTCAGATCAGTGACTCTACTAGAATAAAAGAAAAATGCTATAAAACGATGGGTAGAAGGGTTGAGCACAAACATCACATTTTACCTGAGAGATCTTAGATGCAAGGTGAGCCCAAGTTATCCTTTTATAACAATTGGTTGGAATGGAAGTGAACCAGGTAAGCATGGGGCCTTCGATGCCCAGGATTTCGATCAGGGAATTCAGGATTGTTGTTGATGTGAGGCTGTCATACTGATTGGAGGTACACAAACAATAGCAACAAGAAAAAAAGGATTGTGTCAGAAGTGGCAGTGAGTGGGAGCAGTAAGCGTACACACACGCAGTGTGGCTTGATGCTTGGACGAACTTCGGTGCCTTCCTCTAACTTGGAGGTTGGAAAGCTCAACTATGATCTGGGCACATGGTTTGCACCCTCCACAGACTCCTCCACGGACTGCAAATGGCAAAATAACAAAGATCAAGAGGAGGCCCATCTGAGTCCCCACTGAGGTCTGCAGAGTGGTGCTCCGGCCCCTCATCATCTTGGAGAGGAGTGGAGGTCGAGGCTTGCTCATGGGCGCTCATGGGCAGTAAGTGGTGAAGCCAGCTAGAGCGCCAAGCGGATAGGGTTACCAGCGCCTCAAACACTACTAGCGTTAATTAATAGTGGGGGTGGACATACTCTGCCATACAGCTCCTATACCCAGCGCCTACACCCAGCTCCCATACTCAGCAATATTAATATATTCACACACTATCATAATACCTAATATCCCAGACATCTATTGTGTTGGTTTTTTGTGGCAAGTGCAAACTGCACCCCACATGTAAAGGCATGGTCGGTGCCGGAAGAGGGACGGGAAGCAAGCTTGTACAATATTCTGGGAGAACACTCCACAAGGGCACAGTCTGGCGGTTAAACCTCTGTGGGAGGCACGAGAACTGTGTTTCTCTTTTTCTTTTGACCAATAGGTGAAAAAATTATTAAACTCCACATGTCATATGCGTATACACTGAAAACTCCAATGCCATGCCAAGATCGAAGAGTGGCAATCCATAACCCTTAAATCTTGGCTCCAAACAGACTGTGGATCAGATCCTGCAGCCAAAATGTTTAGTGGGAGCTATCTCTAATTCATGCCATGCCCAAGATATTCACAGTTATTTTCAGAAAAAAGTGGTGGCAAGAAAAGGGAAGCTAAGCTTGAAATACCCTGCCATAATTCCAGCAATAATGGAATGTATCGTTGATCATCTAATTTCCTTCTCAGAAATCTCTGACACAGCTTTGGTTGTGTGGGCAAACCAAATAGAAGCATCACAACCAGTAGACCCGAACCACAGACCATTTGTACTCCATGGCTTAGCTTTAAGGCTAGAAGTACGCCCTCCATGATTAAACAACAACGCAGACTCTAGGCCTCTGCAGCAGAATCAAATCACCCAGTTGACGGAAATTGCACGGGTACATTTTGACAAAAATAACTATACAGTTCATTCACAAACAAAAATTCTCCAAACAAAAAACGTATTGAAGGAAAGTATCAAGGAGGGCAAACTGGATCAACAGAAGGGTGGGGACTCTTTGTCAGTTCCACCCGAAGACAAACAAAGGACCACAGGAGTGGGAAGGGACCTGACTAAAAATCATGGATCTGAGAAAGGAGAGAGAAGGAATTTTTGTTCACAAGGGAGGCACTTATTGGCCTCCCCAATTCTCGACCCGGTCACCTCGAATTCCTCCACGAACGTATCAGTGTCTTTAATTCATCCAACCGGAGGAGATCAATAGAAGTACATTTGTCAGCAATGAATACAACATTTATAACGTTATCAAAGTTGTATGACTCATTAAAGTTATATGACTCATGAAACGAAAAGAAAAGTACTGCCCAAGCGCTCTTGCTCTCAATGATAATGCCAAAGATCACAGGCCTTTAGGGAAAAATTGACAAAAAGGAGCCCTCAAAGCCAACACACTAATCATCTAAGGATAGAGATCACCCTTCACACTTTATGATTCTGCAATTTTTGAATGGCCGGTCAGGGAGAGACCAGGCAGCACAAGAAGGGAGGACTATTGCTCAGGAAAGGCCCCTAGAGAATGGGCTGGAGGGGTCTGCACATAAGATTTAAGAACTAAGCCTTAGGGCTTGTGAGGAGGAGTTTCAGATTACTACTCTGACTGAGGAAGAAATTATAAAAGATCAGAGGTCTCCAAAAACAGTCTTTCAGATATTTGCAAACAAGAATCAGGGACCAAAGCTAATAAAAGAAATAAAGAAATGGAAAATCTGAAGTCCTTGCCATGACCCCATGCGTCCGGTTCAAGGGCGTTTTTAAGAGCCTTAACTCTTCCGGCAAAAGGACAATCGATGTCCGCTGCCAAAAGGAAGAAATCCGGAGAAATAAAAGGAAATTAGGGGTGAAACAAACAAAGGATATTAATTTGGAACAGGTGCACCTGGTGGAAGAGGACTCAAATCAAGAGGTAGATTCCACGAGTGCCCAGCTGACCAGTGACATCCTGAATTTAACTACTCATTCGACAGAAGAAACCCCAGCCTCATTTGCTTCAATTATGACACTGCAACCACCTATTCATAGTTGGGCAAACGCAATAATTCAGTATAGTGGTCAAAGTGGTGTGCAGACAGAAATGTAATTCCGATCAGAAATGGTAAAACCGGTAAAGGGGGATGCTCTCAACCAATTCTTGACTTTAGAACAAAGAAGGTTAGGAGTAGTTGACTCCCTACCAATAATCATGGTTAACCAAAATCTGAGGAGGGGAGGATAGCAGTCCAAAATCTAGAGCGATATCCTTTATTCTTGACAGATCCATATTTTATTCCAGGAGGTGACATAACAAAACCAGGAGAGGAATATAGGTATACCCTTGATGGCTATTTAGAAAGAGGGGAGGCCCTGGTGGAGGAACAAGTAGAGGAAGGCCATAATGTAAATTAAGAATGTTGTCTGCTGCTAGAATCCTGGTCAGAACTAAAGTCTCTGTGAGTAATGAACAGAGCAAACATACTAGGATTATTTGCTATGATACCGCATCTGAGCTCTATTGCATCAAGAGACACAGGGCCTCATTCTAAATTTGCCGGTCCGGAAACAACGGTGCCGGTAAGCTTACCAGCACCGATGTTTCCAGACCGGCAAACTACGGGTTTGCCTGCCGGAGCCGATGTGCCCAACAGGTCTGATCTTGCCGGGCACATCGGTCACAGCAGGCAATGCCGGCACGGAAGCACTTGCACCGTTAATAACAGTGCTGGTGCTTCCGTGTCCCCATTCCCATAGAGTCCTATTGGACTCTATGGGAATGGGGACTAACGAAATTGCCGGCTCCTGATTTACCGGGCGCCAAACTTGGAATAGCCCGGTGGCACCGGCACAGTTACTGCTGGACCCGTAATGAGGCTCATAGATCAGGTGGAATTTGTAAATGAAAAAGATCTGTTCAGATTATTCTTGAACATTCCATCAAGGCTGATAAAGGATGTGATTATGGAGGTGCGTTTACAATTTCGTCCACTTGGTTATGCAATTTTTGAAGTTAAGGATTGGGAAATCCAACAAGTCTGGTTACAGCCACCAATAGCCACAATTAAAACCCCTTTACAGGACCAAATGTGGCCATTGAGGATTACATGCTGACATGGAAGTCATTGGTGGGGAAAGATTAATTGAATATGTTCATAACACTGAGAACACCTTGGCGGAAAAAGATTGGTCCCGGCTCCTAGGGATTCTGGCAGACAAGACAGAGATTAAAAAGCCACAAAAGGGTTCAGATGGCCTGCACATGCAGATGGAGACTTGGAATACGAGAGGATATAAACATCTGATAGTTAACAAGGAAAACCCCTTGACATGGTCGACGAAAGGCTTAGTCCTAGATGGCTACTCACTTTTCCAAGTAAGAGCGACCAAAGGTCAAAGTGGTAGACTAACATCAGATCTACTAACAGTGTTTAGAAATGGCCAAGGGTTGGGCCTTCATCCATGGTTGTCCCCAAATGGGTTTGCCCAGTTGTCGCATCTGTCCTGGTTGACGGAGGAAAGAAGAGAATCCAGCTCAGTGGGGTTAATTAAGTTATACTTGAACCCGTTGGAGATAGCTATGGAGGCGTTCTTAAAGGGAGTGATACTTCTACTGGATGTGTGTGTTTTGGACTCTTTACCAGACGGGGTGGTGATAGTGGGGATCTGAATATCTTGTGTCTCTTCAAGTCTACAGAGGCAAAAAACTTAAGAACTAAGGCGTGGATGGAACTAATGACAAGTAGAGATGTCTTGATGGTAAATGGCATGTTGAAAGGGGATATTCCCCCCGTGCCCCACATGGTCTAGCAGCTGATAAACACCAACTCTTGATTATTTCTTTGCATCAAGCAATCTGTATGGATGGCTTGAAGACTTAAAGGTGATTCCGTACACAAAAAGTGATCATGATTTGGCGACTACTGCTTGGTCCTTCTCAACACCATCACACATAATGGATATATATGGAGAAATTCTGATGGTAGCAACGGGACAAAGTCACTTCATTTGGTCTAGTAAAGCTCGATGGAGCTTGTAAAGAACCTTCAGATTCGGCATATGCAACTACCACTGTCCATTCAGGACTATCACGCTGGCGTAGAAGAGGGTTCAGACGAGCTCTTAAGCATGTCATTTTCCCTGAGAACCTCAGTTTATATAGCCGAGTGATCTGTTCAAGCAAGTAGCGATGGTGCGCACCAGTGGTCAATACTGTGCATGGCTGACTTTAATCTCCGTATTTTACAGCACATCCCAGGAAGGGAGAACATTGAGAATGTTTGGGTGGATTTTGTTGGGCCCATCTGTCTGGAGGTAACAGTAAACCTGGAGGTATTTCAAATACTGTGGCCTTTTAAGGCCTGCTTGATTATATGTTTGAAGATGCTTACCTTGTCTGATATTCTGATGGAATACTACTTGTGGTAAATTACACCTAATTGTGATTTAATACTTCACAAAAACTCCACCCAACAGTTCGGGGTAAACATTTTAAACATATTCCCTGATGTTTTAAAAACGTTTTTTAACTGTAATGAAGGGAAACAAAAGCACTTCCCTTCATCAGAGAACAAAACGTTCTGAATGGAGACAACAAGGTGAATGCCCTCAGTCTCACACTCCACCGTGAAATGTAGGGAAGGGATGCAAAAAATCATCATTACTAATAAATGAATGCAGACCTTCAGAAATACTGTGCGCAGTATTTCCGCAAATCCCTCTCTTACCACCTTATTTCCCATAGTTTGGCAGATTTCAAGAATTACTGCATGTGGTAGCTGTAATTACTGCATGCACTAAGTCTTAGTGAAACTCTCACAAAGTCGTAAGGACGTCCCCAATAGGGTCTTTCCATCCTCATGGATCGTTCCCTGCGCAAAGAATGATTTACCCTCATCGTCCTAGCTCCAGTCAATTTATGGGTAGTTGTTTCCAGTTCCAACAATCAGCTTACAGTCTATTGTTCCTGGTGCAGGGTTCCCAGGATATGGGCAATAGCTGCCATATTGATCGGGTGACTTGAGAGGTCTCCCCTTTCTCCTCTAAGTCCCCTCTTTCCCTGGGAGTTGTGCAAAATCAGATCAGAGAAGGCACTGGTGATCTTGCCCTAATGACATGGTTCCCTCTCCTCTTATCCAGATTAGCGTCCCCAGAGTGAGAAATTCCTTTGACTCCTCCTGCACCGGAGTGTCTTCTCTTCCAGAACAGGCGCTGTTTTGTTCTGAACTTCCTGGTGTGAAAACTGAAAGAAGGGGTTTGTCAAAAAGAGGCATGTCTGACATTAGTACCCAGCATGCACTGCGCACCGGGAATACAACGTGAGGATTGGCTCTTTTCCGAGCCACACCACACAGTATTCCTGTGTACGCCACTGCGTCCTGCGCGTGCCGGTGACTCTGTTCCAGGCAAGGGGCGTGGCAGCCCCTTATCCAATGAGGAGGCTCGAAACAGGGCAATCCCCGCTCCAAGCCTCCCCATGTCTGGAGGCTGCCTTCGTCCCCCGCCAGATACTCAGGTTAGTTTTTTTTTCTCCACCCCATGCCCCGCAAACTATCCCCTCCCCGCCCTCCCAACCCACTTACCTTCTTTTTTCTTCTTTCCTTGCGGGCGAACGCGCTGCAAACACTTCTGTTCCCAGCGCGTCCGCTCCCGATGGCCACCATGGAAAGGGAAAACGGACTACGTTTTCCCTTTCCGGGCGGCCATTTTTTGTAACTTTTTTTTTTGTTTCGAGCGTTTCGAAAACAGAAAAAAATGCCATTATTACCCCGGTGTTACGGTCCGGGGTACTAATGGCTATAAGACCCGAGGCGGCGGGTCAATACCGCCCATGGTAATGCCCCTGGGGCTTCGTTAAGGCCCTCGATGCGCTCAGGCCTGTAACTATAGCCCCGGGAGCATTACATGGGGCAGTATTGGCCCGCCGCCTTGGGTCTTATGCCACAGTGTTGCCCAAATCATTCAGAGATTTGGTTGGCCTACAAGTGGTCGGTCTTATAAAAAATATTGCCCACAGTTTATTGAATGGAGTTTCGAGAAAGACTCTTGCCCCCTGTCTTCTATTCCTAAAGGGGTTCGAAGTTTCAAGAGGATGGTTTTGGCGGGAGGCTGGCGGCTTTCTTTCACCCTTTGAGACCCACGGTCAGCTTTTAGGGAATTGAAGGATCGATGGGAGGGTGCCTCTGAAGTTTAGGGCGTTATTCTTCTGGGTTCTTAATGGGTTTTCTTCGTGCTATGCCTCCCATAAAATAACCTCTTCCCCTTGGGATCTTCCCTTGGTCCTCAAGGCGCTATCTTATTAATTTTGTAATCTCATCTGGAGACACCCCTTAAGTGCCAAGCACCTTTTTGCATAGACTTGCATAATAGCCTGGCATCTCTATTTGAAGTTTATTTTTTCAGTCGGGACTAGTCAGCCAGACGCCTGCCGCCTGGAGGCAGCGTCAGTCTGGCTCATCGGTCTTTCGGCCCATGGTCGAACGCAATTGACTTTGGAATGGCACCTGGGCCGGTTTTATAGGCTGAGTAGTGTGGGCTCCCCCCTGCTCTTATACCTGACACCTGTTACCTGTGATAATGAAATGATAGCACAGACCATATTTTTGCTTTGTGGAAAAATTGTGGCCGTAGGCCCTTTTATTTTCTACAGAAAATAATGCCACACAATAATCATGACAGCCAAACATCATTAATAATCGCTTTTGGGCACCTCGTGTCCAGGGGTTATGGATGCCGAGCCTTCCCTTAGGCTCGTTTTCGTTGCCCTGTGGCATCCCTTCCTGGGCACGTGCCGCCACCTACGACTTTTCATCTACCATGTACCGATGACGAGTACTTGGCGTTCTTGATCCTGTTCCTTCTTCTTTTTGCCGGGTGGGTTGGGTGGTAAACATTTCTTTATCCCCCTTTCTCAGGTCCGGGGAGCTTACCCGAGTGAGGTGAGCTCTGGACCTGTTTGTGCTTACCTTGGTTTTTACCGGGGTATTTATCCTCCCAGTCCCCTTTTGTTGTTTTGTTGGGGGCCGGGCTTCCTGCCCCCCCCTGCTGTTTTTCCTTCGCACCTTTTGGTGTGTTCCTCTGGCAACGCTGGGGGTGGGGGTGCCGCTTTGGCTGCCCCTCCCTCTGTGTTTCCCGCCGTTTGACTCCCCCACCCTGCGCCTAACCCCCCAGGCCCTCCATCGTGTCACACTTTGTATGGCACGGGGCCTGGGGCATAGGCTGAGTAGTGTGGGCTCCCCCCTGCTCTTATACCTGACACCTGTTACCTGTGATAATGAAATGATAGCACAGACCATATTTTTGCTTTGTGGAAAAATTGTGGTCGTAGGCCCTTTTATTTTCTACTGAAAATAATGCCACACAATAATCATGACAGCCAAACATCATTAATAATCGCTTTTGGGCAGCTCGTGTCCAGGGGTATGGATGCCGAGCCTTCCCTTAGGCTTGTTTTCGTTGCCCTGTCGCATCCCTTCCTGGACACGTGCCGCCACGCCTGAGGGGGTGTTGCCTAACCCGCTCAGGTCCCCCCAAACAGCGAACCTATTTGCATCCGCGAGCTGCCAATGCTTGAACGATGTTGTCCGTAAATCTGCCCATCCCTTTATTGGATAAGTGCACCCCGTCCTGATGAAACCACTCATTATGTGATAGCCCATGCCTTATGAAATGGAGGCCCGTGCTCCTACAGTATTTTTCTACAGTTTTGTTTAGTTTTTTCCGTGCTGTCTCAATGGCCTGCCTTCTGCGTGCCCCATACCAAATTCTGCGGGTAATTATTTCTGACATGAAAATTTCCGTTTTCCACCAACAGTGTGCTATCGCCCTTAAGGACTCGCACATGTTGCGCATCAGCTCGCCCCTATTTTTTTTAACCAAATCATTGCCCCGAGGCGGATGACCAGGTATTCAGGGGGATCCCTGAACCCGATAAAATCCGATAGCCGGTCGTGGATGTCCTCCCAATGCATTCCTGGGAGGCCCCACCAGGAAGTTATTGTCCGTTTAAAATGCAAACCTTCTCTGAAATCCTCGATCCACCTGCCTGCACGTGTCACGAATGAATGGCCGACTATCCATGCCGACTTGTAGGGGGTCTCATCTGCGTGGGTGGATGGGAGATGAATTATATCAAATATTCTCGCACATATTTTTTGAAACATTGTGACTTCCACCCCCCAATTTTCTTTACTCCTTTTGCCCCTAGCCCCCCTACCCATGCAGAGGTGGCTGCCCCTATCCTGAAAGAGTGGGTTCCAAACTCGGCTGCGTCCCACCCTGCTTTCGCTATGGTTTTATTTAGTACGGCTTGGAATTGATATCTGCTGAGGGCTCTGCCGTCTCTATGTATCAATAGCTGCCCCCCAACTTCAGGACGCACTTTGAGAAATTGCTCGGTAATGCACCTGGGGCAGTGGTCTCTTTCTTTAATACAATTTAGCTCAATTGTTCGCCCCTTCCCTCCTTGGTCCGTTTTTGATCTCCTTAGTAGTATGGACATACCCTTAGATCCTATGCTGATGTCGCTCCTTGCTAGCCCGTCTCCCGCCATCTTGTTACTTGCTACAAGCTCCCCGACCCTGAATGCCCCATAGTATGCCAATGCGAACGCTGCCCTGAACAGCATACTCTCATAGCTGTCGCTACATGTGCTATGCAATAATTGCAACAATTTTACTACTTTCAAAAAATTCAGGGGCCTCCTGTTGTCTGGTTTCCTGCCTTCTAACCTAGTCCACCCCTTCATTGCGTATTTTACGAGGGTTTGTTGTCGGGTCTGCCAACCGAGCCACCTTTGCCGTATAAGCGACTGCGGCCAAATGTGCTGCCGCCCAGCTTTTCCTCTTCCCTTGTGAAAATGCACTCCCCAAAAAGTCACACAAATTGGAGACTGTGATATCCCCCACATCTTTCACATCTTTCACTTTTGATTCACTCAACATATTATTCACATATTTTTTATATTGCTCACCAGTTTTATATGTTATGGCGTTTCTGGCCAATCTTTCTACCACTTGCTCCTGTGGGCCTTCTTCCTCTTCTGAGTCAACCTCGTGGCTAACTGACCCTTTTCCCATGCCTCCAGCGGTACCCATGTCTTTTTTGGTGTGGGCGTTTTCATCCTTCTTGCATCTGGCCGTAGTTCTCTGAACCTGCTCCACTGAAAACGAGACAAGGCATCAGCGACCATATTTGCTTCACCGGCGATGTGTCTCGCCCTTATGTTAACATTATTAAAGCCAGAGTTATTGCCCTCAATAACTCCAAGACCAGCGGGCAAGAAGCGTTTCCGTTATTTATTACATGCACTACTGCCATGTTATCCGACCATACATTTGCTGTTTAGTTTTGTTTCCCATGCACACAGTGCTACCCAGATCGGAAATAGCTCTAAAAGTGTAATGTTACTTGTCTATGCTGCCTCACGCCATGCCTCTGGCCATCTTTCTGCGCACTATTCTGTACCCAATATTGCACCAAAGCCAAAACCACCAGCTGCATCCGTGAACAACACCCTTTCGTTGTCTTCGTTTACAGGCGTGCGCCAGATCACTGAACCATTGAAAGCTTTTAAGAATTCTGCCCAAACCTCCAAGTCTTTCTTTATTGCTCCACCGATCCGCACCCTGTGGTGCCCCACCTTAGCACCCTTTGTTCTTTGTTCGACCCTTCTCTGGAATATCCTGCCTTGCGGTATGACCCTCCCCGCAAAGTTCAATTTCCCTGCTAGTGATTACAACTCCCTTACTGTGGCCTTGTTCCTCCCTTTCAGATCTGTGATTGTACCTAGCAAGTCCGCCACCTTCTCCTCCGGGATCCTGCACACCCCGACCCGTGAGTCAATTTCGATGCCTAAAAATTGTATCACTTGAGTTGGCCCCATCGTTTTTTCTTCTGCAAGCGGAAAACCCCACTCTTCTGTTAATGCCGTGAATTTCTTCAAGGTATTTTTACACAGCTCGGAACCTTGTGGACCTACAAATAGAAAATCGTCCAGGTAATGGACTACCTGTGCCCCCTTCATTTCCTTTGTAAGAGCCCATTGCAGGAAAGAGCTCACTTTTTCAAAGTATGCGCAAGAAATGGCATAGCCCATAGGGAGACATTTGTCCACAAAGTATTTGCCCTCCCAGTGCATGCACAACCATCTCTGTGATTCGCTCCTCACTGGCAATAGGCGAAACGCTGACTTAATGTCTGCTTTCGCCATCCAAGCTCCCTGCCCCGCTTTCCTGACTAACTGCACTGCTTCCAGGAAATCCGAGTAGTCTACCGACGACGCCTCTTGTGTGATGCCGTCGTTAACCGAGGCCCCTGGTGGATATGAAAGGTGGTGAATCAGCCTAAACTCGCCTGCCTCTTTTTTTGGGACTAAGCCCAAAGGTGAGCATATATATTCTTTAAAAGGAGGGGAACTATAAGGGCCTCCCATCCTCCCTAGCTCAATTTCTTTTCTGATTTTTTTGCCCACCAACTCCTTATTTTCTAAAGCGGATTTCAGGTTTTTTGGAGTGTTCTGGGAGCCCTGTCCATTAAACGGTATTATGAAACCTTCTTGGAAACCTCGCCTTATTGTTTCTGCTCCATCCTGGTCTGGGAACACCCTTAGCCACTTTTCCATATTCTCGATTTTCACTGGTGAGGCCCCTTTCTCTCCTTTGCTCCTAGTTCTGTTTTTCTGGTACCCTGTACTTACTGGGCGCTGCTCTGGTGCATTTGGTAGTAATATGCTCTCCTCTGCAAATCTCGCATCTGTGATTGAATTTACATTTCTTCCCCCAGCTGCATGGTATTCCCTTCTCAAAATTACGGCATTGTGCTGGCTCTGACTTTGCTGTCCCGTTACTCCCTTTACCACCCCCTTGTGCTGTTGGAGGTATGTTGCTCTGCCACCCTCTCTGTGCCTCGTACTGTCTACTCTGAAAATTCTGCTCCCTTGCTCTGTCATAATAGTTATTGTATCTCCTGTTGTTGTATCTGTACTCGCTTCTATAATCGGTCTGGCCATACTGTTTCCTATAATAGCTCCCTGCATTATACTGTTCCCTGGTATCCCATTTCTCTTTTAGCACATTAAATATGTATAGATTGTAATTTTCTTCATCCCACCCTATATCCGGGAAGCAATCCATTTCTTTCCTGAATTCATGGTCATATTCCTTCCATGCATCACCCCCAAATGCTTTGTACACCCTCAAGACTCTCTGTTGATATGTCACTAGCGATGGGCCGTCCTTGGGAAATTTCTGCAAGATGATTGAGGACATTATCTGAAATGCTGCTGTCCAATTGTCAAAATTCCTTGACACAGCTGTTCTTTTTAATAAGCCCTTTTCATCCTCTTTTATGTCTTCCTTTGATACATCATGACCCCTTTTCTGTACGTCTAGCAGGGCGAAGATATCTATCAATTATTTTCTCCATATCTTCTCCTTTATCTTGTCGCTAATGTACCAAGCTTGTGCTTTTAAGGACCTCCCTTGTGCATCCTTGCCTATCGTGGGCCTGCCATATTTGGTCATAATTGTGATGGGTTCTGTCGTTTTTTCTATGGCGGGCCCTATCATAGCCACTGGAGTGTTGGTAGGTGACCCCTGGGGACCAGAAATTTGGGGAAGCCCCTGTGAGATGGGAACCCTGCTGTCTGTTAGCCCTTGCTCGCGTGCCCCTGATCTATACCTGCCTTATCCTTTTTTTGTTTTTCCTTACTTATGACCCCCTTCGTTTTCGCCCATGCTTGAACGTGGTCCCTCTCTTTGTCTTCGCTACTTTCTGTATCAGATGCCACCCTTTTGTGCTCTTTTATTCTCCCTTTACTGGTTCTGGGCGACTTACCCTGAGCCGTGATACATGCATTTAAAACTTTCACCATTTTGTCAATATTGTTATTCAATTTTACGATACCTTTCTTGGTTCCTTTCTTCCGTTTTATTTTTGGCATCTCTGGCTCTTGTGACTCCCTTGTTATCTCTCTTAACCTCTTTTGGCCTTGAGGTACTGCAGCTTCTTCATCGCTGCCAGCAGACTCCTCGAGCAGCAAGGGCGACATTGCCCTAGCCCTTTCTTCCGTCTGCACCACATCCAGCACCCATTGTGCCCCATACTCTTTCTCTGCCTTTTTGGCCCATGCACTGAATTCCTGTGCTCTCTTTGCTCTTTCCTCTGCCATTTTTTCCTTTTCGACCTTTCCTTCCAAGTTGTTGACTCCACTGGGATTGAACCCCAACTTTTGGCTTTTTTATATTGCCTAAAATCTATTCCCTGCTTCCCGTATTCAATTAAGTGTTGCCGGCGTGTTTTACAAAATTATTTAAATATCTATCCGCTCCAAGAAATTTCAATGCCAAAATTCGACTCTCGTGGGATCCGAACCCACCACCTTTGAAAGACTCAATTTGCCAAGACCGACGTGCAATCCATTGCGCCACCGCGCCTGATACTTATTTTTCAGCTACAGAGCTCTTGCAGGCTCACTTGCGTCACAGCTGCCCTCTGCAGGCGTTGCCAGCCGTGCGTGCCGCGTTGTAGCCCCACCCCTTTTTTGTAATGAACCCTTTGCCGGCTCGTGTTCTCCGGCCGCTGCCGGATGGCCTTTACTTTCTATATGGGCGGGCCTGATGCTGCTTTGTGTTGCTTCTTGCAGCCCACGCCGCGTCCCTGCTCCGCTGTCTAAAAAGACACACCGATCAGGGGATTAGAACTCAGCCTCCTGCAGTGCAAGTCCAAGCACCTATCACGCAACCGGTCTCCTCCCTCGTGAACTCCGACTGCTGCCTTTGCTTGTACGGGGGCGGGCCTGATGCTGCTTCCGTTATTTCTTGAAGCCCACGCCGTTCCCTGCTCCGCTGGCGTCCTTCTTCCTGATGCCGGGCTGCCTCCTCCGACGCCTCCGACGTCCGATGGACCTCACGCCGTAGCTTGCCAATCCCGCTCGTCCTCCGGCTTCCTCGCTGCAACCCGACAAAGGTGTCACCTGCAGAAGGGGAGAAGAGACACAGAAACGGTAAGCCCGCCGAGGCAAACGTTTCTTTATCCCCCTTTCTCAGGTCCGGGGAGCTTACCCGAGTGAGGTGAGCTCCGGACCTGTTTGTGCTTACCTTGGTTTTTACTGGGGTATTTATCCTCCCAGTCCCCTTTGTTGTTTTGTTGGGGGCCGGGCTTCCTGCCCCCCCCTGCTGTTTTTCCTTCGCACCTTTTGGTGTGTTCCTCTGGCAACGCTGTGGGTGGGGGCGCCGCTTTGGCTGCCCCTCCCTCTGTGTTTCCCGCCGTTTGAGTCCCCCACCCTGCGCCTAACCCCCCAGGCCCTCCATCGTGTCACACTTTGTATGGCACGGGGCCTGGGGCATAAACTGGCTTGGGGCCGGTTTTATCAACGTTATATTAGTGTGTGCGCGAGTGTGTCTCTTATAACGTTGCCTTTCCCGCTGCTGAATGTCGCCAATTCCCTGCATCGCAGATGCCTTTTGCTTTGATGAATGTACCAAGCATGAGGCCGTGTTGGCAGTGCCCAGCCCCCAGCCACCCAGCCAGCCAGCGTGCCGCGCGCTCGCTCATAGGGGTTGGGTCGTGTGAGCTCAGGGTTGGTCGGGACATGTTTGATTTTGGTTGCCTGCTGGCTGGCCTGCCTGGGGCGGGGGGTGGGAGGGGGCTGGCTGGCCTGAGGCTGCCACCTGCCCAACACCTCTGCTGAGCATCGGGGCAGGGCCAGGGCCTGTTGTGAGCAGGCAGCCAATGCGGGTGAGGCATGACGTGTCCCGTGACTCTTCATGGTGTGCTGGGTGCGCAGCCAACACGTGGACGGAGGGAACACTGACTGCGCAGGCCTTAGAGCAGGCTGCAGGCAAAGAGCACATGCGGCGCAAGCACGATGAGGAAGAAGCCTATTCCTGCCTGCCTGGCCCAACCTGAGCCTAGGAGGACTGTCTGTCTGGAGACAGAATTTGGGCACGGTCCGGTGGGCCGGCGTGCTTAGAACATTCAGTAAGTAACTGTCAAATAAAAACATCAATTTTAAGTGGCTGGGCCGGGTGGGAGTCAGGTCGGGTGTCGGCAAAGAAACGAAAGTGGAGTGAATTGTATTTGTATTGTAGTAGTGTAAATATAAAGCCCACTTTAAAACATAATTGTTGGAAATGTGAGGCTGTAACAGATCTGCTGCAGTCAGAAATGTGCGAAGCCTGTAACTTGCAAGTTGGTTTTGCAGCCGGTCCAATGCGGGATTGGATTTGGTCCCCAAAGGCTGATTTCATGAGCGCTATCATGAGTTGGCTACTAGTAAAATCTGCTATTTACAGTGTTATGCATTCGAAAAAAAATTGAAACTCGGTATATATGGGGTAAAAATGTATTGATCCTTCTGCTGTAATAAACGATGCCATTGTTGCCAAAATCATCTGCGCCCATATTATCATTGCTTCTACTATGAAAGGCTAGGATTTAAGCCATGATCAGGCTGGACAGAGATCATCGAAGCATGTACATTAAGCAACTAAGCTACCTTGGCAGCTTCATTTGCCCAGAGAAGCCCCTTCAGGTCCCAAAGAGCAGAATACCCAAGGGAAGAATAGCTCCAACTGCTCGAGTACCTGACTGGTTATCCCTTTCCACCGAGTCACCAGGTGGGATGTCTTGGGAATTGCTGCTGGCGATATAATAAGTCTTGCAATAGTCTTGCTAGCGGCTGTGTAGGTTAACATTTAGTTGTTCTGCAACCACTGCCCATCTGTGTCCCTCAACGGCGGTCCATGTATGACCCTGGGAGGCCATGTCTGTTTTTTGCTCAGGTGCTGTCTGGAAGAGCTACGTGCCTTTCTGCTACTTGTTGGACACAGTACAAACATGTGATTTTTGTCATATTAGCAGGCTACATATGAACTGAGCATTTCAGAGCCTGCTCCTGTTGGACTTATGACGTGTTCCTGTTTGAGCAGGGCTATTTTATTTTAAAGGGGAACTTCATTGGAACAGTATTTTTAAACCATGGCACACGACACAAATGATGTTTTTTACCATGGCACACGACATGGCACAGTAACAAGTGTTCTGGCGCAGATGATCTCAGTGGCACAGCAATGATGTGTGTGCAAACTACAATCTGATCTATGATTATGGGGAAAAAAGATGAGCATTTCGCTGTTGCCAATCTATAAATTACGAGTGAAGTCGTTCAGATCTGATCTGCTCACATAGCTCCTTTCTTAGTGATGGGTTCACACAGGCCCTGTGTGCAGCCGGCTCGCCAGGATCACACAGGCCCTGTGTGCAGCCGGCTCGCCAAAATCACACAGGCCCTGGGTGCAGCCGGCTCGCCAGGATCACACTTGCAGCCAGCTCGCCAGGATCACACAGGCCCTGGGTGCAGCCGGCTCGCCAGGATCACACTTGCAGCCGACTCGCCAGGATCGCACAGGCTCTGTGTGCAGCCAGCTCGCCAGGATCACACAGGCCCGGTGTGCAGCCGACTCGCCAGGATCAGAAAGGCCCTGTGTGCAGCCGGCTCGCCAGGATCACACAGGCCCTGTGTGCAGCCGGCTCGCCAAAATCACACAGGCCCTGTGTGCAGCCGGCTCGCCAAAATCACACAGGTCCTGGGTGCAGCCGGCTCGCCAGGATCGCACAGGCCCTGTGTGCCGCCGGCTCGCCAGAATCACACAGGCCCTGTGTGGAGCCGGCTCGCCAGGATCACACAGGCCCTGTGTGCAGCCGGCTCGCCAAAATCACACAGGCCCTGGGTGCAGCCGGCTCGCCAAAATCGCACAGGCCCTGGGTGCAGCCGGCTCGCCAGGATCGCACAGGCCCTATGTGCAGCCAGCTCGCCAGGATCACACAGGCCCGGTGTGCAGCCGACTCGCCAGGATCACAAAGGCCCTGTGTGCAGCCGGCTCGCCAGGATCACACAGGCCCTGTGTGCAGCCGGCTCGCCAAAATCACACAGGTCCTGGGTGCAGCCGGCTCGCCAGGATCGCACAGGCCCTGTGTGCAGCCGGCTCGCCAGAATCACACAGGCCCTGTGTGGAGCCGGCTCGCCAGGATCACACAGGCCCTGTGTGCAGCCGGCTCGCCAAAATCACACAGGCCCTGGGTGCAGCCGGCTCGCCAGGATCGCACAGGCCCTGGGTGCAGCCGGCTCGCCAGGATCGCACAGGCCCTGTGTGCAGCCAGCTCGCCAGGATCACACAGGCCCGGTGTGCAGCCGACTCGCCAGGATCACAAAGGCCCTGTGTGCAGCCGGCTCGCCAAAATCACACAGGCCCTGTGTGCAGCCGGCTCGCCAAAATGACACAGGTCCTGGGTGCAGCCAGCTCGCCAGGATCACACAGGATCTGTGTGCAGCCAGCTCGCCAAGGTCACACAGGCCCTGGGGGCAGCCGGCTCGCCAAGATCACACAGGCCCTGGGGGCAGCCGGCTCGCCAGGATCGCACAGGACCTGTGTGCAGCCGGCTTGCTAGGATCACACAGGCCCTGGGGGCAGTTGGCTCGCCAGGATCACAGAGGTTCTGTGTGCATCCGTCTCGCGCTCACCCCACTGGCAGCAGCTGCTCAGCACTGCTGGAAAAGAATCAACCATGGAATGATCGAATCCATAAACCTCCGGGCCCTTTCTAATAGCATTCATTATTCAGCTTTCAGGGACAATTAAAACAGACTTTTCTCAAATGAAACACGTGATGGCTAGTTTGCCATATGTAAATATTTGGCTGCCGCTTGATTCACAAAGCGTGTTTTTAAATCCCATTGAAAAACTTCTTAGTGAATAACCAGGCCCGTCCTGTCGCAGCCTGGTCTGCACATTGCACAGTGTGAGGCATCACCACCCTGTCAGCCTTTCCGGGTGAACCATTTTAAAGAGCAGCTTTTGTGGGCTGCTCGAGGCTCCTTTTTTTTTTTTTAATGGTGTTAGTAAGGCAAGAGATTGACTTCGGTCGGGTCCCTCCCTGCGTTCTCCCTACAGTCATTAGAAAGCAGTGGCACGCCATCAATTTCCAATTGGCAGGGCCAATAGACACATGCTCTGTTATCCCAATGCTCTGTGCGCGATGCGTGCAGATTTTCACTATATTGCCTCTGTTTTTAGGTGACATAATATGATCTAGTGATGCCATGGCGCTGTCCGCATGGTCAAGGGCTATGCTTCAAAGGAAGCTGGCATCGCCTTAGCCTGCCTAGTTATCAATCATGTACAGCCTAGGCTGCAGTTTAAAAGCCATGTGTTTGCACGTTTTTAAGATGCATCAAATTTAGGTTAACACACGTTCATCACAATGAGACATTAACAGCTTTTTAATCTTTATAAATACAGGTACTGATTTCAGAAACTCTGACACCTTTGATAAATATGCAAAGCTGTCTCCGTTCATGTTATTTAACACTGGGACATTACAGGGGCCTACAGAGGGGAATGATGCACTGCAGGTTCCAGGAAGTTGCAAATCATTAGGATGCATAAATACATTCACTCGTGCAGTCATTCATGGAAAGGTGCCTTCATTACCAGATGTATGGTGAATGATTAAGAGACAGCGAGCCATGCACAGTAGTGTAGGAATACGTTTCTTGGTTAACATTGGTGAGAGTAAAAAAGAAATTGGCAGGGTGGAAGGGGGGGGGGGGGGCTCTAGTCTCACCAGGCGCGGGCAGCACTAATAGTTCAGTATAGAGAACTCCAACTCTGCTACTGTTTGCAAGAAGGAAGGAAAGAAGGACTGACTGGCTAGCTTACTAATACCTAATAAATAGACCAGTAGGTTAAGCGCTCGCTGGCGCAGCTGCGATCTGTCTTCTATGTGTGACTGTGACCTGCAGGTAGCAAGTTCAAATCCTGGCAAGGCCAACTCAGCCTTTCATTAATCTGAGGTTGATAAATGAGTACCAACTTCAGTGGGGGATAATTGTATGTAAATATGTTCTACGTAAAGTGCTTTGGCAAAAACGCTACATAAATAACACATCATTATCGAAGGCCAGGGCCATGGCTACTGCCTGGAGTACCTGGGTGGGTCACTCACAAATGAAGTACTCACCTGCTGTTGTCGCTCTTGGTAGAGCCAGCCTGCACTTCACAAGTTCCAATCCTGCACAAGCCCATTCCGCCTTTCATCTTTCTGAGGTGGTTCATACACTGGCCACTATTCATTGGAATATTAACACCTGCTGTTACACCACATAAAAGTAGGAGTAATGAGGTGTGAGTATAAAGCACACTATATAAGAATGCAAATTATATGATGGTTGGAAGTGGGAGCCTGAATTCAGCTATGTGGTGTGTAAAGTCGTAAATTGATGTGATTCACTAATGATGGTTTGAAGGCCACTTTTTTTGAGGCGAGGGGTGGGCCACTTTTTTATAGGTAGCCGGGCCTATTTCTTGTCCCAGTCCAACCCTGCCTGTAGGGAGGCGTGCGAAGGGAGGGGGGCAACAGGTATCCCTGGTTAGGGGGATGTACCAGCCCCTGCAGGGGGCGCTCGAGGGACGTCCCACATAGCGTGGGCGCCCCTCTGGCAGCCCCCCCTCGCCTTTATGGAGGTTCCTACCCGTTCCGCTCGACCACGAGCGGGGGCGGGAGTCCTCAGGGCAGTCATTTCCTGCCAGCCCTGGGGACGACCTACAAATACGGAGTAAGACTGAAAGAACGGCCTCTTTTGCAGTCCTCCTCCGTCAAATTAGCCTCGGTCCGGATTGCTTTCCGTTGCAGGACCTCGTGTGATTGGGATTTCTTAGGTTTAAAGGCCAGCTGCAAAGGACCATTTTTAGGGTGCAGGAGGTACAGTGGACAGCGCTCACACATCGGTGAGGAGTTTTTTGTGATTGAAATACATGCAGAGATAAACAGCAGCACAAAAGGTTTGCTTAAAGGATCAGGTGTGGGTGTTTCGAGAGGGGAAGCAGGGGGTCAGAACTAAGGAGGTGGGATATTAAGTTGCGATTAATAACTTTATCCCAATCAAGAGTCCTGAACCAGACGATCCCCAGAGATCCCAAACTGTTGCTACTGGGAGTGGACAGTGAGATAGATCTCTCAAAATACAAAAAGCTCTGCCTCATGACCACAACAGCGATCATCAAAAGAAACATAGCACGTTTGTGGGAGGCGGCGGAACCGCCGCAGGTGAATCAGTGGATTACAGATGTAGAAATCTGCATCACAATAGAAAGGAGGGTGTACAGAGCCAGAGGTTGCCCTGAAAAAGCAGATAGAATATCGTGTCTGGGAAGACACGATATGAACTACTGAACTTCTAATATCATAACATCATAGACTAAGGGTTGTGGACAATAATGCGAAAAACCTGTTGTACCAAACATTATTACGCTATGTACCTACAAAATAGCATATAGCATGTGTTCCATATGAGTGTTTTTCCCATCCAACGTTATTTTTATTTCTATTATTATCATTAATGTTGTTGTTTAAATGTTGGCCCCAGAAGGCCCAATGGTTGTATGTTATAAATCTAATAAAATGTGTTATAAAAAAAAAAACTTTATCCCAGGTTGGGTAGTGCATAAAGCAGTAAGGGGCAGGAAAAAGTCAGGTTAATATACTGGAAGTGAGGAAGCAAATGTATGCTAATTAATTTATTCTTAATTTGTCATCCAGCTCTAGGTTTTCATAGCAATGTCTCAGATAGGGTCACCAGACCTGTTTTTTTTTATTTATTTTTATTGAATATAGTTGAATGAACAACTTTTTCAATCTTTAAACAAATTCATTTACAATTACATGCAAAATTCAACGTTAACATTAAAAGAGAAACAACAAAATATTCAAATAAAAATGAAGTACAGTAATTAGTCCGTATAGGTAAAACATAGTATCTAAAACAATTTGGACTTAATATTGAAATCAATTCAAAAATGGAAAGAGCTTTAAAAGCAATTCAAAAGAGAGAATCTTTAAAAAGAAAAGAAAAGAAAAGGGCCTAATCCAATAACGCACTTAAATAAATCAATATGTTCTTTGATTAGAGACATCAAACATATCATAATATTCCACCAGACCTGTTTTCAGGGGTAGAGATAGTTTTGGACACATCAGCCAATGAATTTGAAGAGGAAGCCAGGTTGTTCGCACGATTCCAGGAACAAATGCGGGCGAGAGGAAGTACAAGGGCCACTTCCCCATCAGAGCACGGTGCAAGCACAAGTTCACGCTGTTCCAGACACACCCCCCCGCTCATGGAACTACCGCTGGCAAGTGCCCAGGCCCCTAAGGGGGCACCAAGCACCAGGCAAGGTAAGGGGTAATTGGTGGTGCCCGAAATAGAGGAGGCTGGAGCAGGTTTGGGGTTCGGGATTACACTGACCCCAAAGAAACGGGTGGCTAGGAAAAGCAGGGTGACACAGCCATTGATCTGCCCTCCACAAACACCAGAGGAGCAGCCGGCTGACATGGGAGGGCAGTCACCAACTAGTGCTTTACGTGTGGGGGAGCCTATCCCAACTGCCCCAGACAGTTAATTATTTATTAAGTTCATTACCAGCAGTGATGGCAGGGATGAGCGCTAAATTGAACGAAACACTGGGTGAAATATTGAAATTATTGCGGGGACCCATTTTTCCACCTGCAGGTACACCTAGTAATGGGTTAAGGGAAGCGTGGGGAGCCCAACCACAGCTAGCAACTGGGGGTACTGTGGGGGTAGCACACAACTAGGATCTCTGCCTCTACAGAGCCAGGCAGTATTTGGGGGTACTGCCCTACAAATCCTAGCGGCAAAAAGCAATGTCTCACCAGGGTCCGATGTTGCGGGACAATTGCAGGTAGGTACAGGGGGTAGCCCGGCAAGTATCATGACACCAGTGTTAGCGGCACTGGTCCCAGCACCCACAACGACCGCACCCACACAGGTGACAACCCAGCAACCAGGGGGGACAGTCAGTGTGGCCAAAACCGTCACAGCAGTCAATGTGGCCACAACCCTCACACAGGCCATTGAGGCAGTAGAGCCTGCCATTCAGCAGGTTGCACACGCACCCTTAATAACTTCCACTCTTGGGGTTGCTTGGCACGTGGCTAAGGATTTTAAAGAAAGAATATGGGCAAGGGAGCAATGTGACATACTGTGCCTTTTGGAGACGGAAAACGCAGGACCTGATTTTAGCATTAGCAGGGAAGAGGACAGGAAAAGGCAGAAGAGGGTAAGACCAGAGGCGCACATACAGAATTGGGAGTTGGCATTTGATCTGTTGGCAGCAGTCTGGTTGGAGAAATTCCCAAACGATGGTCAGGCTTTGATGACATATGAAAAGGGAATAATGACTGAGCATAGAAAATATGGGACCACGGGTTGGATAGACTATGATAGGGCCTTTAGAAGAAGGCTGGCCCGGGAACCGGAGATGAGGTGGGATCACAAGGATGTGGATGCATGGATGGAGTTCATGGGAGTTAAGGAAAGGACCTGCATACCCAACGATGTTGGGATCAAGGGAGCGGGGTGGCCATGGGCGAATAAGTGGGAGTCAAAGGAGGAGTGGCAGCCATTTCAAACACCACCTCCAAAGCAGGGAGGGGGGGAACAGACTAACAGGGGAGCCATGGAAGGAAAACAGAGACAGGAGGGGAGGGACAAAACAAACAGAGGATTCTGGGATGGGAAAGAATGTAGGTCATTCAATAAAGGGTCTTGCACATGGGGAAGCAAGTGCCGTTTCTCTCCTCAATGTTCAAAGTGCGGTGGCAGCTACTCAAGCATTTCATGCTTCAAAACAGAGGGGGGACTCAGGGTGGGGGGAGGACAAAAAGGGGGTCAATGAAGGGGTTTGGGTAATGGGGCCATCCCCGGTGGACAGAGGGGTGCTTCTGGATATTCTGCAGGAATACCCGAATGCCGGGGATAGGGAGTTGCTGTGGGAAGGTTTCTCTGAGGGATTCAGGATTCCTTATGAAGGTCCCTTGATGGGACGGATGGCGAAAAATCTCTCCTCGGCACTACAATATCCCCCGGTGGTCACCCAAATAATTGCAAAAGAGGTGGAACTGGGCAGGGTGGCGGGCCCTTTTTCTATCCCCCCTCTCACAAACTGCATTATCTCCCCACTAGGTATTGTGCCTAAAAAAGAGAAGGGCAAGTTCAGACTAATACACCACCTGTCCTAACCCAAGGGGGATTCAGTGAACGACTGGTTGGACCAGGGCAAATGTTCAGTACACTATGCATCATTTGATCAGGCCATGTTGATGGTTGCCGCCACAGGCCGGAGGGCTCTCTTGGCAAAAGTAGACATCGAATCTGCATTTAGACTCCTACTGGTACACCCAGAGAGTTTTCATCTATTGGGTTTTCATTGGGAGGGATATTTTTTACGTAGATAAGTGCATGCCAATGGGTTGCTTAGTATCTTGTTCTTATTTTGAGGCTTTCAGTACATTTCTCAAATGGGTCGCCCGCAAGGTGGAGGGGAGCAGGGACATGATACATTATATGGATGATTTCCAGTTTTTGGGGCAGGAGGGGTCTGGGGATTGTATGCAGGCGCTGTCTTCTTTTCAAGGCTTGATGGCTATAATGGTCCCATTAACGCCGGAAAAGACACAGGGGCCCACTTAGGTCTTGGCTTTCTTGGGCATAGAGATAGACACAATCCAGGGCACCTGCAGACTGCCCCGAGACAAGGTGAAAGAATTGATTGAGGAAATTGGGGCCACTTTGGAAAAAGACAAGACAACTTTGGAGAGGGTCCAGCAATTGCTGGGGAAGCTTAATTTTGCTGCAAAAGTGATCCCGGCTGGGAGAGTATTCGCACGCAGGCTAGCCAGGGCAACAGCTGGGGTGACAATGGCACACCATCACATCCGCTTAGGGGCAGGACTGAAAGAAGATCTGCGCATGTGGCGGGCATTTCTCAAAGACTTCAACGGGGTCACGTTGTGAAGGGGCCCTTGGCAGACAAGTGAGGAACTACAGTTATACTCTGATACCTCAGGGAGGGAAGGCTTTGGGGTGATACTGGGCTGTGAGTGGTGCACCCAGAGATGGCCAGGCCACTGGCATAGTCAGGGAAAGACTAAGAATATCATGCCTTTGGAGCTATTTCCTATCGTACTGGCACTCATGCTATGGTCCGGTGAATTGAGCAACAGAAGGGTGCGATTTTGGTGCGACAACAATGCAGTGGTTCAGGCCATCAACTTGCAGTCAGCATCTTGTACGGCAGTTTTGAGTTTACGCCGAAGGCTGGAGGTGGTGTGTTTGAGAAGAAACATTGAATTCCGGGCCAGATATGTACAGGGGGTAGTAAATATTGTGGCTGACTCTCTTTCTCGTTTCCAGTGGCACAAGTTCCGGGCGGCACATCCAAAGGCAAACATGGAGGGGATGGCCTTCAAGAAAGAGTGGGGGCAGCTGGTGACGTGGACCAGTCGCTCTGGGAAATGGGGGAGCGATCGCTCACGCCAGGCGTCGGATCCCAGTACTGGCAGGGCTATGGTAAGTTCATCAACATGTTTGAGAACAAGGTCAATATGGGCGGTTGTCTGGAGGAACAGGTACAGGCATTTGTGGTATGGGTGCATGGTAACGGTAGGAGCAGGATCTGGGCAGCTGCCCACCTGGCTGCCATAGCATTCCACTGCAGACTGAAGGGATTGGGAAACCCAACGGGGGGTGTAGGGTTTGCATGGCTTTGAAGGGATGAGGCCGGGTGGAGGGGCCTAAGCGGGACAGCAGGAAGCCAATTGACTTAGATTTGTTGAATAAGCTAATCGAGGCATTACCGGGAATATGTTTTGAGGGATTTGAGGCAGCACTCTTCGGGGTCACATTTTCAGTGGAATTTTTTGGTGCCTTTAGGATCAGCGAACTAGTGGCTGCAGGGAAAGGTGATGTTTCGGGCAGGGCGATAGCAGTGGGGGATGTGCAAATCTGGAGCTATTTCCTATCGTACTGGCACTCATGCTATGGTCCGGTGAATTGAGCAACAGAAGGGTGCGATTTTGGTGCGACAACAATGCAGTGGTTCAGGCCATCAACTTGCAGTCAGCATCTTGTACGGCAGTTTTGAGTTTACAATGTGAGGCACACATTGTTAAACTCACTATCCTCCCACTATGTTGCTGACAGCAAATCTGTCCAGAGGTGGACGGGGTGAAGCTAAGGATTGGAATAGGCAAAAGTAAGACGGACCAGGCGGGGAAGGGGAAGACGGTGGTGCTCGACCAATGCAACCATAACAGCAGCTGTCCAGTGCTTTTTTTTAAAGCGGTACCTGACCATGAGGCCCCAACAGCCGGGTACGCTACTGGTGCACCAAAGCAGTTCACCACTGACTAACTACTAGTTTAGAAAGGTCCGGTCTACAACGTTGGGGGCTCTAGGGATGAGGGAACAGGGCTGGTCATCCCACAGCTTTCGCATAGGGGCTGCCACAGCAGCATTTTCACAGGGCATTCCAGCACCCGATATCATGAGGATTGGGAGATGGAAGTCAAACAGGTTTCAGCTTTATGTAAGACCTCAGGGGGCTACGGAGCACCCAGCAGCGGGACGTATGTTTGCCGCAGCCATGAGAGAACTGGATTACTGCATGATACACTGATGTATGTTTTTCTTCACAATTCCTTTTTCTTAAACTCTTTGAAACTTTTTACCCACAGATGACACAGTATGGATTGTGGGACATTCCTTTGTAACACGGGCTGAGGTTGCAGCCCGGCAATGACACTTGGGTTCCAACCTAGGGATGGGGTGAGAATAAAATAGTGTGGTTAGGAACATCAGTGATGTGATGGTACTCTTTTTTGCCGGCCGTTCACAGGCATTTACAAAGGATGCCTGCTCCTAGGGTGCTAGTGGTCCATTTGAGTGGCAATGCCCTCGCCACCATGGGAAGGGGATGATTATGGACACAGATCCAAGTGGGCTTACGAGCACTCGCTCAGGAGTTACCAGTGACAGAAGTGATATGGTCTAAATTGGTGCCCAGGCTGCAATTGCGCTGGGGTGAATCACAGAGGGCCATGGAAAAATCTAGGCGCAGACTCAATAAAGGCATTGAAATGTTTATGCTAGCAAATGGCTTTGGCTTTGTGAGGCACACATTGCTAAACTCACTATCCTCCCACTATGTTGCTGACGGCGTGCATCTATTGGAGAAGGGATACAACTTGTTCCTTACGGCCATCTTGGCCACCCTCTTGAAGGTCGGGTGTAAATGAATGTGATGGTAAATTAATAAGTTTTTGGAACATGGGGGCATTGAGGTAGCGGGGGGGCCACCCCAAAGCATGGCGGAGTTAGGGGCAGTCCTAGCCGGGGAGGAGTTCGCCACAGCTTGAACCGTGGGCAGTTTCCCGATGGCCGTACCTGAGCCAAAGTAGGACGACGGGCATTGGACCCCTATGGACACTGGAGACTCCTCACCTTCATGTGCAGTGGCCCAAATGAGAAGCACTCTGTGCACCAATCTGGCGCAAGTGTCCGGTGCCTTGCAACATGCATGGAAGCGGCAAGGGGACACCGGAACAGTCAGAAGTTGCCCCACTTTTTCGGGGCTAGCGTTTTGTGTGGTATAGATGGTCATGAACTATGGTGCTTTAGGGCTGGGACTGCCCCCATTTTTGTATGTATGCTCCAATAAACTGTGATCTGTGTTTCCAAAAATGTAAAATGTTGTTGGACTATTATTCACGGACTGCTCAGGTTTTGGTTTCCAAGATATGTCATCCTTACACGACAAGGGGGGGCACCAATGGGGGCTGACACCGCTATGTTCTGAACCATATCTTTGGTTTTTGGCAGTGCTCTTTTCCCTGGCGCCCTCCTCTTCTTTCTTGTCTAAAGTAGATTCTCAATTTCATTAGCACCAGGAATACCGTGTATCTAAATGTCGACAGCACACACTCCAGAACATCACAATCCCGGTTTGTTTGATAGGAGCCTGAGTTGATGGGTCAGGGAAACAGTAGCTCAAGCTGACGAGCAGCAGCAAATCCATTTGCCTCTGTCTATCCAGTGGTTCTCTAGGCAGATGCCAAGGACATCTCCACGCCTGGCATGCAAAGGGCAGCTTCCTGGCCTTCTACTGTACTGCAATACTTCACTCTGAGCATTACATGGGTGGCACATCCCTAGAAGGTTATGGTTATGCATTGGTGTGTGCTGTGGATCCATGACAATGTTTCCATGCATGCTCATCAAACGTGTGTGTTTAGCAGTATCCTGCGCCTTGTAGGCCAGTGTTATTTTTAGTTTGGGCTGTTGGGTGGCAGAACCACCTGGAAGCAAACACGATTGGATTAGAGTACACAAGGGGAGAAATGGCACATGATGAGGGACACAAAGCTTAAAGGTGTTGTTTAGTTATTTGCCCACTCATTGACCCACATAAGCCACCTCCTCAGCGGAACTCTTTGAGCTCGCTTTAATGAAGCCTTACCATCAAGCTGTGCACTCTGATTGCCTGCCAGTGTTTTTTCAAAGCAGTCTTCTGAGAGTTAATTAATTAATTGGAACTGTAAACACGCTACTGGTGTAATAAAAATGTCTTAACCAGGTCTACTTTCAGCCACTCGATTTATAAGCAGTATGCGTGTCCTTCACTGAAGCCCTGTTAAAAGCCAAAGCCAATAGTTTTAGCTTGTGTATAAGTAATAGGCATTTGTCAGGCAATGCTATTAGATACCCAGGTACTCGCATCATTTTGGACATGCTACCATCAATGGACAGTTAATAACACTATGGTGGTGCCTTGCAAGTGCCTTTCCCAATGCCTACCCAAACTGTTGGCATTGTCAATGCTTGTTTTTATCATTGTCTGGAGGATTGCTACATCTTCAGTGCAATAGATCTGGAAAAAAGAAGAAGGATGAGGAGGTACTCCTAAAATGACTGACCAGTAACTCCTTTACGTTCAGCTCTGCTCTTTCTCGTCACAGTCCTCGTCCCTCACCTCTCTGTGCGCTGGTCCACTCCTATCAGGTGGCTTGCACATGCCATGCAGGAAGTTATGGGCAGGGGGCAGGCTTCATAGTTTCATAGTCCCTCTTCCATGTAAGGACCCAGATTGGTCGGGGGAGGGGGTGGGTTAAATTAGGAAAGAGGTGGATTGCAGCGGGGTGTCTTGCTCCGAATGTTATAAGACTGTGACGAGGAACAGTGGGTCACAAGTAATGGGGCTTACAGGCAAAGAACCGTGCTGAAAGGCAGATTCACCGGCGCATGTAAGTAAGTTGGTACAAATAATTTGTTTTCAAGTGTTCATTATATACAAAGCCGCTGAAGCACGCACAGGTTTGGGTTATGAATACAACCAAAACTGAATTGTTTTTTTTTTTGTTGCTCAATTTGTTTTTAACTTTTCTCAGAAGGGGGCGCTAGCGTCCTATTGCTGAATGTCATCTTGAGCATATTCTGAAGCATTACTTCCGAGAGGCAAATTCGTCAAGCCAACGTGGTGATATTTTCGATATATCCGCTCTGAAAGAGGAGGGTGAGGGCCGGTGCAGCCTTCTCAACGTGTGTTTGAAATACAGTCTAAAATGGGCGTCCATAGTGACCCCGAGTTCAGCAGCAGATGGAGCAGAATTGGTGGTGGACTGTGAATTCAGGCGCATTCTCGTTCCCGCCACACATATCAGCTTGCTGTGTGCCACGAAGGACAGACTTTTCCTGTTCAGGCTTTCTAGACAAACACGCTTTGAATACTGGGACTTCTGCGTTTTGCATAGTAAGCAAGGGTCCAAAGGTCGAACCAAGGCGCTGTTAGGGAAAACAGGACTTGAAGAAGGCGGGCGAGGTTGCTTGAGGACCCGTTGGCACCGTCCCTCTGCACCCTACTTCCAGTCACTGTCAGTTAAACAACACTTAACACTGTACTTCTTTACTTGTCACCAATATTATACATTTAAATAGCCGCGTGGGTAGGTTTAGTAATTACTGCACTTGGTGACAACATTACCTTTCATGGTTCCGTTTCTCAGGATGTGAGCATGCAAACGAAAAGGAAGCGGCATTGTGTGCGATTATTTGGCTTGGCTGTGATGTACTCATGTACTGGGGATGTCTGCCAGCACATCGTGAATAATATGCTGGAGCGCGTCCAAAATACACCTGTCACAGGGCTGCCTTGTAGCCCCGGGACACAACACGTAAAAGGATCAAAGTAGCACATTTATCCGAAGCCTGCGGTGGGTGTGGTGTGTGCACACGTGTGCGTGAGTGCCTTTCTCTTCTGGGATTTTGTATCTGATACCCTCATGGCACATCGTTACCACTTCATCCCTATCCCTCTTCACAGTCCTTATCATAAGAGGGTGAGAGTAGTGTAGGAAACAGGCCACACGCGCCAGCACTGTGAATGTAACCAAAACATTAAGCACTCCCACCTGCCGTGAGCATAAAGCAGCAGCTCTGAAAATGCAGGCAGGGGACAAGGCACTTCCACCAGCCCGAGCATAAAGCAGCAGCGCTGAAAACACAAACAGGAGAATAGGCAATTTCACCAGCCCAAGCACAAAGCAGCTGCTCTGAAAATGCAAGCAGGAGACTAGGCACTTTCACCATCCCAAGCATAAAGTAGCAGCTCGGAAAATGCAAGCATGGGAGTAGGCACTTCACCAGCCCGAGCATAAAGCAGCAGCTCTAAAAATGCAAGCACGGAAGGAGGCACTTCCACCAGCCCGAGTATAAAACAGGAACTCTGAAAACGCAAGCAAAGGAGTAGGCATTTACACCAGCCCCGAGCACAACATATCAGCTCTGAAAACACAAGCAGGTGACTAGGCACTTTCACCAGCCCAGAGTATAAAGCAGCAGCTCTGAAAATGCAAGCATGTGAGTTGGCACTTCCACCAGCCCTGAGCATAAAGCAGCAGCTCTGAAAATGCAAGCACAGGAGTAGGCACTTCCTCCAGCCCTGAGCACAAAGCAGCAGCTCTGAAAATGCATGCAGGGGACTAGGTACTTTCACCATCCCAAGCATAAAGCAGCAGCTCTGAAAATGCAACCACAGGAGTAGGCACGTCCACCAGCCCGAGCATAAAGCAGCAGCTCTGAAAACACAAGCAGGGGACTAGGCACTTTCACCATCCCAAGCATAAAGTAGCAGCTCGGAAAATGCAAGCACGGGAGTAGGCAGGTCCACCAGCCAGAGCATAAAGCAGCAGCTCTGAAAACACAAGCAGGGGAGTAGGCACTTCCACCAGCCCTGAGTATAAAGCAGCAGCTCTGAAAATGCAAACACGGAAGGAGGCACTTCCACCAGCCCCGAGCATAACGCATCAGCTCTGAAAACACAAGCAGGGGACTAGACACTTTCACCAGCCCGAGCATAAAGCAGCATCACCAGCCCGAGCATAAAGCAGCAGCTCTGAAAACACAGGCAAGGAAATAGGCACTTTCACCAGCCCAGAGTATAAAGCAGCAGGTATTTCGTGCATCTTTGGAGAACCGCTCGTTTGGAGGAGCGTTGTTTGCACAGAACTTGTTGAAACTGTACCAGCACTGCGAGCAAGGTGGGCTCTTGCTGAATACACTTCCTGGTGGAGGCAGGTCCAGTGACCAGCACATGATAGATCACGTGACTTGCAGCCTCTATTTCACCCCGACATAACCACCTATGCGGCGTTAAGCCCATCGGAGTCAAGGGTGCTGACTGTTGTACGGCTGTTTGGCGCTGGAGGAGCGTGCACTAAAGGTGGGCGAAAAGTGAGGCGAAGTGTGAGCACCGGTGATCCTCGTAAGCAGAGGTTGCTGAGGCCCCTTGAATCGGCGTGTTAGGATGGCCACACGCATCAGAGAAGACGCGAGTGGCGGGAGACTGTGGGGTTAGACCCTTTGATCCCAGTCGCTTCTCTGTCACACGCATAGTGTGATTGTGATCAGATTAAGCTAAGCCGCGTCCATTGTGAGAGGTTTACCGAGGAGGCGAAGCAGCTGGTGTGGTCCCTCTGTGACTTTCGTGCTCCTTGGTTAAAGAAGAATAAATTGGACTGGCCGTTATGCTGATTAGATCTTTGAAATTTGGTATGACTCTAAAAACTCCATCTCGGTTGCTTACAGCCACCTATAATGGTATGGGATTGTCAGCTCAGCAAGAGTGTGCGACTCCGGTTAGGGGTTCGGCCAAAAAAGGTCTGATGGTGAATGGGGACATTCAAATGTTTTCCAGCGGGTCACTATCAGCCCATAGAGCAAAGAGGGCCGTGGGCAATGATCAGACACAGGCGATCGGGGGTGTTTGTAGTGTGGATTTTCTAAGGGTAATCCCTGCACCTGACTCTGCCCGCCCTACACCAGGCATAGCACCGGGTCACCTACCTGCTGCCGTGTGCCAAAACTCTCACTTGCATGAGTTATCCATCTCCGATACGGCATTGTTAGACTCGTTAACTCCAGGAGTGATTCTCCCCATTGCCATAACGAGTTTAGCACAAGTGGCGGGGGATGCTGCTATTATTGACCTAGACATGAATGGATTGGCATTCTCAGATAAATGCATGTCAGATAACTTGTCTAGCACGCCTATGATGTTTACAGATTCCTTCCAAAGCTTTGATGATTCAACTGCATCGAACGAGTTGGTAAGTGCTGGTCCATATGTGTGCACCCTGGGCACGAATACTTCTTTTTGCCTTGAGATGCGCTCGCGTGGGAGTAGCACCCACTTGGATTCGAATGCGTCGTCCCTCCTTCAGTCTAACATTACTTTACAAGCATTGAATTTGGCTGTTCAATCGCTAAGAGATTTGTTATGTTCCTTAGATCAGAAAGTCATGAAACAGGGAAATGAGATTAATGAACTTTTGTCTATATCTGATGGGTGGGGGAAAGCAATTATGTGTTCAGTAGCCACACAAACATTACCAGAGGTTCCCCCTCCAACGTTATTTTCGCCTGTAAGTAATCTCCAAAATCAGGGACACGCGAATATTCTACCCTGTTTTGATTCTGTTATATATGAAGTGGCCTCTGTGCCTGTGACTCGAGAATTGAATCCACTTGTGACATGTGATCCACGTCTTGAGTGTGTTCATCCATCGAATCTTACATCTGTCCAAAAAATGTATTCAATCTTTAATTGTGTTAATAAAAAAGTGACCAACGCGAGAAATGGGGATGAGGCTCCGAAAAAGAAAGTACTTAGTAACACAGTTGAAAAGAAGGTAAACATGAAATTACCAAAAAATCAACCGACACCCAAAAGTATAGGGAGAGCTACTGCTAAACGCTTCATGAAATCCATTTCGGTACCAACTGTTGCCAACAAAAAACTAAGTATAAATGCTTCTGATGGAATTAAAAAAAAATATATGATGTTGAATCGAGCTAAGTCAAGGGAGTCTACTAAGGCATTTAACGCAGGGGTGGTGGAAGAATATCCCCCTTTACATGCCTTGATGAAGGAGATTGCACAGCTGAAGTCACAGGTTGGGCCTTCAAAGTCATTTTTGACGACTGAAATTAGTCAGCTTGGTGCAAGTGAGGCCACCATCCTAACTAGTACGGAGGAGGTAATGCGACAGAGCAGAAATAAGGAAGGCAGTAGATGCTTTTATGCAAGGTCAGCATCTTCTGCCTTTGATATCGGGGGCTCCTGCTACTCTGCAGTGCTTGTCTAATAATGGATCTAATGCATTGGAAAATGCTGTGAAGCATCCTACAATCAACAATGATGCAAGTAGAGATAGAGCTATTGATCTGGTAGCCCCCACCGTGAGCACAACTCCGGTTACTATTAACAATAATCACCCGATTATAAGCGACTTCAAGTCCAGTGTGAAGCCAATAATGGCATCTCACGTGAACATTCCAAATGACCTTTCAAACACAGTGCTATCGCTCATTAAGAATGCACTAGGTGACTTGGGTATGAACATGAAAGGCAAGGAATCTGTTCCCTCTGGTTCATCATTAGGAAATCAAGAGAATAAGAGAGACCTAAAAAGTAGAATTCGACCGGCCCTATGCTCCTTGATCCTCAAATGCAGACCGGCTCCCTGCACCCAGTATGATTTAAACTGAAGAGCCATTTTGGCAATTTTTTCTGATATACCACCATTACAGGACATCACATCAGCATATTTAACTCTGGATTTAAGTTCTGGTTGGACACCAATTCTACCAGAGTAATTCAAAATTTAGTTTGGCAAGCAAAGAGCTTCTTGTTCGAACTGGGTTTTGTACTCAGCGTGGAAACAGACAGTATGCCCAGTCCATTAGTAACAAGTAGTATGGAATGCGCACCTAAGTCTAAAACCTTGCCTCTGATTGATACAAATAATAAACAATTGTTGCAAGGAGGGGTGTCTTGTGCTTGTAACTGCAATTCAAATCGAAATTAGCTATGCAACTCTAGAGGTCATCATTCCCTCCCATTGGTCAGTTGGAATTCTCGAGGCTTCAAGCACCTCCTGAACAATGAGAGTGGGCTAAGCAAGTTTGATAAAACCCTCCTCCAAGAAACGTGGTTAATTTTGCCCCTAATTTGGGCTGAGCATCAGGTCCATCATGTTCCTGCCTTAAAGTCCTTGGTAGGCAGACCATCTGCAGGCCTAGTGGTAGCTTTGAAAGACGGACCGGGTTATTCCTCCGATTTTTGGGCAGCTCCAAATCCCTATATGTTACTTATTAGGGCGGTTATTCATGGTGGTGTATATGCGATTTTCAATATTTATTGGAATCCTGTAGCCATCACCACAGACCTGTTCTTTAAGGATTTGAATGTGTTGTTTTACATGGTGGATGAAGATAAAAGTATTACTCACCTTATTTTGGCTGGGGACCTGAACTTGAATTGCTTTGCCAAAAATGACGGGCAACATAGTGAGAGATTGGTGCGATGAAACTCCTTAGTTTCATTTAGAAATGTATACCTTTTGAATGGAGCCATTAGTCCAGATGTTCCTTCGGCACCAACTTGGCATAGAGGTAGCTCTTCATCAACAATTGATTATGTGTATGCAAATTTTGCACTATGGTCCAAGATGCAAGCGTTTCAGGTGTCACCGTCAATGGTGAGTGACCATGATCTGCTGTGTGCCAGTTGGCAATCTGGGATAAGAACTGAGGTCGATAAGCCGAAGGCATTGAAAAATGGTTGTCTGGTGGTTAATTGTGGTGGGAATCGCTTATGATGGACGGAGAAGGCTTTGATCCACTTCAATCAAATTCTTCTTGACTCTAACAAAAATGACACTCATCAAACGACTAATATGGGACTCATCTATAGTGATGTGATGCAAGCCTTTAGTCAATCAAAACCCTTTGACTCGAAAAGAAGGGTCCACTTGCACACGTTCGATAGGTCCCTATATATCAGGAAAACTGCATATTGTGCAGAATTAAGAAGGTTAGCAAGGTTTTCTCCGTCTGTCCGAATGGTTCTCACCAAAAGAGCTTGTTTAACATACAACAATTGGCATATGGAATACTGAGCAACCCTATATCAAAGTGATGGTGTGCACATGTTAACCACGTTAGCACAGAAAAATATATCAAAAATGTGGGCCTCACTAAATCAGGCAACTAACAATCTCCAAATGGATACGCAATCTTCAGTGGTGGACGTACATCAGTGGGTGAACCATTTCGAGCAGTTATATGTGCTACCCTTTGATTCTCAACCTTTGACTTCACCCCAGGGAAACCCAAAGATTTGGTTGCAATTGGACCTGGTTGACATAAAACAATCATGACTTCTAGTAACTCACAAGCTGTGGGCCCTGATGGGTTATCCAACTACATAATGAAAAAAACATATGGAAATTTGGGGCTCAATCCTCTTCAAAATATTCTCAGCCATTAATCAACATCAAACACTACCAAAGTCTTGGACTGAAGCGATCACAATAAAAAAGGTGATTGCCAATCACCTGGGAGCTATCGTCCGATTTCACTGTTAGATGCTCCTAGCAAAATATTTTGTAGGATCATTCTGAAGGAGCTCAATAAGTGGGTGTCCGACAGTCAACTAAAAGATCTGCTCCAGTCTGGATTTGTAAAAGGAATGGGAACGATCCCTAACATCATGGCCCTTTCAATAATTCAATCAAAACAAGTGGATGGTGGCTGTCCATTGTACTTAGGTTTTATTGACTGTAAATCAGCGTTTGACTCGATAGACAGATCAATACTTGTAGACAAACTTAAGCAACATTATTGTCCTCCGTCTTTAATGAATTTGGTGATGCAATTACATTTGAACACCTCTATGCGAGTGAAACTAAACTTGGAAGGCAAATTGTCGTCCCCAATTTTAACACACAGAGGAGTGAAGCAGGGCTGTGCCCTTGCGTCATTTCTGTTTAATTTCTTTATTCTGGATCTGGGACCTACATTGACGAACTGCACTACTGACGCGCCTGGCATTGGCCACCAAAAGATAGCATATTTATTATATGCAGACGATTTGGTCTTGCTTTCTCAGACACCCACTGGCTTACAGAATATGCTGAAACAATTTAATTGTGAATACCACCAAAAAGCAAATTTTAATTTGCATTAAAAATTCATTCAAAGAAACATTATTTAAGGTGGATTCTACATCAATGTGAACTCTCAGTAGTTTTAAGATATAAGTATCTGGGAGTCTACATTGAAAACCAAAAAACTCTAAAAATCCAAACTTGTGAGATTAAATCTAAGTTAGGACCCTTGATCTCACAGTCAAAGATACTTCTAAGAAAATTTGGGAAGTTTTCACTAAAACATGTTATAGCCTTTTACAAGTCAAAGGTAGTTCCGATTATATTGTATGGGATTGAGGCTTTTGCCCCGCAAGACTGTTGGTTTTGGGATGGTTGGGAAGCAAAATACTGGAAAGCAGTTCTAGCATTGTCACCCGGGACACCCTTGGCGCTACTGCGATTTGAATTAGATCTAGCATCTTTGCACTCTCAAGTATTATGGAAACACTGTGCCCTGTTGCGAAAACTATTAGAAGGGTTGGAGAAGCCATCTCTCTTGAATGTTGTACCCCAAAATCTACTTTCATCTAATGATGGCTTATCGAGAAAGTGGTGTTGCCATACCCTAAATACAGCAGATGATGCCGCGGTAACAATTGAGCTCTTGTTAACCAACCCAGATTGCTGTCGATTCTGCTTGGTCAGGGAACAGAGGGAAGCTCTACAGCATCTTTTAATCGAGCGCTCTGCATTAGAGGATATAAGGGCTAAATGTTTTGGGAAGAAACTCATTGTACAGAATTATGTAGATTATGATTACATTTGGAATGAGCTGTTTTCTAATTCGAGATTAGCTGTTCAGATTGCCTTTGTGCAATTTTTAGATATAGTATTGCCTGGAATTTGAGAGTGTAAAGTGAGAGCAATGCCCTTCTTTTGTGTATAAAACATTGAATTTTTAGTTTATCATGAATATGATGGGTATTGCAATTTATATTTTTTAGTTGCAGTTTGTTGACGCATTGCATTAATTCTGAAGTTTGTTGATACACTGTATTATTGAAGATTTAATATTTGAAAAGTTGGTTTACCAACTGTAACAAATAAATAAAAAATAAAAAAAGCAGGTCTGAAAATGCAAGTATGGGAGTTGGCAATTCCACCAGCCCCAAGCACAAAGCAGCAGCTCTGAAAACAGAAGCAGGGAACTAGGCACTTCCACCAGCCCTGAGTATGAAGCAGAAGCTCTGGAAACACAAGCAGGGGAGTAGGCATATCCACCAGACCTGAGTATAAAGCAGCAGCCCTGAAAAGGCAAGCAGGGGAGTAGGCACTTCCACCAGCCCAGAGCACAGAGCAGCAACTCTGAAAATACAAGCAGTGGACTAGAGACTTTCACCAGCCCGAGCATAAACGCAGCAGCTCTGTAAATGCAAGTAGGAGACAATGCACTTCCATCAGCCCTGAGCATAAAGCTGCAGCTCTTAAAATGCAAGCAGGGGAGTAGGTACTTCCACCAGCCTCGAGTATAAAGCAGCAGCTCTGAAAATGCAAGCAGGGGAGTAGGTACTTCCACCAGCCTCGAGTATAAAGCAGCAGCTCTTAAAATGCAAGCAGGGGAGTAGGCACTTCCACCAGCCCCAGGCATAAAGCAGCAGCTCCGAAAATGCAAGCAGGAGAATATGCAATTTCACCAGCCCAAGCACAAAGCATCAGCTCTGAAAATGCAACCACAGGAGTAGGCACTTCCACCATCCCCGAGCATAAAGCAGCAGCTCTGAAAATGCAAGCACAGGAGTAGGCACTTCCACCAGCCCCAAGCATAAAGCAGCAGCTCTGAAAATGCAAGCAGGGAATTAGGCACTTTCACCAGCCCGAGCATAAACATAAAGAAGCAGCTCTGAAAACACAAGCAGGAGAGTAGGCAATTTCACCAGCCTGAGCATAAAGCAGCAGCTCTGAAAATACAAGCAGGGGACTAGGAACTTTCACCTTACCAAGCATAAAGCAGCAGGTCGGAAAATGCAAGCACGGGAGTAGGCAGGTCCACCAGTCAGAGCATAAAGCAGCAGCTCTGAAAACACAAGCAGGGGAGTAGGCGCATTTACCAGCCTGAGCATAAAGCAGCAGCTCTGAAAATGCAAGCAGGGGAGTAGGTACTTCCACCAGCCCCGAGCATAACGCATCAGCTCTGAAACCACAAGCAGGGGACTAGGCAACTTCACCAGCCCGAGCATAAAGCAGCAGCTCTGAAATCACAGGCAAGGGAATAGGCACTTTCACCAGCCCTGAGGATAAAGCAGAAGCGCTGGAAACACAAGCAGGGGAGTAGGCATATCCACCAGCCCTGAGCATAAAGCAGCAGCTCTGAAAAGGCAAGCAGGTTAGTAGGCACTTCCACGAGCACCAAGCATAAAGCAGTAGCACTGAAAATGCAAGCAGGGGAGTAGGCACTTTCACCAGCCCAAGCATATAGCAGCAGCTCTCAAAATGGAAGCAGAGCAGTAGGCACTTCCACCAGCCCAGAGCATAGAGCAGCAGCTCTGAAAATGCAAGCAGTGGAGTAGGGACTTTCACCGGTATCAGGTAATAATATCGCCATGTATATGGTCGCCGTATATAATATTTCCGGGAAAATGTCGTGGCAATATTATTTGGGTGACCATATATATGGGGACAGGGGCAAAAAAATAAAAATTAAAAAAAAAAGTTTGGGGGTTGCAGTGGTGTCCCCCACATGTTCCATGCAATAAGTCGCCACAAAAAAAGGCAATTTTTCTGCGATATTTCTGCATGGCGAGATTTTTGTGGCGACATTATTACATGGAACCCTTTCAGCTGTCCCAAGCATAAACCTGCAGCTCTGAAAATGCAAGCACAAGAATAGGCACTTCCACCAGCCCCGAGCATAAAACAGCAGCTCTGAAAATGCAAGCAGGAGTATAGTCACTTCCCTGAGCCCCTAGCTTAAAGCAGCAGCTCTGAAATTGCAAGCACAGGAGTAGGCACTTCCACCAGCCCCGAGCATAAAGCAGCAGCTCTGAAAATGCAAGCTGGGGAGTAGGCACTTTCACCAGCCCATGCATAAAGCAGCAGCTCTCAAAGTGGAAGCAGAGCAGTAGGCACTTCCACCAGCCCCGAGCATAACGCATCAGCTCTGAAAACACAAGCAGGGGACTAGGCACTTTCACCAGCCCGAGCATAAAGCAGCAGCTCTGAAAATTCAAGCAGAGCAGTAGGCACTTCCACCAGCCCAGAGCATAGAGCAGCAGCTCTGAAAATGCAAGAAGGTGAGTAGGCACTTTCACCTGCCCCAAGCATAATGCAGGAAAGTTGGCACTTCCAGCAGCCCCGAGTATAAAGCAGCAACTCTGAAAATGCAAGCAGGGGAATAGGCACTTCCACCAGCCCTGAGTATAAACCAGCAGCTCTGAAAATGCAAGCACAGGAGTAGACACTTCCACCAGCCCAAGCATAAAGCAGTAGCACTGAAAATGCAAGCTGGGGAGTAGGCACTTTCACCAGCCCATGCATAAAGCAGCAGCTCTCAAAGTGGAAGCAGAGCAGTAGGCACTTCCACCAGCCCAGAGCATAGAGCAGCAGCTCTGAAAATGCAAGCAAAAGAATAGGCACTTCCACCAGCCCCGAGCATAAAGCAGCAGCTCTGAAAATGCAAGCAGGAGAATAGTCACTTCCTGGAGCCTCCAGCTTAAATCAGCAGCTCTGAAAATGCAAGCAGAGAAGTAGGCATTTCCACCAGCCCCGAGCATAAAGCAACAGCTCTGAAAATGCAAGCAGAGAAGTAGGCACTCCCACCAGCCCCGAGCATAAAGCTGCAGTTCTGAAAATGCATGCAGGGGACTAGGCACTTCCACCAGCCTATAGTATAAAGCAACAGGTCTGAAAATGCAAGCAGGTGATTAGGCACTTACACCAGTCCAGAGAATAAAGCAGCAGCTCTGAAAATGCAAGCAGGAGACTAGGCACTTCCACCAGCCCTGAGCATAAAGCTGCAGCTCTGAAAATGCAAGCAGGGTAGTAGGTACTTCCACCAGCCTCGAGCATAAAGCAGCAGCTCTGAAAATGCAAGCACGGGACTAGGCACTTTCATAAGCCCCGAGTATAAAGCAGCAGCTCTGTAAATGCAAGCAGGAGACTAGGCACTTCCATCATCCCTGAGCATAAAGCTACAGCTCTGAAAACACAAACAGGGGACTAGGCACTTCCACCAGCCCCAGGCATAATGCAGCAGCTCTGAAAATGCAAGCAGGGGAGTAGGCACTTTCACCTGTCCCAAGCATAATGCAGGAAAGTAGGCACTTCCAGTAGCCCTGAGTATAAAGCAGCAACTCTGAAAATGCAAGCAGCGGAATAGGCACTTCCACCAGCCCGAGTATAAATCAGCAGCTCTGAAAATGCAAGCAGAGGAGTAGGCACTTTCACATGCCCCAAGCATAATGCAGGAAAGTAGGCACTTCCAGCAGCCCCGAGTATAAAGCAGCAACTCTGAAAATGCAAGCAGCGGAATAGGCACTTCCACCAGCCCGAGTATAAATCAGCAGCTCTGAAAATGCATGCACAGGAGTAGGCACTTCCACCAGCCCCAAGCACAAAGCAGCTGCTCTGAAAATGTAAGCAGGAGAATAGGCACTTCCCCCAGCCCCTAGCATAAAGCAACAGCTCTGAAAATGTAAGCAGAGAAGTAGGCACTTCCACCAGCCTTGAGAATAAAGCAGCAGCTCTGAAAATGCAAGCAGAGAAGTAGGCACTTCCACCAGCCCTGAGCATAAAGCTGCAGCTCTGAAAATGCAAGCAGGGGACTAGGCACTTCCACCAGCCTATAGTATAAAGCAGCAGCTCTGTAAATGCAAGCAGGAGACTAGGCACTTCCACCAGCCCCAAGCATGAAGCAGCAGCTCTGTAAATCAAGTAGGAGACTAGGCACTTCCACCAGCCCCGAGCATAAAGCTGCAGCTCTGAAAATGCAAGCAGGGGAATAGGTACTTCCACCAGCCTTGAGCATAAAGCAGTAGCTCTGAAAATGCGAGCAGGGGACTAGCACTTCCACCAGCCCAGAGTATAAAGCAGCAGCTCTGAAAAAGCAAGCAGGGGACTAGGCAATTCTACCGGCCCCAAGTATAAAGCAGCAGCTCTGGAAATGCAAGAGGGATACTAGGCACTTCCACCAGCCCAGAGTATAAAGCAACAGCTCTCTAAATGCAAGCAGGAGACCGGAAGTCTGCGGACTTGGAGGACCCAACAACCCCCTCCCCAACGATACACGGAGGACTCAGTCAACAGCAGGTTCAAACTGCGGTTTATTACAGACAAAACCAACAGGGATCAGCATAGGAACAAAGAATATTCATGCACATCACACTCTTCCTGAGCTTGCAGCCCGGTTTTACTTCCAAATGTCGTCAGCACTTCATCACAACTTGGGCCCTTCTCCAGAAAACCTATCGGGCCAAGTGATTGGGTATTGAGTATTCTATGATTATAGATGTTATCCGTTATCCTACTGGCTCTCTCATGTCAGGTGGCTGGCCTTTCCCGTCCCCATGATGTTAATTTTCTACATTGTTGCAGAGTAATGGTCTCATCATTGGCCTGTGTCCCCCTTCCATCCACCCCTGGATACTAAACTGTGATTGGTCAGTGCTGTCGTCCCCAGGCCTGGGACGTGAACTAGCTCACAGCACCCTGTGCACCTCTTCAAGGTGATGGGAATGGCTATGTGTCTCTATTGTAACTTGTGTGTACCACCTTTCGCTCATGAGAATGTGCCTCAGACATTACAACAAATGTCGCCATCTGAGCTTGTTTTCAGCTGTGAGCGTCTCTCTTTCCCACCGCTGATCGCAGTTCATTGTCTGCTTCGGCCGCTTCACTTTTTCAGAGACCAAGAATTTGAACCTCGCAGCTCCGAATTATGACGATTTATTTGTATTTTCTGCAGCTCGTCCCTTTGTCGTCTGGGGATTGGAATGTCATCTTTATCTCTTGACCTTGGTTGCGGGTCCTGTTCCACACGTCTTGGTCTCTGTCCAGCTTGAATCAGCTCAGCTCGTCTCTTGCTCAGAGGTCTGAGGCCTGCTATAATTTTCCTAAACCTTATAATGCGGTTTCTACAGTGTCCATTGTAAAGACTGGAGGGGGTATCTGTACCCCTGCCCTCTATATGGCAGAGTAGAAGAACAGAGATGCCCAGCCAAGATGCTCTATTTGGTAAACGTGGACCAGCAATCAAGACATAAACTCTCAGGAGGTGATGCAGGCTGGTTCTTAAGTACAGTGTAGTCCCCAAGCACCCACAACCGAATGTTCACACACTATGTTAGTGAAAACACGGTTCTTTATATAAATAAGGCTTTAATTATATACACATACAATAACACACTTTGTGCTCAGGCAATTCTAAAATGATAAATATATACAGTCTCTATGTGGTACCACAATTACTTCTATGATTCCAATAAAATGCATTAACTGCAGACAGTTTCGAATGGCATACTAATCAATTAATAAAGTGAACCGACAATAGTCTTGAGGAGGAAAACAAGCTGGTTAAGCAATTGGCACAATAGTACTTTAGCTACTAAGTCACAGTTCTGTGTGAGTATCCCCCCAGCTGGGCAACCTGTAAAGAAGATAATAAACAATCCCAGTCCATATATCGCTTTTCAGAGTCTTATCTCCTTCTATAATTGTTCTACCACCCCAATGTACCTGGTATAGCAGATTTCTTTGATGGGTTGTCGACAGATCCTTCTTGAGTGACTCCCTTTAAGGCATGAGCCACGGATCGTCAATAGTCCTTGAAGAAAGCAAACCATGGCATTGAGAGTCCTTGATGAAAAGGTTTGATGGTGTCGAGGCAGCAGCTTCGGTCCTGGCAGTGCTCATTGACGATCGGTCATGTACGTCCTGTGAAGACGAGGCATGCGGTGCACCTCGGCAATGATAGTTCTTTGCCGCAATGAGTCAATAAAGAACTCTGGCCCAGCAAGGGGTAGAGGCGTCAGAGTCTTTGTGGTCTTCGAGTGGTGGGAAACCCACCGGTGGATTCCCTTTGGTTCCTCAGCGACCTTGACTTTCTCCGGTGGGACAAAGTGGTCGACGGTGATGAGCAAGGGATTCCTTGATTTAAAGTGTTCTTAGGCAAAAGTGGAGCGGTGCGGCTCCGGTCATTGGCAGCATGGCGTTAAGCGGTCACTGCTTCTTGGCAACACGGCTTCGAAGGGTTCCAGCGGTTATGGCAATCCTCCAAACCCTGGTCGACGGCAATGGACTTTGTTGGCCTCGATGTCCGGGTGCTTACTTCGAGATTCCTCGGCGGTACCCCTCTCCAGTCGACAGTCTTTCAAACGCTGGCTTCCAGGATGCGTCAGCGAAGGTTAGTGGTCTGCACGATGTTCCCTCGTAGCTTGGGAAGAGGTCTCCTAGCCAGGTCCTCTCTCGGATCAGTCCTCGACAAACTCGACAGATTTCGGATCCGGTCAAAGCAAATGCAGCAGCAAGTCTTCTTCTTACAGCTGGGCTTCAAGGATAAGCATCAAGTTTCAACTTCAGCTTCTGAATGATTTCCATCAGTGAGAGGTCCCGAGATATACTGTTTGGTATCTCAATCACTCTACGGGTCACACTCAGGCAACCAATCATTCAGAAGGGCATTCAGGCAGGCAGGCAGGCAATCAGGTTCACAGTGCATTCAGGCCATTCACTTCCCTCCAGACACTCACAACAAGGACTGTGTATTGGGACAAGCACCCAGCCTTTCCAGCACTCCACATTACATTCATACCAGTTTCGGGCAGGGCTGTTTCATTCATTGTGTTACATACCAGAAACCCGACACCCATAACATGAAGTTCATATTGGTCACACACTCCATTCACTCAGGTCCCACCCGAAGGGTGTACCCAAAACATACAGTCGCTGGGAAGGCTACAAACAGTTTGGCCTGGACTTCCCCACAATATCATATATGGAACTTCCATCCAACAGCCAGTCAGAGGGAAGGGACAGATTCAGGGCTTCACAGGACCTTGGGAAAACAAGGTAACAGGCAACAGAAAGCAGGAGGCACATGGGCCATCTTGTCTTCTATCAGGAATCAACTTATTTCAATGGCAGGGCCTGGGTAACCCAAAATGGAGGATACTCAGAGCACCTGTCAAATTCAGCATGGAGCGGCCAGCAGTCCATACCTTGCTCTGTGGGCCACACACAGATGCCCAAAAACATACACTAGGAGTACAGAGTTGTAGCCCCACCCATTGGTGCCATAAGGATATCCAAAGGGTCTGTTCACCATGACCAAAAAGAGGAAGTTGCGCTTCCAGGAGTCCCACATGGACTCCTGTTCAGAAAGTAACACAGAACACACATGATAAAAGGAGTACAGGACAAGGACATGGAGGCCTTGTCCCTCCAATGCATTTCCTGCATCACATCCATGCATTGCTACATTTCCATAGGTTAGTCACGCTTGGTTCTGTCAGGTCCCATAGGTGCTCCTGCAGTTCCATAGGGTTATTCGCGTGTAAGCATCTGCAAGCTCTGCTCGGGATCTCTTGCACCTTGCAGTTCCTGCGTTGCTGCGTTTGGATAATGGCAAAATAATAAAAGCAATGACAGTATGTATATCTATCCATCTACTAATTGTAGAACTGTACGCTCATGTTGTTTATGTGTCCGAGTGCATGTTTGTGCGGATGGCACGTGTGCTTCATGTCTAACGCTGCTATGTCGTGGTGTCTCAAACAACGTCAGCAACATGCCTTCTTGGTGTTTTAGTCCAAGCTGTCCATACAGGTGTCTCTGAAAATGGCCTGCGGCTCTTCATCCACACATGGATAGATCTGTATGTCCCTTAGTTGGTATGGCTGGCTGAGGGGATACCTCTCGGCGTACTTTTCAATCATAGGTCCGTTGGGAATTCATCCAAAATAGAATGGGTGATTGCAGTGTTTTCTAGCCTTCTTCCTTGTCATGAATTTAGTAGAGGGGGTGGTGGCAGGCTTCCCCATCCCTCTTCCAATAGACTAAGCACTTACACCAGCCCCAATTATAAAGCAGCAGCTTTGTAAATGCAAGCTGGAGACCAGTCCCGAGTATAAAGCAGCAGCTCTGAAAATGCAAGCAGGTGAGTAGGCACTTCCACCAGGCCCGAGTATAAAGCAGGAAAGTTGGCACTTCCACCAGCCCTGAGTATGAAGCAGCAGCTCTGAAAATTCAAGCAGGAGAAGAGGCACTTCCACCAGACCCGAACATAAAGCAGGAAAGTTGGCACTTCCACCAGCCCGAGTATAAAACAGCAGCTCTGAAAATGCAAGCAGGGCAGTAGGTACTTCCACCAGCCCCGGGCATATAGCAGCAGGTCTGAAAATGCAAGCAGAGGAGTAGGCACTTCCATGTGCCGAGCACAAAGCAGCTGCTCTGAAAATGCAAGCAGGGGAGTAGGCACTTCCAACAGCCCCAAGCATAGAGCAGCAGCTCTGAAAATGTGACAGGGGAGGAGGCACTTCCACCAGCCCCAAGCATAGAGCAGCAGCTCTGAAAATGCAACAGGGGAGTAGGCACTTCCACCAGCCCCGAGCATAAGGCAGGAAAGTAGGCACTTCCACCAGCCCTGAGTATAAAGCAGCAGCTCTGAAAACGCAAGCAGGGGAGTAGCCACTTCCACCAGCCCGAGTGTAAAGCAGCAGCTCTAAAAATGCAAGCAGGAGAATAGGCACTTTCACCAGACCTGGCACTTCCACCAGCCCCAAGCATAGAGCAGCAGCTCTGAAAATGCAACAGGGGAGTAGGCACTTCCACCAGCCCCGAGCATAAGGCAGGAAAGTAGGCACTTCCACCAGCCCTGAGGATAAAGCAGCAGCTCTGAAAATGCAGGCAGGAGACTAGGCACTTCCACCAGCCACGAGCATAAAGCAGCAGCTCTGAAAATGCAAACAGGGGAGTAGGCACTTCCACCTCCCCCTAGCATAAAGCAGCAGCTCTGAAAATGCAGGCAGGGGAGTAGGCACTTCCACCAGCCCTGGGTATAAAGCAGCAGCTCTGAAAATGTAAGCAGGGGAGTAGGCACACCGCCAGCCCCGAGTATAAAGCAACAGCACTGAAAATGCAATCAGGGTAGTAGGCACTTCCACCAGCCCTGAGCATAAAGCAGCAGCTCTGAAAACACAAGCAGGAGAATAGGCACTTCCACCAGTCCTGAGTGTAAAGGAGCAGCTCTGAAACTGCAAGCAGGGGAGTAGGCACATCCACCAGTCCCTAGCATAAAGTAGCAGCTCTGAAAAGTCAAGCAGGGGACGAGGCAATTCCACCAACCCAGAGCATAAAGCAGCAGCTCTGTAAATGCAAGCAGGAGACTAGGCACTTCCACCAGCCCCGAGCATAAAGCAGCAGTTCTGTGAATGCAAGCAGGAGACTAGGCACTTCCAGCAGCCCAGAGTATAAAGCAGCAGCTCTGAAAATGCAAGCATGGGAGTAGGCACTTCCACCAGCCCTGAGCATAAAGCAGGAAAGTAGGCACTTCCACCAGCCCCAAGTATAAAACAGCAGCTCTGAAAATGCAAGCAGGGGAGTAGGTACTTCCACCAGCTCTGAAAATGCAAGCAGGGGAGTAGGTATTTCCACCATCCCCGAGCATATAGAAGCAGCTCTGAAAATGCAAGCAGAGGAGTAGGCACTTCCATCAGACGAGCACAAAGCAGCTGCTCTGAAAATGCAAGCAGGGGAGTAGGCACTTCCACCAGCTCCAAGCATAAAGCAGCAGCTCTGAAGCTAGAAGCAGGGGAATAGGAACTTCCACCAGCCCCGATCATAAAGCAGCAGCTCTGAAAATGCAAGCAGGGGAGTAGGCAGTTCCACCAGCCCCGAGTGTAAAGCAGCAGCTCTGAAAATGCAAGCAGAAGAATAGGCACTTCCACCAGACTCGAGCATAAAGCAGGAAAGTTGGCACTTCCACCAGCCATGAGCATAAAGCAGCAGTTCTGAAAATGCAAGCAGGAGACTAAGCACTTTCACAAGCCCCGAGTACAAAACAGCCACTCTGAAAATGCATGCAGGGGGGTAGGTACTTCCACCAGCCCCGAGCATAAGGCAGGAAAGTAGGCACTTCCACCAGCCATGAGCATAAAGCAACAGTTCTGAAAATGCAAGCAGGAGACTAAGCACTTTCACAAGCCCCGAGTACAAAGCAGCCACTCTGAAAATGCAAGCAGGGGCGTAGGCACTTCCACCAGCCCCGAGCATAAAGCAGCAGCTCTGAAACTGCAAGCAGGGGAGTAGGCACATCCACCAGTCCCTAGCATAAAGTAGCAGCTCTGAAAAGTCAAGCAGGGGACGAGGCAATTCCACCAGCCCCGAGCATAAAGCAGAAGCTCTGAAAATGTAAGCAGGAGATTAGGCACTTCCACCAGCCCCGAGCATAAAGCAGCAGCTCTGTGAATGCAAGCAGGAGACTAGGCACTTCCACCAGCCCCGAGCATAAAGCAGCAGCTTTGTGAATGCAAGCAGGAGACTAGGCACTTCCACCAGCCCCAAGCATAAAGCAGCAGTTCTGTGAATGCAAGCAGGAGACTAGGCACTTCCACCAGCCCTGAGCATAAAGCAGGAAAGTAGGCACTTCCACCAGCCCCAAGTATAAAACAGCAGCTCTGAAAATGCAAGCAGGGGAGTAGGTACTTCCACCATCCCCAAGCATATAGAAGCAGCTCTGAAAATGCAAGCAGAGGAGTAGGCACTTCCACCAGACGAGCACAAAGCAGCTGCTCTGAAAATGCAAGCAGGGGAGTAGGCACTTCCACCAGCCCCGATCATAAAGCAGCAGCTCTGAAAATGCAAGCAGGGGAGTAGGCAGTTCCACCAGCCCCGATCATAAAGCAGCAGCTCTGAAAATGCAAGCAGGGGAGTAGGCAGTTCCACCAGCCCCGAGTGTAAAGCATCAGCTCTGAAAATGCAAGCAGAAGAATAGGCACTTTCACCAGACTCGAGCATAAAGCAGGAAAGTTGGCACTTCCATCAGCCATGAGCATAAAGCAGCAGTTCTGAAAATGCAAGCAGGAGACTAAGCACTTTCACAAGCCCCGAGTACAAAGCAGCCACTCTGACAATGCAAACAGGGGGGTAGGTACTTCCACCAGCCCCAAGCATAGAGCAGTAGCTCTGAAAACACAAGCAGGAGAATAGGCACTTCCACCAGGCCCGAGCATAAGGCAGGAAAGTAGGCACTTCCACGAGCCCCGAGTGTAAAGCAGCAGCTCTGAAAATACAAGCAGGAGAATGGGCACTTTCACCAGACCCGAGCATAAAGCAGGAAAGTTGGCACTTCCACCAGCCCGAGTGTAAAAAAGCAGCTCTGAAAATGCAAGCAGGGGAGTAGGCACTTCCACCAGCCCTGAGCATAAAGCATAAGCTCTGAAAATGTAAGCCGGAGACTAGGCACTTCCAGCAGCCCAGAGTATAAAGCAGCAGCTCTGAAAATGCAAGCAGGGGAGTAGGCACTTCCACCAGACCCGAGCATAAAGAAGGAAAATTGGCACTTCCACCAGCCCCGAGCATAAAGCATAAGCTCTGAAAATGTAAGCCGGAGACTAGGCACTTCCACCAGCCCCGAGCATAAAGCAGCAGCTCTGTGAATGCAAGCAGGAGACTAGGCACTTCCAGCAGCCCAGAGCATAAAGGAGCAGCTCTGAAAACGCAAGCAGGAAAATAGGCACTTCCACCAGCCCCGAGCATAAAGCAGGAAAGTAGGCACTTCCACAAGCCCTGAGTATAATGCAGCAGCTCTGAAAATACATGCAGTGGGAGTAGGCACTTCCACCAGCCCCGAGTATAAAGCAGCAGCTCTGAAAATGCAAGCAGGAGAATAGGCACTTCCACCAGCCCCGAGTATAAAACAGCAGCTCTGAAAATGCAAGCAGGGGAGTAGGTACTTCCACCAGCCCTGAGCATATAGAAGCAGCTCTGAAAATGCAAGCATAGGAGTAGGCACTTCCACCAGCCGAGCACAAAGCAGCTGCTCTGAAAATGCAAGCAGGGGAGTAGGCACTTCAACCAGCCCCAAGCATAAAGCAGCAGCTCTGAAAATAGAAGCAGGGGAGTAGGAACTTCCACCAGCCCAGAGCATAAAGCAGCAGCTCTGAAAATGTAAGCAGGAGACTAGGCACTTCCACCAGCCCTGAGCATAAAGCAGCAGCTCTGAAAATGCAAGCAGGAGAATAGGCACTTCCACCAGCCCCAAGCACAAAGCAGGAAATTAGGTACTTCCACCAGTCCTGAGTATAAAGCAGCAGCTCTGGAAGGAGACTAGGCACTTCCACCAGCCCAGAGCATAAAGCAGAAGCTCTGAAAATGTAAGCAGGAGACTAGGCACTTCCACCAGCCCCAAGCATAAAGCAGCAGCTCTGTGAATGCAAGCAGGAGACTAGGCACTTCCAGCAGCCCAGAGTATAAAGCAGCACCGCTGAAAATACAAGCAGGGGAGTAGGCACTTCCACCAGCTCTGAGCATAAAGGAGCAGCTCTGAAAATGCAAGCAGGGGAGTAGGTACTTCCACCAGCCCTGAGCATATAGAAGCAGCTCTGAAAATGCAAGCAGAGGAGTAGGCACTTCCACCACCCTCAAGCATAGAGCAGCAGCTCTGAAAATGCAACAAGGGAGTAGGAACTTCCACCAGCCCTGAGCATAAAGCAGCAGCTCTGTAAATGCAAGTAGGGGACTAGGCACTTCCACCAGCCCCGAGCATAAAGCAGCAGCTCTGAAAATGCAAGCAGGGCAGTAGGCACTTCCACGAGCCCCGAGCATGAAGCAGCAGCTCTGCAAATGCAAGAAGGGGAGTAAGCACTTCCACCAGCCCCGAGCATAAAGCAGAAGCTCTGAGAATGCAAGCAGGAGACTAGGCACTTCCACCAGCCCCGAGCATAAAGCAGCAGCTCTGTGAATGCAAGCAGGAGACTAGGCACTTCCAGCGACCCAGAGTATAAAGCAGCAGCTCTAAAAATGCAAGCAGGTGAGTAGGCACTTCCACCAGCCCCGAGTATAAAACAGCAGCTCTGAAAATGCAAGCAGGGGAGTAGGTACTTCCACCAGCCCCGAGCATATAAAAGCAGCTCTGAAAATGCAAGCAGAGGAGTAGGCACTTCCGCCAGCCGAGCACAAAGCAGTTGCTCTGAAAATGCAAGCAGGGGAGTAGGCACTTCCACCAGCCCCAAGCATAAAGCAGCATCTTTGAAAATGCAAACAGGGAAGTAGGCACTTCCAGCACCCCCTAGCATAAAGCAGCAGCTCTGAAAATGCAACAGGGGAGTAGGCACTTCCACCAGCCCTGAGCATAAAGCAGCAGCTATGAAAATGCAAGCAGAGCAGTAGGCACTTCCACCACCCCCAAGCATAGAGCACCAGCTCTAGAAATGCAACAGGGGAGTAGGCACTTCCACCAGCCTCGAGTGTAAAGCAGCAGCTCTGAAAATGTAAGCAGAATAGGCACTTTCCCCAGCCCCGAGCATAAAGCAGGAAAGTAGGCACTTCCACCAGCCCATGTATAAAGCAACAGCTCTGGAAATGCAAGCAGGGGAGTAGGCACTTCACCCAGCCACAAGCATAAAGCAGCATCTCTGAAAATAGAAGCAGGGGTGTAGGAACTTCCACCAACCCAGAGCATAAAGCAGCAGCTCTGAAAATGCAAGCAGGAGACTAGGCACTTCCACCAGCCCGGAGCATAAAGCAGCAGCTATGAAAATGCAAACAGGGGAGAAGGCACTTCCGCCGCCCCCTAGCATAGAGCAGCAGCTGTGAAAATGCGACAGGGGAGTAGGCACTTCCAGCAGCCCTGAGAATAAAGCAGCGGCTATGACAATGCAAACAGGGGAGTAGGCACTTCCACCAGCCCCAAGCATAGAGCAGCAGCTCTGAAAATGCAACAGGGGAGTAGGCACTTCCAGCAGCCCTGAGCATAAAGCAGCAGCTATGACAATGCAACAGGGGAGTAGGCACTTCCAGCAGCCCTGAGCATAAAGCAGCGGCTATGACAATGCAACAGGGGAGTAGGCACTTCCACCAGCCCCAAGCATAGAGCAGCAGCTCTGAAAATGCAACAGGGGAGTAGGCACCTCCAGCAGCCCGGAGCATAAAGCAGCAGCTATGACAATGCAACAGGGGAGTAGGCACTTCCACCAGCCCTGAGCATAAAACAGCAGCTCTGAAAACGCAAGCAGGAGAATATTCACTTCCACCAGACCCGAGTATAAAGCAGGAAAGTTGGCACTTCCACCAGCCCAAGTATAAAACAGCAGCTCGGAAAATGCAAGCAGGAGACTACGCACTTCCAGCGATCCAGAATATAAAGCAGCAGCTCTGAAAATGCATGCAGGTGAGTAGGCACTTCCACCAGCCCTGAGCATAAGGCAGGAAAGTAGGCACTTCCACCAGCTCTGAATATAAAGCAGCAGCTCTGAAAATAGAAGCAGGGGAGTAGGAACTTCCACCAGCCCCGAGCATAAAGCAGCAGCTCTGAAAATGCAAGCAGGAGACTAGGCACTTCCACCAGCCCCGAGCATAAAGCAGCATCTCTGAAAATGCAAACAGGGGAGTAGGCACTTCCACCACCCCAAGCATAGAGCAGCAGCTCTGAAAATGCTACAGGGGAGTAGGAACTTCCACCAGCCCTGAGCATAAAGCAGCAGCTCTGAAACCACAAGCAGCAGAATAGGCACTTCTACCAGCGCTGAGCATAAAGCATTAGCTCTGAATATGCAAGCAGGGGAGTAGGCACTACCACCAGCCTCGAGTGTAAAGCAGCAGCTCTGAAAATGTAAGCAGGAGAATATGCACTTTCACCAGCCCCGAGCATAAAGCAGGAAAGTAGGCACTTCCACCAGCCCTGAGTATAAAGCAGGAAAGTTGGCACTTCCACCAGCCCAAGTATAAAACAGCAGCTCTGAAAATGCAAGCAGGAGACTAGGCACTTCCACCAGCCCCGAGCATAAAGCAGCAGTTCTGTGAATGCAAGCAGGAGACTAGGCACTTCCAGCAGCCCAGAGTATAAAGGAGCAGCTCTGAAAATGCAAGCAGGGGAGGAGGCACTTCCACCAGCCCTGAGCATAAAGCAGGAAAGTAGGCACTTCCACCAGCCCCAAGTATAAAACAGCAGCTCTGAAAATGCAAGCAGGGGAGTAGGTATTTCCACCATCCCCGAGCATATAGAAGCAGCTCTGAAAATGCAAGCAGAGGAGTAGGCACTTCCACCAGACGAGCACAAAGCAGCTGCTCTGAAAATGCAAGCAGGGGAGTAGGCACTTCCACCAGCCCCAAGCATAAAGCAGCAGCTCTGAAAATAGAAGCAGGGGAATAGGAACTTCTACCAGCCCCGATCATAAAGCAGCAGCTCTGAAAATGCAAGCAGGGGAGTAGGCAGTTCCACCAGCCCCGAGAGTAAAGCAGCAGCTCTGAAAATGCAAGCAGAAGAATAGGCACTTTCACCAGACTCGAGCATAAAGCAGGAAAGATGGCACTTCCACCAGCCATGAGCATAAAGCAGCAGTTCTGAAAATGCAAGCAGGAGACTAAGCACTTTCACAAGCCCCGAGTACAAAGCAGCCACTCTGAAAATGCAAGCAGGGGGGTAGGTACTTCCAACAGCCCCGAGCATAAGGCAGTGAAGTAGGCACTTCCACCAGCCCCGAGTATAAAGCAGCAGCTCTGAAAATGCAAGCAGGGAAGTAGGCACTTCCACTAGCCCCGAGTATAAAGCAGCAGCTCTGAAAATGCAAGCAGGGAAGTAGGCACTTCCACCAGCTCCAAGTGTAAAGCAGCAGCTCTGAAAATGCAAGCAGGGGAGTAGGCACTTCACCCAGCCATGAGCATAAAGCAACTGTTCTGAAAATGCAAAGAGGAGACTAAGCACTTTCACCAGCCCCGAGTACAAAGCAGCCACTCTGAAAATGCAAGTAGTGGCGTAGGCACTTCCACCAGCCCCGAGCATAAAGCAGCAGCTCTGAAACTGCAAGCAGGGGAGTAGGCACATCCACCAGTCCCTAGCATAAAGTAGCAGCTCTGAAAAGTCAAGCAGGGGACGAGGCAATTCCACCAGCCCCGAGCATAAAGCAGCAGCTCTGTAAATGCAAGCAGGTGACTAGGCACTTCCACCAGCCCCGAGCATAAAACAGCAGCTCTGAAAATGCAAGCAGGAGACTAGGCACTTCCACCAGCCCCGAGCATAAAGCAGAAGCTCTGAAAATGTAAGCAGGAGACTAGGCACTTCCACCAGCCCCGAGCATAAAGCAGCAGCTCTGTGAATGAAAGCAGGAGACTAGGCACTTCCACCAGCCCCGAGCATAAAGCAGCAGCTCTGTGAATGCAAGCAGGAGACTAGGCACTTCCAGCAGCCCAGAGTATAAAGCAGCAGCTCTGAAAATGCAAGCAGGGGAGTAGGCACTTCCACCAGCCCTGAGCATAAAGCAGGAAAGTAGGCACTTCCACCAGCCCCAAGTATAAAACAGCAGCTCTGAAAATGCAAGCAGGGGAGTAGGTACTTCCACCATCCCCGAGCATATAGAAGCAGCTCTGAAAATGCAAGCAGAGGAGTAGGCACTTCCACCAGACGAGCACAAAACAGCTGCTCTGAAAATGCAAGCAGGGGAGTAGGCACTTCCACCAGCCCCAAGCATAAAGCAGCAGCTCTGAAAATAGAAGCAGGGGAATAGGAACTTCCACCAGCCCCGAGCATAAAGCAGCAGCTCTGAAAATGCAAACAGGGGAGTAGGCACTTCCACCACCCCCAAGCATAGAGCAGCAGCTCTGAAAATGCAAGCAGGAGACTAGGCACTTCCACCAGCCCCGATCATAAAGCAGTAGCTCTGAAAATGCAAGCAGGGGTGTAGGCAGTTCCACTAGCCCCGAGTGTAAAGCAGCAGCTCTGAAAATGCAAGCAGAAGAATAGGCACTTTCACCAGACTCGAGCATAAAGCAGGAAAGTTGGCACTTCCACCAGCCATGAGCATAAAGCAGCAGTTCTGAAAATGCAAGCAGGAGACTAAGAACTTTCACAAGCCCCGAGTACAAAGCAGCCACTCTGAAAATGCAAGCAGGGGGGGTAGGTACTTCCACCAGCCCCAAGCATAGAGCGGCAGCTCTGAAAACACAAGCAGAAGAAAAGGCACTTCCACCAGCCCCGAGCATAAGGCAGGAAAGTAGGCACTTCCACGAGCCCTGAGTGTAAAGCAGCAGCTCTGAAAATGTAAGCAGGAGAATATGCACTTTCACCAGCCCCGAGCATAAAGCAGGAAAGTAGACACTTCCACCAGCCCTGAGTATAAAGCAGGAAAGTTGGCACTTCCACCAGCCCAAGTATAAAACAGCAGCTCTGAAAATGCAAGCAGGAGACTAGGCACTTCCACCAGCCCCGAGCATAAAGCAGCAGTTCTGTGAATGCAAGCAGGAGACTAGGCACTTCCAGCAGCCCAGAGTATAAAGGAGCAGCTCTGAAAATGCAAGCAGGGGAGGAGGCACTTCCACCAGCCCTGAGCATAAAGCAGGAAAGTAGGCACTTCCACCAGCCCCAAGTATAAAACAGCAGCTCTGAAAATGCAAGCAGGGGAGTAGGTATTTCCACCATCCCCGAGCATATAGAAGCAGCTCTGAAAATGCAAGCAGAGGAGTAGGCACTTCCACCAGACGAGCACAAAGCAGCTGCTCTGAAAATGCAAGCAGGGGAGTAGGCACTTCCACCAGCCCCAAGCATAAAGCAGCAGCTCTGAAAATAGAAGCAGGGGAATAGGAACTTCCACCAGCCCCGATCATAAAGCAGCAGCTCTGAAAATGCAAGCAGGGGAGTAGGCAGTTCCACCAGCCCCGAGAGTAAAGCAGCAGCTCTGAAAATGCAAGCAGAAGAATAGGCACTTTCACCAGACTCGAGCATAAAGCAGGAAAGATGGCACTTCCACCAGCCATGAGCATAAAGCAGCAGTTCTGAAAATGCAAGCAGGAGACTAAGCACTTTCACAAGCCCCGAGTACAAAGCAGCCACTCTGAAAATGCAAGCAGGGGGGTAGGTACTTCCAACAGCCCCGAGCATAAGGCAGTGAAGTAGGCACTTCCACCAGCCCCGAGTATAAAGCAGCAGCTCTGAAAATGCAAGCAGGGAAGTAGGCACTTCCACTAGCCCTGAGTATAAAGCAGCAGCTCTGAAAATGCAAGCAGGGAAGTAGGCACTTCCACCAGCTCCAAGTGTAAAGCAGCAGCTCTGAAAATGCAAGCAGGGGAGTAGGCACTTCACCCAGCCATGAGCATAAAGCAACTGTTCTGAAAATGCAAAGAGGAGACTAAGCACTTTCACCAGCCCCGAGTACAAAGCAGCCACTCTGAAAATGCAAGTAGTGGCGTAGGCACTTCCACCAGCCCCGAGCATAAAGCAGCAGCTCTGAAACTGCAAGCAGGGGAGTAGGCACATCCACCAGTCCCTAGCATAAAGTAGCAGCTCTGAAAAGTCAAGCAGGGGACGAGGCAATTCCACCAGCCCCGAGCATAAAGCAGCAGCTCTGTAAATGCAAGCAGGTGACTAGGCACTTCCACCAGCCCCGAGCATAAAACAGCAGCTCTGAAAATGCAAGCAGGAGACTAGGCACTTCCACCAGCCCCGAGCATAAAGCAGAAGCTCTGAAAATGTAAGCAGGAGACTAGGCACTTCCACCAGCCCCGAGCATAAAGCAGCAGCTCTGTGAATGAAAGCAGGAGACTAGGCACTTCCACCAGCCCCGAGCATAAAGCAGCAGCTCTGTGAATGCAAGCAGGAGACTAGGCACTTCCAGCAGCCCAGAGTATAAAGGAGCAGCTCTGAAAATGCAAGCAGGGGAGGAGGCACTTCCACCAGCCCTGAGCATAAAGCAGGAAAGTAGGCACTTCCACCAGCCCCAAGTATAAAACAGCAGCTCTGAAAATGCAAGCAGGGGAGTAGGTATTTCCACCATCCCCGAGCATATAGAAGCAGCTCTGAAAATGCAAGCAGAGGAGTAGGCACTTCCACCAGACGAGCACAAAGCAGCTGCTCTGAAAATGCAAGCAGGGGAGTAGGCACTTCCACCAGCCCCAAGCATAAAGCAGCAGCTCTGAAAATAGAAGCAGGGGAATAGGAACTTCCACCAGCCCCGATCATAAAGCAGCAGCTCTGAAAATGCAAGCAGGGGAGTAGGCAGTTCCACCAGCCCCGAGAGTAAAGCAGCAGCTCTGAAAATGCAAGCAGAAGAATAGGCACTTTCACCAGACTCGAGCATAAAGCAGGAAAGATGGCACTTCCACCAGCCATGAGCATAAAGCAGCAGTTCTGAAAATGCAAGCAGGAGACTAAGCACTTTCACAAGCCCCGAGTACAAAGCAGCCACTCTGAAAATGCAAGCAGGGGGGTAGGTACTTCCAACAGCCCCGAGCATAAGGCAGTGAAGTAGGCACTTCCACCAGCCCCGAGTATAAAGCAGCAGCTCTGAAAATGCAAGCAGGGAAGTAGGCACTTCCACTAGCCCTGAGTATAAAGCAGCAGCTCTGAAAATGCAAGCAGGGAAGTAGGCACTTCCACCAGCTCCAAGTGTAAAGCAGCAGCTCTGAAAATGCAAGCAGGGGAGTAGGCACTTCACCCAGCCATGAGCATAAAGCAACTGTTCTGAAAATGCAAAGAGGAGACTAAGCACTTTCACCAGCCCCGAGTACAAAGCAGCCACTCTGAAAATGCAAGTAGTGGCGTAGGCACTTCCACCAGCCCCGAGCATAAAGCAGCAGCTCTGAAACTGCAAGCAGGGGAGTAGGCACATCCACCAGTCCCTAGCATAAAGTAGCAGCTCTGAAAAGTCAAGCAGGGGACGAGGCAATTCCACCAGCCCCGAGCATAAAGCAGCAGCTCTGTAAATGCAAGCAGGTGACTAGGCACTTCCACCAGCCCCGAGCATAAAACAGCAGCTCTGAAAATGCAAGCAGGAGACTAGGCACTTCCACCAGCCCCGAGCATAAAGCAGAAGCTCTGAAAATGTAAGCAGGAGACTAGGCACTTCCACCAGCCCCGAGCATAAAGCAGCAGCTCTGTGAATGAAAGCAGGAGACTAGGCACTTCCACCAGCCCCGAGCATAAAGCAGCAGCTCTGTGAATGCAAGCAGGAGACTAGGCACTTCCAGCAGCCCAGAGTATAAAGCAGCAGCTCTGAAAATGCAAGCAGGGGAGTAGGCACTTCCACCAGCCCTGAGCATAAAGCAGGAAAGTAGGCACTTCCACCAGCCCCAAGTATAAAACAGCAGCTCTGAAAATGCAAGCAGGGGAGTAGGTACTTCCACCATCCCCGAGCATATAGAAGCAGCTCTGAAAATGCAAGCAGAGGAGTAGGCACTTCCACCAGACGAGCACAAAACAGCTGCTCTGAAAATGCAAGCAGGGGAGTAGGCACTTCCACCAGCCCCAAGCATAAAGCAGCAGCTCTGAAAATAGAAGCAGGGGAATAGGAACTTCCACCAGCCCCGAGCATAAAGCAGCAGCTCTGAAAATGCAAACAGGGGAGTAGGCACTTCCACCACCCCCAAGCATAGAGCAGCAGCTCTGAAAATGCAAGCAGGAGACTAGGCACTTCCACCAGCCCCGATCATAAAGCAGTAGCTCTGAAAATGCAAGCAGGGGTGTAGGCAGTTCCACTAGCCCCGAGTGTAAAGCAGCAGCTCTGAAAATGCAAGCAGAAGAATAGGCACTTTCACCAGACTCGAGCATAAAGCAGGAAAGTTGGCACTTCCACCAGCCATGAGCATAAAGCAGCAGTTCTGAAAATGCAAGCAGGAGACTAAGAACTTTCACAAGCCCCGAGTACAAAGCAGCCACTCTGAAAATGCAAGCAGGGGGGGTAGGTACTTCCACCAGCCCCAAGCATAGAGCAGCAGCTCTGAAAACACAAGCAGAAGAAAAGGCACTTCCACCAGCCCCCAGCATAAGGCAGGAAAGTAGGCACTTCCACGAGCCCTGAGTGTAAAGCAGCAGCTCTGAAAATACAAGCAGGAGAATAGGCACTTTCACCAGACCCGAGCATAAAGCAGGAAAGTTGGCACTTCCACCAGCCCGAGTGTAAAAAAGCAGCTCTGAAAATACAAGCAGGCGAGTAGGCACTTCACCCAGCCACGAGCATAAAGCAACAGTTCTGAAAATGCAAGCAGGAGACTAGGCACTTCCACCAGCCCCGAGCATAAAGCATAAGCTCTGAAAATGTAAGCCGGAGACTAGGCACTTCCACCAGCCCCGAGCATAAAGCAGGAAAGTAGGCACTTCCACAAGCCCTGAGTATAATGCAGCAGCTCTGAAAATACATGCAGTGGGAGTAGGCACTTCCACCAGCCCCGAGTATAAAGCAGCAGCTCTGAAAATGCAAGCAGGAGAATAGGCACTTCCACCAGACCCGAGCATAAAGAAGGAACATTGGCACTTCCACCAGCCCCGAGTATAAAACAGCAGCTCTGAAAATGAAAGCAGGTACTTCCACCAGCCCTGAGCATGTAGAAGCAGCTCTGAAAATGCAAGCATAGGAGTATGCACTTCCACCAGCCGAGCACAAAGCAGCTGCTCTGAAAATGCAAGCAGGGGAGTAGGCACTTCCACCAGCCCCAAGCATAAAGCAGCAGCTCTGAAAATAGAAGCAGGGGAATAGGAACTTCCACCAGCCCCGAGCATAAAGCAGCAGCTCTGAAAATGCAAGCAGGAGACTAGGCACTTCCACCAGCCCAGAGCATAAAGCAGCAGCTCTGAAAATGCAAACAGGGGAGTAGGCACTTACACTACCCCCAAGCATAGAGCAGCAGCTCTGAAAATGCAACAGGGGAGTAGGAACTTCCACCAGCCCTGAGCATAAAGCAGCAGCTCTGAAAACGCAAGCAGAGAATAGGCACTTCCTCCAGCCCCAAGCACATAGCAGGAAATTAGGTACTTCCACCAGCCCTGAGTATAAAGCAGCAACTCTGGAAGGAGACTAGGCACTTCCACCAGCCCGAGCATAAAGCAGAAGCTCTGTGAATGCAAGCAGGAGACTAGGCACTTCCAGCATCCCAGAGTATAAAGCAGCACCTCTGAAAATATAAGCAGGGGAGTAGGCACTTCCACCAGCCCCGAGTATAAAGCAGCAGCTCTGAAAATGCAAGCAGGAGAATAGGCACTTCCACCAGACCCGAACATAAAGAAGGAAAATTGGCACTTCCACCAGCCCCGAGTATAAAACAGCAGCTCTGAAAATGCAAGCAGGGGAGTAGGTACTTCTACCAGCCCTGAGCATATAGAAGCAGCTCTGAAAATGCAAGCATAGGAGTAGGCACTTCCACCAGCCGAGCACAAAGCAGCTGCTCTGAAAATGCAAGCAGGGGAGTAGGCACTTCCACCAGCCCCAAGCATAAAGCAGCAGCTCTGAAAATAGAAGCAGTGGAGTAGGAACTTCCACCAGCCCCGAGCATAAAGCAGCAGCTCTGAAAATGCAAGCAGGAGACTAGGCACTTCCACCAGCCCCGAGCATAAAGCAGCAGCTCTGAAAATGCAAACAGGGGAGTAGGCACTTACACTACCCCCAAGCATAGAGCAGCAGCTCTGAAAATGCAACAGGGGAGTAGGAACGTCCACCAGCCCTGAGCATAAAGCAGCAGCTCTGAAAACGCAAGCAGGAGAATAGGCACTTCCACCAGCCCCAAGCACAAAGCAGGAAATTAGGTACTTCCACCAGCCCTGAGTATAAAGCAGCAGCTCTGGAAGGAGACTAGGCACTTCCACCAGCCCCAAGCATAAAGCAGCAGCTCTGTGAATGCAAGCAGGGGAGTAGGCAGTTCCACCAGCCCCGAGAGTAAAGCAGCAGCTCTGAAAATGCAAGCAGAAGAATAGGCACTTTCACCAGACTCGAGCATAAAGCAGGAAAGATGGCACTTCCACCAGCCATGAGCATAAAGCAGCAGTTCTGAAAATGCAAGCAGGAGACTAAGCACTTTCACAAGCCCCGAGTACAAAGCAGCCACTCTGAAAATGCAAGCAGGGGGGTAGGTACTTCCACCAGCCCCGAGCATAAGGCAGGAAAGTAGGCACTTCCACCAGCCCCGAGTATAAAGCAGCAGCTCTGAAAATGCAAGCAGGGAACTAGGCACTTCCAGCAGCCCCGAGCATAAAGCAGAAGCTCTGAAAATGTAAGCAGGAGACTAGGTACTTCCACCAGCCCCAAGCATAAAGCAGCATCTCTGTGAATGCAAGCAGGAGACTAGGCACTTCCAGCATCCCAGAGTATAAAGCAGCACCTCTGAAATACAAGCAGGGGAGTAGGCACTTCCACCAGCTCTGAGCATAAAGGAGCAGCTCTGAAAACGCAAGCAGGAGAATAGGCACTTCCACCAGACCCGAGCATAAAGAAGGAAAATTGGCACTTCCACCAGCCCCGCCTATAAAACAGCAGCTCTGAAAATGCAAGCAGAGGAGTAGGTACTTCCACCAGCCCCGAGCATATAGAAGCAGCTCTGAAAATGCAAGCAGAGGACTAGGCACTTCCACCAGGCCCAAGCATAAAGCAGCAGCTCTGAAAATGCAAGCAGGAGACTAAGCACTTCCACCAGCCCCGAGCATAAAGCAGCAGCTCCCAAAATGCACAGGGGAGTAGGCACTTCCACCACCCTCAAGCATAGAGCAGCAGCTCGGAAAATGCAACAAGGGAGTAGGATCTTCCACCAGCCATGAGCATAAAGCAGCAGCTCTGTAAATGCAAGTAGGGGACTAGGCACTTCCACCAGCCCAGAGTATAAAGCAGCAGCTCTGAAAATGAAAGCAGGAGACTAGGCACTTCCACCAACCCCGAGCATAAAGCAGCAGCTCTGAAAATGCAAGCAGGGCAGTAGGCACTTCCACGAGCCCCGAGCATGAAGCAGCAGCTCTGAAAATGCAAGAAGGGGGGTAAGCACTTCCACCAGCCGCGAGCATAAAGCAGAAGCTCTGAGAATGCAAGCAGGAGACTAGGCACTTCCACCAGCCCCGAGCATAAAGCAGCAGCTCTTTAAATGCAAGCAGGAGACTAGGCACTTCCAGCGACCCAGAGTATAAAGCAGCAGCTCTGAAAATGCAAGCAGGTGAGTAGGCACTTCCACCAGCCCTGAGCATAAAGGAGCAGCTCTGAAAACGCAAGCAGGAAAATAGGCATTTCCACCAGCCCTGAGCATAAAGCAGGAAAGTAGGCACTTCCACCAGCCCCGAATATAAAGCAACAGCTCTGAAAATGCAAGCAGGAGAATAGGCACTTCCACTAGACCAGAGCATAAAGAAGGAAAATTGGCACTTCCTCCAGCCCCGAGTATAAAACAGCAGCTCTGAAAATGCAAGCAGGCGAGTAGGTACTTCCACCAGCCCCGAGCATATAAAAGCAGCTCTGAAAATGCAAGCAGAGGAGTAGGCACTTCCACCAGCCGAGCACAAAGCAGTTGCTCTGAAAATGCAAGCAGGGGAGTAGGCACTTCCACCAGCCCCAAGCATAAAGCATCAGCTCTGAAAATAGAAGCAGGGGAGTAGGCACTTCCACCAGCCCCGAGCATAAAGCAGCATCTCTGAAAATGCAAACAGGGAAGTAGGCACTTCCACCAACCCTGAGCATAAAGCAGCAGCTCTGAAAATGCAAGCAGGGCAGTAGGCACTTCCACGAGCCCCGAGCATGAAGCAGCAGCTCTGAAAATGCAAGAAGGGGAGTAAGCACTTCCACCAGCCCCGAGCATAAAGCAGAAGCTCTGAGAATGCAAGCAGGAGACTAGGCACTTCCACCAGCCCCGAGCATAAAGCAGCAGCTCTGTGAATGCAAGCAGGAGACTAGGCACTTCCAGCGACCCAGAGTATAAAGCAGCAGCTCTGAAAATGCAAGCAGGTGAGTAGGCACTTCCACCAGCCCGGAGCATAAAGCAGGAAAGTAGGCACTTCCACCAGCCCTGAATATAAAGCAGCAGCTCTGAAAATGCATGCAGGGGAGTAGGCACTTCCACCAGCCCCGAGTGTAAAGCAGCAGCTCTGAAAATACAAGCAGGAGAATAGGCACTTCCACCAGACCCGACCATAAAGAAGAAAAATTGGCACTTCCACCAGCCCCGAGTATAAAACAGCAGCTCTGAAAATGCAAGCAGAGGAGTAGGTACTTCCACCAGCCCCGAGCATATAAAAGCAGCTCTGAAAATGCAAGCAGAGAAGTAGGCACCTCCACCAGCCGAGCACAAAGCAGTTGCTCTGAAAATGCAAGCAGGGGAGTAAGCACTTCCACCAGCCCCAAGCATAAAGCAGCAGCTCTGAAAATAGAAGCAGGGGAGTAGGAACTTCCACCAGCCCCGAGCATAAAGCAGCAGCTCTGAAAATGCAAGCAGGAGACTAGGCACTTCCACCAGCCCCGAGCATAAAGCAGCATCTCTGAAAATGCAAACAGGGGAGTAGGCACTTCCACCACCCCCAAGCATAGAGCAGCAGCTCTGAAAATGCTACAGGGGAGTAGGAACTTCCACCAGCCCTGAGCATAAAGCAGCAGCTCTGAAAACGCAAGCAGGAGAATAGGCACTTCCACCAGCGCCGAGCATAAAGCAACAGCTCTGAATACGCAAGCAGGGGAGTAGGCACTTCCACCAGCCTCGAGTGTAAAGCAGCAGCTCTGAAAATGTAAGCAGGAGAATAGGCACTTTCACCAGCCCCGAGCTTAAAGCAGGAAAGTAGGCACTTCCACCAGCCCTGAGTATAAAAGAGGAAAGTTGGCACTTCCACCAGCCCAAGTATAAAACAGCAGCTCTGAAAATGCAAGCAGGAGACTAGGCACTTCCACCAGCCCTGAGCATAAAGCAGCAGTTCTGTGAATGCAAGCAGGAGACTAGGCATTTCCAGCAGCCCAGAGTATAAAGGAGCAGCCCTGAAAATGCAAGCAGGGGAGTAGGCACTTCCACCAGCCCTGAGCATAAAGCAGGAAAGTAGGCACTTCCACCAGCCCCAAGTATAAAACAGCAGCTCTGAAAATGCAAGCAGGGGAGTAGTTATTTCCACCATCCCCGAGCATATAGAAGCAGCTCTGAAAATGCAAGCAGAGGAGTAGGCACTTCCACCAGACGAGCACAAAGCAGCTGCTCTGAAAATGCAAGCAGGGGAGTAGGCACTTCCACCAGCCCCAAGCATAAAGCAGCAGCTCTGAAAATAGAAGCAGGGGAATAGGAACTTCCACTAGCCCCGATCATAAAGCAGCAGCTCTGAAAATGCAAGCAGGGGAGAAGGCAGTTCCACCAGCCCCGAGAGTAAAGCAGCAGCTCTGAAAATGCAAGCAGAAGAATAGGCACTTTCACCAGACTCGAGCATAAAGCAGGAAAGTTGGCACTTCCACCAGCCATGAGCATAAAGCAGCAGTTCTGAAAATGCAAGCAGGAGACTAAGCACTTTCACAAGCCCCGAGTACAAAGCAGCCACTCTGAAAATGCAAGCAGGGGGGTAGGTACTTCCACCAGCCCCGAGCATAAGGCAGGAAAGTAGGCACTTCCACCAGTCCTGAGTATAAAGCAGCAGCTCTGAAAATGCAAGCAGGGAAGTAGGCACTTCCACCAGCCCTGAGTATAAAGCAGCAGCTCTGAAAATGCAAGCAGGGAAGTAGTTACTTCCACCAGCCCCGAGTGTAAAGCAGCAGCTCTGAAAATGCAAGCAGGGGAGTAGGCACTTCACCCAGCCATGAGCATAAAGCAACTGTTCTGAAAATGCAAAGAGGAGACTAAGCACTTTCACCAGCCCCGAGTACAAAGCAGCCACTCTGAAAATGCAAGCAGGGGCGTAGGCACTTCCACCAGCCCCGAGCATAAAACAGCAGCTCTGAAACTGCAAGCAGGGGAGTAGGCACATCCACCAGTCCCTAGCATAAAGTAGCAGCTCTGAAAAGTCAAGCAGGGGACGAGGCAATTCCACCAGCCCGGAGCATAAAGCAGCAGCTCTGTGAATGAAAGCAGGAGACTAGGCACTTCCACCAGCCCCGAGCATAAAACAGCAGCTCTGTGAATGCAAGCAAGAGACTAGGCACTTCCACCAGCCCCGAGCATAAAACAGCAGCTCTGAAAATGCAAGCAGGAGACTAGGCACTTCCACCAGCCCCGAGCATAAAGCAGAAGCTCTGAAAATGTTAGCAGGAGACTAGGCACTTCCACCAGCCCCGAGCATAAAGCAGCAGCTCTGTGAATGAAAGCAGGAGACTAGGCACTTCCACCAGCCCCGAGCATAAAGCAGCAGCTCTGTGAATGCAAGAAGGAGACTAGGCACTTCCAGCAGCCCAGAGTATAAAGCAGCAGCTCTGAAAATGCAAGCAGGGGAGTAGGCACTTCCACCAGCCCTGAGCATAAAGCAGGAAAGTAGGCAATTCCACCAGCCCCAAGTATAAAACAGCAGCTCTGAAAATGCAAGCAGGGGAGTAGGTACTTCCACCATCCCCGAGCATATAGAAGCAGCTCTGAAAATGCAAGCAGAGGAGTAGGCACTTCCACCAGACGAGCACAAAGCAGCTGCTCTGAAAATGCAAGCAGGGGAGTAGGCACTTCCACCACCCCCAAGCATAGAGCAGCAGCTCTGAAAATGCAAGCAGGAGACTAGGCACTTCCACCAGCCCCGATCATAAAGCAGCAGCTCTGAAAATGCAAGCAGGGGTGTAGGCAGTTCCACCAGCCCCGAGTGTAAAGCAGCAGCTCTGAAAATGCAAGCAGGAGACTAAGCACTTTCACAAGCCCCGAGTACAAAGCAGCCACTCTGAAAATGCAAGCAGGGGGGTAGGCAGTTCCACCAGCCCCAAGCATAGAGCAGCAGCTCTGAAAACACAAGCAGAAGAATAGGCACTTCCACCAGCCCCGAGCATAAGGCAGGAAAGTAGGCACTTCCATGAGCCCCGAGTGTAAAGCAGCAGCTCTGAAAATACAAGCAGGAGAATAGGCACTTTCACCAGACCCGAGCATAAAGCAGGAAAGTTGGCACTTCCACCAGCCCGAGTGTAAAAAAGCAGCTCTGAAAATGCAAGCAGGGGAGTAGGCACTTCACCCAGCCACGAGCATAAAGCAACAGTTCTGAAAATGCAAGCAGGAGACTAGGCACTTCCACCAGCCCGCGCATAAAGCATAAGCTCTGAAAATGTAAGCCGGAGACTAGGCACTTCCAGCAGCCCAGAGTATAAAGCAGCAGCTCTGAAAATGCAAGCAGGGGAGTAGGCACTTCCACCAGATGTGAGCATAAAGGAGCAGCTCTGAAAACGCAAGCAGGAAAATAGGCACTTCCACCAGCCCCGAGCATAAAGCAGGAAAGTAGGCACTTCCACAAGCCCTGAGTATAATGCAGCAGCTCTGAAAATACATGCAGTGGGAGTAGGCACTTCCACCAGCCCCGAGTATAAAGCAGCAGCTCTGAAAATGCAAGCAGGAGAATAGGCACTTCCACCAGACCCGAGCATAAAGAAGGAAAATTGGCACTTCCACCAGCCCCGAGTATAGAACAGCAGCTCTGAAAATGCAAGCAGGGGAGTAGGTACTTCCACCAGCCCTGAGCATATAGAAGCAGCTCTGAACATTCAAGCATAGGAGTAGGCACTTCCACCAGCCGAGCACAAAGCAGCTGCTCTGAAAATGCAACAGGGGAGTAGGAACTTCCACCAGCCCTGAGCATAAAGCAGCAGCTCTGAAAACGCAAGCAGGAGAATAGGCACTTCCACCAGCCCTAAGCACAAAGCAGGAAATTAGGTACTTCCACCAGCCCTGAGTATAAAGCAGCAGCTCTGGAAGGAGACTAGGCACTTCCACCAGCCCCGAGCATAAAGCAGAAGCTCTGAAAATGTAAGCAGGAGACTAGGCACTTCCACCAGCCCCAAGCATAAAGCAGCAGCTCTGCGAATGCAAGCAGGAGACTAGGCACTTCCAGCATCCCAGAGTATAAAGCAGCACCTCTGAAAATACAAGCAGGGGAGTAGGCACTTCCACCAGCTCTGAGCATAAAGGAGCAGCTCTGAAAACGCAATCAGGAGAATAGGCTCTTCCACCAGACCCGAGCATAAAGAAGGAAAATTGGCACTTCCACCAGCCCCACATATAAAACAGAAGCTCTGAAAATGCAAGCAGGGGAGTAGGTACTTCCACCAGCCCCGAGCATATAGAAGCAGCTCTGAAAATGCAAGCAGAGGACTAGGCACTTCCACCAGCCCAGAGTATAAAGCAGCAGCTCTGAAAATGAAAGCAGGAGACTAGGCACTTCCACCAACCCCGAGCATAAAGCAGCAGCTCTGAAAACGCAAGCAGGGCAGTAGGCACTTCCACGAGCCCCGAGCATGAAGCAGCAACTCTGAAAATGCAAGAAGGGGAGTAAGCACTTCCACCAGCCCTGAGCATAAAGCAGAAGCTCTGAGAATGCAAGCAGGAGACTAGGCACTTCCACCAGCCCTGAATATAAAGCAACAGCTCTGAAAATGCAAGCAGGAGAATAGGCACTTACACCAGCCCCGAGTATAAAACAGCAGCTCTGAAAATGCAAGCAGGGGAGTAGGTACTTCCACCAGCCCCGAGCATATAAAAGCAGCTCTGAAAATGCAAGCAGAGGAGTAGGCACTTCCACCAGCCGAGCACAAAGCAGTTGCTCTGAAAATGCAAGCAGGGGAGTAGGCACTTCCACCAGCCCCAAGCATAAAGCATCAGCTCTGAAAATAGAAGTAGGGGAGTAGGCACTTCCACCAGCCCCGAGCATAAAGCAGCATCTCTGAAAATGCAAACAGGGAAGTAGGCACTTCCACCAACCCCGAGCATAAAGCAGCAGCTCTGAAAATGCAAGCAGGGCAGTAGACACTTCCACGAGCCCCGAGCATAAAGCAGCAGCTCTGAAAATGCAAGAAGGGGAGTAAGCACTTCCACCAGCCCCGAGCATAAAGCAGAAGCTCTGAGAATGCAAGCAGGAGACTAGGCACTTCCACTAGCCCCGAGCATAAAGCAGCAGCTCTGTGAATGCAAGCAGGAGACTAGGCACTTCCAGCGACCCAGAGTATAAAGCAGCAGCTCTGAAAATGCAAGCAGGTGAGTAGGCACTTCCACCAGCCCTGAGCATAAAGCAGGAAAGTAGGCACTTCCACCAGCCCTGAATATAAAGCAGCAGCTCTGAAAATGCATGCAGGGGAGTAGGCACTTCCACCAGCCCCGAGTGTAAAGCAGAAGCTCTGTGAATGCAAGCAGGAGACTAGGCACTTCCACTAGACCCGAGCATAAAGAAGGAAAATTGGCACTTCCACCAGCCCCGAGTATAAAACAGCAGCTCTGAAAATGCAAGCAGGGGAGTAGGCACTTCCACCAGCCCTGAGCATATAGAAGCAGCTCTGAAAATGCAAGCATAGGAGTAGGCACTTCCACCAGCCGAGCACAAAGCAGCTGCTCTGAAAATGCACGCAGGGGAGTAGGCACTTCCACCAGCCCCAAGCATAAAGCAGCAGCTCTGAAAATAGAAGCAGGGGAGTAGGAACTTCCACCAGCCCTGAATATAAAGCAGCAGCTCTGAAAATGCATGCAGGGGAGTAGGCACTTCCACCAGCCCCGAGTGTAAAGCAGCAGCTCTGAAAATGCAAGCAGGAGAATAGGCACTTCCACTAGACCCGAGCATAAAGAAGGAAAATTGGCACTTCCACCAGCCCCGAGTATAAAACAGCAGCTCTGAAAATGCAAGCAGGGGAGTAGGTACTTCCACCAGCCCTGAGCATATAGAAGCAGCTCTGAAAATGCAAGCATAGGAGTAGGCCCTTCCACCAGCCGAGCACAAAACAGCAGCTCTGAAAATGCAAGCAGGGGAGTAGGTACTTCCACCAGCCCCGAGCATATAAAAGCAGCTCTGAAAATGCAAGCAGAGGAGTAGGCACTTCCACCAGCCGAGCACAAAGCAGTTGCTCTGAAAATGCAAGCAGGGGAGTAGGCACTTCCACCAGCCCCAAGCATAAAGCATCAGCTCTGAAAATAGAAGGAGGGGAGTAGGCACTTCCACCAGCCCCGAGCATAAAGCAGCATCTCTGAAAATGCAAACAGGGAAGTAGGCACTTCCACCAACCCCGAGCATAAAGCAGCAGCTCTGAAAATGCAAGCAGGGCAGTAGACACTTCCACGAGCCCCGAGCATAAAGCAGCAGCTCTGAAAATGCAAGAAGGGGAGTAAGCACTTCCACCAGCCCCGAGCATAAAGCAGAAGCTCTGAGAATGCAAGCAGGAGACTAGGCACTTCCACTAGCCCCGAGCATAAAGCAGCAGCTCTGTGAATGCAAGCAGGAGACTAGGCACTTCCAGCGACCCAGAGTATAAAGCAGCAGCTCTGAAAATGCAAGCAGGTGAGTAGGCACTTCCACCAGCCCTGAGCATAAAGCAGGAAAGTAGGCACTTCCACCAGCCCTGAATATAAAGCAGCAGCTCTGAAAATGCATGCAGGGGAGTAGGCACTTCCACCAGCCCCGAGTGTAAAGCAGCAGCTCTGTGAATGCAAGCAGGAGACTAGGCACTTCCACTAGACCCGAGCATAAAGAAGGAAAATTGGCACTTCCACCAGCCCCGAGTATAAAACAGCAGCTCTGAAAATGCAAGCAGGGGTGTAGGCACTTCCACCAGCCCTGAGCATATAGAAGCAGCTCTGAAAATGCAAGCATAGGAGTAGGCACTTCCACCAGCCGAGCACAAAGCAGCTGCTCTGAAAATGCACGCAGGGGAGTAGGCACTTCCACCAGCCCCAAGCATAAAGCAGCAGCTCTGAAAATAGAAGCAGGGGAGTAGGAACTTCCACCAGCCCTGAATATAAAGCAGCAGCTCTGAAAATGCATGCAGGGGAGTAGGCACTTCCACCAGCCCCGAGTGTAAAGCAGCAGCTCTGAAAATGCAAGCAGGAGAATAGGCACTTCCACTAGACCCGAGCATAAAGAAGGAAAATTGGCACTTCCACCAGCCCCGAGTATAAAACAGCAGCTCTGAAAATGCAAGCAGGGGAGTAGGTACTTCCACCAGCCCTGAGCATATAGAAGCAGCTCTGAAAATGCAAGCATAGGAGTAGGCCCTTCCACCAGCCGAGCACAAAGCAGCTGCTCTGAAAATGCAAGCAGGGGAGTAGGCACTTCCACCAGCCCCAAGCATAAAGCAGCAGCTCTGAAAATGCAAGCAGGAGACTAGGCACTTCCACCAGCCCAGAGCATAAAGCAGCAGCTCTGAAAATGCAAACAGGGGAGTAGGCACTTACACTACCCCCAAGCATAGAGCAGCAGCTCTGAAAATGCAACACGGGAGTAGGAACTTCCACCAGCCCTGAGCATAAAGCAGCAGCTCTGAAAACGCAAGCAGGAGAATAGGCACTTCCACCAGCCCCAAGCACAAAGCAGGAAATTAGGTACTTCCACCAGCCCTGAGTATAAAGCATCAGCTCTGGAAGGAGACTAGGCACTTCCACCAGCCCCGGGAATAAAGCAGAAGCTCTGAAAATGTAAGCAGGAGACTAGGCACTTCCACCAGCCCCAAGCATAAAGCAGCAGCTCTGCGAATGCAAGCAGGAGACTAGGCACTTCCAGCATCCCAGAGTATAAAGCATCACCTCTGAAAATACAAGCAGGGGAGTAGGCACTTCCACCAGCTCTGAGCATATAGGAGCAGCTCTGAAAATGCAAGCAGGAGAATAGGCACTTCCACCAGACCCGTGCATAAAGAAGGAAAATTGGCACTTCCACCAGCCCCGCGTATAAAACAGCAGCTCTGAAAATGCAAGCAGGGGAGTAGGTACTTCCACCAGCCCCGAGCATATAGAAGCAGCTCTGAAAATGCAAGCAGAGGACTAGGCACTTCCACCAGGCCCAAGCATAAAGCAGCAGCTCTGAAAATGCAAGCAGGAGACTAAGCACTTCCACCAGCTCTGAGCATAAAGCAGCAGCTCCTAAAATGCAAACAGGAGAGTAGACACTTCTACCACCCTCAAGCATAGAGCAGCAGCTCTGAAAATGCAAGAAGGGGAGTAAGCACTTCCACCAGCCCCGAGCATAAAGCAGCAGCTCTGTGAATGCAAGCAGGAGACTAGGCACTTCCAGCGACCCAGAGTATAAAGCAGCAGCTCTGAAAATGCAAGCAGGTGAGTAGGCACTTCCACCAGCCCTGAGCATAAAGGAGCAGCTCTGAAAACGCAAGCAGGAAAATAGGCATTTCCACCAGCCCTGAGCATAAAGCAGCAGCTCTGTGAATGCAAGCAGGAGACTAGGCACTTCCAGCGACCCAGAGTATAAAGCAGCAGCTCTGAAAATGCAAGCAGGTGAGTAGGCACTTCCACCAGCCCTGAGCATAAAGGAGCAGCTCTGAAAACGCAAGCAGGAAAATAGGCATTTCCACCAGCCCTGAGCATAAAGCAGGAAAGTAGGCACTTCCACCAGCCCTGAATATAAAGCAACAGCTCTGAAAATGCAAGCAGGAGAATAGGCACTTCCAATAGACCCGAGCATAAAGAAGGAAAATTGGCACTTCCACCAGCCCCGAGTATAAAACAGCAGCTCTGAAAATGCAAACAGGGGAGTAGGTACTTCCACCAGCCCCGAGCATATAAAAGCAGCTCTGAAAATGCAAGCAGGGGAGTAGGCACTTCCACCAGCCCCAAGCATAAAGCATCAGCTCTGAAAATAGAAGTAGGGGAGTAGGCACTTCCACCAGCCCCGAGCATAAAGCAGCATCTCTGAAAATGCAAACAGGGAAGTAGGCACTTCCACCAACCCCGAGCATAAAGCAGCAGCTCTGAAAATGCAAGCAGGGCAGTAGACACTTCCACGAGCCCCGAGCATGAAGCAGCAGCTCTGAAAATGCAAGAAGGGGAGTAAGCACTTCCACCAGCCCCGAGCATAAAGCAGAAGCTCTGAGAATGCAAGCAGGAGACTAGGCACTTCCACCAGCCCCGAGCATAAAGCAGCAGCTCTGTGAATGCAAGCAGGAGACTAGGCACTTCCAGCGACCCAGAGTATAAAGCAGCAGCTCTGAAAATGCAAGCAGGTGAGTAGGCCCTTCCACCAGCCCTGAGCATAAAGCAGGAAAGTAGGCACTTCCACCAGCCCTGAATATAAAGCGGCAGCTCTGAAAATGCATGCAGGGGAGTAGGCACTTCCACCAGCCCCGAGTGTAAAGCAGCAGCTCTGAAAATACAAGCAGGAGAATAGGCACTTCCACCAGACCCGACCATAAAGAAGGAAAATTGGCACTTCCACCAGCCCCGAGTATAAAACAGCAGCTCTGAAAATGCAAGCAGAGGAGTAAATACTTCCACCAGCCCCGAGCATATAAAAGCAGCTCTGAAAATGCAAGCAGAGAAGTAGGCACCTCCACCAGCCGAGCACAAAGCAGTTGCTCTGAAAATGCAAGCAGGGGAGTAGGCACTTCCACCAGCCCCAAGCATAAAGCAGCAGCTCTGAAAATAGAAGCAGGGGAGTAGGAACTTCGACCAGCCCTGAGCATAAAGGAGCAGCTCTGAAAACGCAAGCAGGAAAATAGGCATTTCCACAGCCCTGAGCATAAAGCAGCAGCTCTGAAAATGCAAGCAGGAGACTAGGCACTTCCACCAGCCCCGAGCATAAAGCAGCATCTCTGAAAATGCAAACAGGGGAGTAGGCACTTCCACCAGCCTCGAGTGTAAAGCAGCAGCTCTGAAAATGCAAGCATTGGAGTAGGCACTTCCACCAGCCCCGAGCTTAAAGCAGGAAAGAAGGCACTTCCACCAGCCCTGGGTATAAAGCAGGAAAGTTGGCACTTCCACCAGCCCAAGTATAAAACAGCAGCTCTGAAAATGCAAGCAGGAGACTAGGCACTTCCACCAGCCCCGAGCTTAAAGCAGCAGTTCTGTGAATGCAAGCAGGAGACTAGGCACTTCCAGCAGCCCAGAGTATAAAGGGGCAGCTCTGAAAATGCAAGCAGGGGAGTAGGCACTTCCACCAGCCCTGAGCATAAAGCAGGGGAGTAGGCACTTCCACCAGCCCCGAGCTTAAAGCAGGAAAGTAGGCACTTCCACCAGCCCTGAGTATAAAGCAGGAAAGTTGGCACTTCCACCAGCCCAAGTATAAAACAGCAGCTCTGAAAATGCAAGCAGGAGACTAGGCACTTCCAGCAGCCCAGAGTATAAAGGAGCAGCTCTGAAAATGCAAGCAGGGGAGTAGGCACTTCCACCAGCCCTGAGCATAAAGCAGGAAAGTAGGCACTTCCACCAGCCCCAAGTATAAAACAGCAGCTCTGAAAATACAAGCAGGCGAGTAGGTATTTCCACCATCCCCGAGCATATAGAAGCAGCTCTGAAAATGCAAGCAGGGGAGTAGGTACTTCCACCAGCCCCGAGCATATAGAAGCAGCTCTGAAAATGCAAGCAGAGGACTAGGCACTTCCACCAGGCCCAAGCATAAAGCAGCAGCTCTGAAAATGCAAGCAGGAGACTAAGCACTTCTACCAGCCCCGAGCATAAAGCAGCAGCTCCTAAAATGCAAATAGGGGAGTAGGCACTTCCACCACCCTCAAGCATAGAGCAGCAGCTCTGAAAATGCAACAAGGGAGTAGGATCTTCCACCAGCCCTGAGCATAAAGCAGCAGCTCTGTAAATGCAAGTAGGGAACTAGGCACTTCCACCAGCCCAGAGTATAAAGCAGCAGCTCTGAAAATGAAAGCAGGAGACTAGGCACTTCCACCAACCCCGAGCATAAAGCAGCAGCTCTGAAAACGCAAGCAGGGCAGTAGGCACTTCCACGAGCCCCGAGCATGAAGCAGCAGCTCTGAAAATGCAAGAAGGGGAGTAAGCACTTCCACCAGCCCCGAGCATAAAGCAGTAGCTCTGAGAATGCAAGCAGGAGACTAGGCACTTCCACCAGCCCCGAGCATAAAGCAGCAGCTATGTGAATGCAAGCAGGAGACTAGGCACTTCCAGCGACCCAGAGTATAAAGCAGCAGCTCTGAAAATGCAAGCAGGTGAGTAGGCACTTCCACCAGCCCTGAGCATAAAGGAGCAGCTCTGAAAACGCAAGCAGGAAAATAGGCATTTCCACCAGCCCTGAGCATAAAGCAGGAAAGTAGGCACTTCCACCAGCCCTGAATATAAAGCAGCAGCTCTGAAAATGCAAGCAGGAGAATAGGCACTTCCACTAGACCCGAGCATAAAGAAGGAAAATTGGCACTTCCACCAGCCCCGAGTATAAAACAGCAGCTCTGAAAATGCAAGCAGGGGAGTAGGTACTTCCACCAGCCCCGAGCATATAAAAGCAGCTCTAAAAATGCAAGCAGAGGAGTAGGCACTTCCACCAGCCGAGCACAAAGCAGTTGCTCTGAAAATGCAAGCAGGGGAGTAGGCACTTCCACCAGCCCCAAGCATAAAGCATCAGCTCTGAAAATAGAAGTAGGGGAGTAGGCACTTGCACCAGCCCGGAGCATAAAGCAGCATCTCTGAAAATGCAAACAGGGAAGTAGGCACTTCCACCAACCCCGAACATAAAGCAGCAGCTCTGAAAATGCAAGCAGGGCAGTAGGCACTTCCACAAGCCCCGAGCATGAAGCAGCAGCTCTGAAAATGCAAGAAGGGGAGTAAGCACTTCCACCAGCCCCGAGCATAAAGCAGAAGCTCTGAGAATGCAAGCAGGAGACTAGGCACTTCCACCAGCCCCGAGCATAAAGCAGCAGATCTGGAATGCAAGCAGGAGACTAGGCACTTCCAGCGACCCAGAGTATAAAGCAGCAGCTCTGAAAATGCAAGCAGGTGAGTAGGCACTTCCACCAGCCCTGAGCATAAAGCAGGAAAGTAGGCACTTCCACCAGCCCTGAATATAAAGCAGCAGCTCTGAAAATGCATGCAGGGGAGTAGGCACTTCCACCAGCCCCGAGTGTAAAGCAGCAGCTCTGAAAATACAAGAAGGGGAATAGGAACTTCCACCAGCCCCGATCATAAAGCAGCAGCTCTGAAAATGCAAGCAGGGGAGTAGGCAGTTCCACCAGCCCCGAGAGTAAAGCAGCAGCTCTGAAAATGCAAACAGGGGAGTAGGCACTTCCACCACCCCCAAGCATAGAGCAACAGCTCTGAAAATGCAAGCAGGAGATGAGGCACTTCCACCAGCCCCGATAATAAAGCAGCAGCTCTGAAAATGCAAGCAGGGGTGTAGGCAGTTCCACCAGCCCCGAGTGTAAAGCAGCTGCTCTGAAAATGCAAGTAGAAGAATAGGCACTTTCACCAGACTCGAGCATAAAGCAGGAAAGTTGGCACTTCCACCAGCCATGAGCATAAAGCAGCCACTCTGAAAATGCAAGCAGGGGGGTAGGTACTTCCACCAGCCCCTAGCATAGAGCAGCAGCTCTGAAAACACAAGCAGAAGAATAGGCACTTCCACCAGCCCCGAGCATAAGGCAGGAAAGTAGGCACTTCCACAGCCCCGAGTGTAAAAAAAGCAGCTCTGAAAATGCAAGCAGGGGAGTAGGCACTTCACCCAGCCACGAGCATAAAGCAACAGTTCTGAAAATGCAAGCAGGAGACTAGGCACTTCCACCTGCCCCGAGCATAAACCATAAGCTCTGAAAATGTAAGCCGGAGACTAGGCACTTCCACCAGCCTCGAGCATAAAGCAGCAGCTCTGTGAATGCAAGCCGGAGACTAGGCACTTCCACCAGCCCCGAGCATAAAGCAGAAGCTCTGTGAATGCAAGCAGGAGGCTAGGCACTACCAGCAGCCCAGAGTATAAAGCAGCAGCTCTGAAAATGCAAGCAGGGGAGTAGGCACTTCCACCAGATGTGAGCATAAAGGAGCAGCTCTGAAAACGCAAGCAGGAAAATAGGCACTTCCACCAGCCCCGAGCATAAAGCAGGAAAGTAGGCACTTCCACAAGCCCTGAGTATAATGCAGCAGCTCTGAAAATACATGCAGTGGGAGTAGGCACTTCCACCAGCCCCGAGTATAAAGCAGCAGCTCTGAAAATGCAAGCAGGAGAATAGGCACTTCCACCAGACCCGAGCATAAAGAAGGAAAATTGGCACTTCCACCAGCCCCGAGTATAAAACCGCAGCTCTGAAAATGCAAGCAGGGGACTAGGTACTTCCACCAGCCGAGCACAAAGCAGCTGCTCTGAAAATGCAAGCAGGGGAGTAGGCACTTCCACCAGCCCCAAGCATAAAGCAGCAGCTCTGAAAATAGAAGCAGGGGAGTAGGAACTTCCACCAGCCCCGAGCATAAAGCAGCAGCTCTGAAAATGCAAGCAGGAGACTAGGCACTTCCACCAGCCCCGAGCATAAAGCAGCAGCTCTGAAAATGCAAACAGGGGAGTAGGCACTTACACTACCACCAAGCATAGAGCAGCAGCTCTGAAAATGCAACAGGGGAGTAGGAACTTCCACCAGCCCTGAGCATAAAGCAGCAGCTCTGAAAACACAAGCAGGAGAATAGGCACTTCCACCAGCCCCAAGCACAAAGCAGGAAATGAGGTACTTCCACCAGCCCTGAGTATAAAGCAGCAGCTCTGGGAGGAGACTAGGCACTTCCACCAGCCCCGACCATAAAGCAGAAGCTCTGAAAATGTAAGCAGGAGACTAGGCACTTCCACCAGACCCGAGCATAAAGCAGCAGCTCTGTGAATGGAAGCAGGAGACTAGTCACTTCCAGCATCCCAGAGTATAAAGCAGCACCTCTGAAAATACAAGCAGGGGAGTAGGCACTTCCACCAGCCCCGAGTATAAAGCAGCAGCTCTGAAAATAGAAGCTTGGGAGTAGGAACTTCCACCAGCCCCGAGCATAAAGCAGAAGCTCTGAGAATGCAAGCAGGAGACTAGGCACTTCCACCAGCCCCGAGCATAAAGCAGCAGCTCTGTGAATGCAAGCAGGAGACTAGGCACTTCCAGCGACCCAGAGTATAAAGCAGCAGCTCTGAAAATGCAAGCAGGTGAGTAGGCACTTCCACCAGCCCTGAGCATGAAGCAGGAAAGTAGGCACTTCCACCAGCCCTGAATATAAAGCAGCAGCTCTGAAAATGCATGCAGGGGAGTAGGCACTTCCACCAGCCCCGAGTATAAAACAGCAGCTCTGAAAATGCAAGCAGAGGAGTAAGTACTTCCACCAGCCCCGAACATATAAAAGCAGCTCTGAAAATGCAAGCAGAGAAGTAGGCACCTCCACCAGCCGAGCACAAAGCAGTTGCTCTGAAAATGCAAGCAGGGGAGTAGGCACTTCCACCAGCCCCAAGCATAAAGCAGCAGCTCTGAAAATAGAAGCAGGGGAGTAGGAACTTCCACCAGCCCTGAGCATAAAGGAGCAGCTCTGAAAACGCAAGCAGGAAAATAGGCATTTCCGCCAGCCCTGAGCATAAAGCAGCAGCTCTGAAAATAGAAGCAGGAGACTAGGCACTTCCACCAGCCCCGAGCATAAAGCAGCATCTCTGAAAATGCAAACAGGGGAGTAGGCACTTCCACCAGCCTCGAGTGTAAAGCAGCAGCTCTGAAAATGTAAGCAGGAGAATAGGCACTTTCACCAGCCCCGAGCTTAAAGCAGGAAAGTAGGCACTTCCACCAGCCCGGAGTATAAAGCAGGAAAGTTGGCACTTCCACCAGCCCAAGTATAAAACAGCAGCTCTGAAAATGCAAGCAGGAGACTAGGCACTTCCACCAGCCCCGAGCATAAAGCAGCAGTTCTGTGAATGCAAGCAGGAGACTAGGCACTTCCAGCAGCCCAGAGTATAAAGGAGCAGCTCTGAAAATGCAAGCAGGGGAGTAGGCACTTCCACCAGCCCTGAGCATAAAGCAGGAAAGTAGGCACTTCCACCAGCCCCAAGAATAAAACAGCAGCTCTGAAAATGCAAGCAGGGGAGTAGGTATTTCCACCATCCCCGAGCATATAGAAGCAGCTCTGAAAATGCAAGCTAGAGGAGTAGGCACTTCCACCAGACAAGCACAAAGGAGCTGCTCTGAAAATGCAAGCAGGCGAGTAGGCACTTCCACCAGCCCCAAGCATAAAGCAGCAGCTCTGAAAATAGAAGCAGGGGGATAGGAACTTCCACCAGCCCCGATCATAAAAAGCAGCAGCTCTGAAAATGCAAGCAGGGGAGTAGGCAGTTCCACCAGCCCCGAGAGTAAAGCAGCAGCTCTGAAAATGCAAGCAGAAGAATAGGCACTTTCACCAGACTCGAGCATAAAGCAGGAAAGTTGGCACTTCCACCAGCCATGAGCATAAAGCAGCAGTTCTGAAAATGCAAGCAGGAGACTAAGCACTTTCACAAGCCCCGAGTACAAAGCAGCCACTCTGAAAATGCAAGCAGGGGGGTAGGTACTTCCACCAGCCCCGAGCATAAGGCAGGAAAGTAGGCACTTCCACCAGCCCTGAGTATAAAGCAGCAGCTCTGAAAATGCAAGCAGGGAAGTAGGCACTTCCACCAGCCCCGAGTGTAAAGCAGCAGCTCTGAAAATGCAAGCAGGGGAGTAGGCACTTCACCCAGCCATGAGCATAAAGCAACTGTTCTGAAAATGCAAAGAGGAGACTAAGCACTTTCACCAGCCCCGAGTACAAAGCAGCCACTCTGAAAATGCAAGCAGGGGAGTAGGCACATCCACGAGTCCCTAGCATAAAGCAGCAGCTCTGAAACTGCAAGCAGGGGAGTAGGCACATCCACCAGTCCCTAGCATAAAGTAGCAGCTCTGAAAGGTCAAGCAGGAGACAAGGCAATTCCACCAGCCCCGAGCATAAAGCAGCAGCTCTGTAAATGCAAGCAGGAGACTAGGCACTTCCACCAGCCCCGAGAATAAAACAGCAGCTCTGAAAATGCAAGCAGGAGACTAGGCACTTCCACCAGCCCGAGCATAAAGCAGAAGCTCTGAAAATGTAAGCAGGAGACTAGGCACTTCCACCAGCCACGAGCATAAAGCAGCAGCTCTGTGAATGAAAGCAGGAGACTAGGCACTTCCACCAGCCCCAAGCATAAAGCAGCAGCTCTGTGAATGCAAGCAGGAGACTAAGCACTTCCAGCAGCCCAGAGTATAAAGCAGCAGCTCTGAAAATGCAAGCAGGGGAGTAGGCACTTCCAACAGCCCTGAGCATAAAGCAGGAAAGTAGGCACTTCCACCAGCCCCAAGTATAAAACAGCAGCTCTGAAAATGCAAGCAGGGGAGTAGGTACTTCCACCATCCCCAAGCATATAGAAGCAGCTCTGAAAATGCAAGCAGAGGAGTAGGCACTTCCACCAGACGAGCACAAAGCAGCTGCTCTGAAAATGCAAGCAGGGGAGTAGGAAATTCCACCAGCCCCGAGCATAAAGCAGCAGCTCTGAAAATGCAAGTAGAAGAATAGGCACTTTCACCAGACTCGAGCATAAAGCAGGAAAGTTGGCACTTCCACCAGCCATGAGCATAAGGCAGCCACTCTGAAAATGCAAGCAGGGGGCTAGGTACTTCCACCAGCCCCAAGCATAGAGCAGCAGCTCTGAAAACACAAGCAGAAGAATAGGCACTTCCACCAGCCACGAGCATAAGGCAGGAAAGTAGGCACTTCCACGAGCCCCGAGTGTAAAGCAGCAGCTCTGAAAACACAAGCAGAAGAATAGGCACTTCCACCAGACCCCAGTATAAAGCAGGAAAGTTGGCACTTCCACCAGCCCGAGTGTAAAAAAGCAGCTCTGAAAATGCAAGCAGGGGAGTAGGCACTTCACCCAGCCACGAGCATAAAGCAACAGTTCTGAAAATGCAAGCAGGAGACTAGGCACTTCCACCTGCCCCGAGCATAAAGCATAAGCTCTGAAAATGTATGCCGGAGACTAGGCACTTCCACCAGCCCCGAGCATAAAGCAGCAGCTCTGTGAATGCAAGCAGGAGACTAGGCACTTCCAGCAGCCCAGAGTATAAAGCAGCAGCTCTGAAAATGCAAGCAGGGGAGTAGGTACTTCCACCAGATGTGAGCATAAAGGAGCAGCTCTGAAAACGCAAGCAGGAAAATAGGCACTTCCACCAGCCCCGAGGATAAAGCAGGAAAGTAGGCACTTCCACAAGCCCCGAGTATAATGCAGCAGCTCTGAAAATACATGCAGTGGGAGTAGACACTTCCACCAGCCCCGAGTATAAAGCAGCAGCTCTGAAAATACAAGCAGGAGAATAGGCCCTTCCACCAGACCCGAGCATAAAGAAGGAAAATTGGCACTTCCACCAGCCCCGAGTATAAAACAGCAGCTCTGAAAATGCAAGCAGGGGAGTAGGTACTTCCACCAGCCCTGAGCATATAGAAGCAGCTCTGAAAATGCAAGCATAGGAGTAGGCACTTCCACCAGCCGAGCACAAAGCAGCTGCTCTGAAAATGCAAGCAGGGGAGTAGGCACTTCCACCAGCCCCAAGCATAAAGCAGCAGCTCTGAAAATAGAAGCAGGGGAGTAGGAACTTCCACCAGCCCCGAGCATAAAGCAGCAGCTCTGAAAATGCAAGCAGGAGACTAGGCACTTCCACCAGCCCCGAGCATAAAGCAGCAGCTCTGAAAATGCAAACAGGGGAGTAGTCACTTCCACTACCACCAAGCATAGAGCAGCAGCTCTGAAAATAGAAGCAGGGGAGTAGGAACTTCCACCAGCCCTGAGCATAAAGCAGCAGCTCTGAAAACACAAGCAGGAGAATAGGCACTTCCACCAGCCCCAAGCACAAAGCAGGAAATGAGGTACTTCCACCAGCCCTGAGTATAAAGCAGCAGCTCTGGAAGGAGACTAGGCATTTCCACCAGCCCCGGGCATAAAGCAGAAGCTCTGAAAATGTACGCAGGAGACTAGGCACTTCCACCAGCCCGGAGCATAAAGCAGCAGCTCTGAAAATGCAAGCAGGAGACAAGGCACTTCCACCAGCCCGGAGCATAAAGCAGCAGCTATGACAATGCAAACAGGGGAGTAGGCATTTCCACCAGCCCCAAGCATAGAGCAGCAGCTCTGAAAATGCAACAAGGGAGTAGGCACTTCCAGCAGCCCTGAGCATAAAGCAGCAGCTATGACAATGCAACAGGGGAGTAGGCACTTCCACCAGCCCTGAGCATAAAACAGCAGCTCTGAAAATGCAAGCAGGGGAGTAGGTACTTCCACTTGCCCCGAGCATATAAAAGCAGCTCTGAAAATGCAAGCAGAGGAGTAGGCACTTCCACCAGCCGAGCACAAAGCAGTTGCTCTGAAAATGCAAGCAGGGGAGTAGGCACTTCCACCAGCCCCAAGCATAAAGCAGCAGCTCTGAAAATTGAAGCAGGGGAGTAGGAACTTCCACCAGCCCCGAGCATAAAGCAGCAGCTCTGAAAATTCAAGCAGGAGACTAGGCACTTCCACCAGCCCCGAGCATAAAGCAGCATCTCTGAAAATGCAAACAGGGGAGTAGGCACTTCCACCAGCCCCAAGTATAGAGCAGCAGCTCTGAAAATGCAACAGGGGAGTAGGCACTTCCACCAGCCCTGAGCATAAAGCAGCAGCTATGAAAATGCAAGCAGAGCAGTAGGCACTTCCACCACCCCCAAGCATAGAGCAGCAGCTCTAAAAATGCAACAGGGGAGTAGTCACTTCCACCAGCCTTGAGTGTAAAGCAGCAGCTCTGAAAATGTAAGCAGAATAGGCACTTTCCCCAGCCCCGAGCATAAAGCAGGAAAGTAGGCACTTCCACCAGCCCATGTATAAAGCAACAGCTCTGGAAATGCAAGCAGGGGAGAAGCCACTTCACCCAGCCACCAGCATAAAGCAGCAGCTCTGAAAATAGAAGCAGGGGCGTAGGAACTTCCACCAACCCCGAGCATAAAGCATCAGCTCTGAAAATGCAAGCAGGAGACTAGGCACTTCCACCAGCCCCGAGCATAAAGCAGCAGCTCTGAAAATGCAACAGGGGAGTAGGCACTTCCAGCAGCCCTGAGCATAAAGCAGCAGCTCTGAAAATAGAAGCAGGGGCGTAGGAACTTCCACCAACCCCGAGCATAAAGCAGCAGCTCTGAAAATGCAAGCAGGAGACTAGGCACTTCCACCAGCCCCGAGCATAAAGCAGCAGCTATGACAATGCAAACAGCGGAGTAGGCATTTCCACCAGCCCCAAGCATAGAGCAGCAGCTCTGAAAATGCAACAGGGGAGTAGGCACTTCCAGCAGCCCTGAGCATAAAGCAGCAGCTATGACAATGCAACAGGGGAGTAGGCACTTCCAGCAGCCCTGAGCATAAAACAGCCGCTCTGAAAATGCAAGCAGGGGAGTAGGTACTTCCACTTGCCCCGAGCATATAAAAGCAGCTCTGAAAATGCAAGCAGAGGAGTAGGCACTTCCACCAGCCGAGCACAAAGCAGTTGCTCTGAAAATGCAAGCAGGGGAGTAGGCACTTCCACCAGCCCCAAGCATAAAGCAGCAGCTCTGAAAATTGAAGCAGGGGAGTAGGAACTTCCACCAGCCCCGAAAATTCAAGCAGGAGACTAGGCACTTCCACCAGCCCCGAGCATAAAGCAGCATCTCTGAAAATGCAACAGGGGAGTAGGCACTTCCACCAGCCCCAAGTATAGAGCAGCAGCTCTGAAAATGCAACAGGGGAGTAGGCACTTCCACCAGCCCTGAGCATAAAGCAGCAGCTATGAAAATGCAAGCAGAGCAGTAGGCACTTCCACCACCCCCAAGCATAGAGCAGCAGCTCTAAAAATGCAACAGGGGAGTAGTCACTTCCACCAGCCTCGAGTGTAAAGCAGCAGCTCTGAAAATGTAAGCAGAATAGGCACTTTCCCCAGCCCCGAGCATAAAGCAGGAAAGTAGGCACTTCCACCAGCCAATGTATAAAGCAACAGCTCTGGAAATGCAAGCAGGGGAGTAGGCACTTCACCCAGCCACAAGCATAAAGCAGCAGCTCTGAAAATGCAAGCAGGAGACTAGGCACTTCCACCAGCCCGGAGCATAAAGCAGCAGCTATGAAAATGCAAACAGGGGAGCAGGCACTTCCGCCACCCCCTAGCATAGAGCAGCAGCTGTGAAAATGCGACAGGGGAGTAGGCACTTCCAGCAGCCCTGAGAATAAAGCAGCGGCTATGACAATGCAAACATGGGAGTAGGCACTTCCACCAGCCCCAAGCATAGAGCAGCAGCTCTGAAAATGCAACAGGGGAGTAGGCACTTCCAACAGCCCTGAGCATAAAGCAGCAGCTATGACAATGCGACAGGGGAGTAGGCACTTCCAGCAGCCCTGAGCATAAAGCAGCGGCTAAGACAATGCAAACAGGGGAGTAGGCACTTCCACCAGCCCCAAGCATAGAGCAGCAGCTCTGAAAATGCAAGCAGGGGAGTAGGCACTTCACCCAGCCATGAGCATAAAGCAACTGTTCTGAAAATGCAAAGAGGAGACTAAGCACTTTCACCAGCCCCGAGTACAAAGCAGCCACTCTGAAAATGCAAGCAGGGGCGTAGGCACTTCCACCAGCCCCGAGCATAAAGCAGCAGCTCTGAAACTGCAAGCAGGTTTGTAGGCACATCCACCAGTCCCTAGCATAAAGTAGCAGCTCTGAAAAGTCAAGCAGGGGACGAGGCAATTCCACCAGCCCCGAGCATAAAGCAGCAGCTCTGTAAATGCAAGCAGGAGACTAGGCACTTCCACCAGCCCCGAGCATAAAGCAGAAGCTCTGAAAATGTAAGCAGGAGACTAGACACTTCCACCAGCCCCGAGCATAAAGCAGCAGCTCTGTGAATGGAAGCAGGAGACTAGGCACTTCCACCAGCCCCGAGCATAAAGCAGCAGCTCTGTGAATGCAAGCAGGAGACTAGGCACTTCCAGCAGCCCAGAGTATAAAGCAGCAGCTCTGAAAATGCAAGCAGGGGAGTAGGCACTTCCACCAGCCCTGAGCATAAAGCAGGAAAGTAGGCACTTCCACCAGCCCCAAGTATAAAACAGCAGCTCTGAAAATGCAAGCAGGGGAGTAGGCACTTCCACCAGCCCGAAGCATAAAGCAGCAGCTCTGAAAATAGAAGCAGGGGAATAGGAAATTCCACCAGCCCCGAGCATAAAGCAGCAGCTCTGAAAATGCAAACAGCGGAGTAGGCACTTCCACCACCCCCAAGCATAGAGCAGCAGCTCTGAAAATGCAAGCAGGAGACTAGGCACTTCCACCAGCCCCGAGCATAAAGCAGCAGCTATGACAATGCAAACAGGGGAGTAGGCATTTCCACCAGCCCCAAGCATAGAGCAGCAGCTCTGAAAATGCAACAGGGGAGTAGGCACTTCCAGCAGCCCTGAGTATAAAGCAGCAGCTCTGAAAATGCAACAGGGGAGTAGGCACTTCCAGCAGCCCTGAGCATAAAGCAGCAGCTCTGAAAATGCAAGCAGGGGTGTAGGCAGTTCCACCAGCCCCGAGTGTAAAGCAGCAGCTCTGAAAATGCAAGCAGAAGAATAGGCACTTTCACCAGACTCGAGCATAAAGCAGAAAAGTTGGCACTTCCACCAGCCATGAGCATAAAGCAGCAGTTCTGAAAATGCAAGCAGGAGACTAAGCACTTTCACAAGCCCCGAGTACAAAGCAGCCACTCTGAAAATGCAAGCAGGGGGGTAGGTACTTCCACCAGCCCCAAGCATAGAGCAGCAGCTCTGAAAACACAAGCAGAAGAATAGGCACTTCCACCAGCCCCGAGCATAAGGCAGGAAAGTAGGCACTTCCACCAGCCCGAGTGTAAAAAAGCAGCTCTGAAAATGCAAGCAGGGGAGTAGGCACTTCACCCAGCCACGAGCATAAAGCAACAGTTCTGAAAATGCAAGCAGGAGACTAGGCACTTCCACCAGCCCCGAGCATAAAGCATAAGCTCTGAAAATGTAAGCCGGAGACTAGGCACTTCCACCAGCCCCGAGCATAAAGCAGCAGCTCTGTGAATGCAAGCAGGAGGCTAGGCACTACCAGCAGCCCAGAGTATAAAGCAGCAGCTCTGAAAATGCAAGCAGGGGAGTAGGCACTTCCACCAGATGTGAGCATAAAGGAGCAGCTCTGAAAACGCAAGCAGGAAAATAGGCACTTCCACCAGCCCCGAGCATAAAGCAGGAAAGTAGGCACTTCCACAAGCCCTGAGTATAATGCAGCAGCTCTGAAAATACATGCAGTGGGAGTAGGCACTTCCACCAGCCCCGATTATAAAGCAGCAGCTCTGAAAATGCAAGCACGAGAATAGGCACTTCCACCAGACCCGAGCATAAAGAAGGAAAATTGGCACTTCCACCAGCCCCGAGTATAAAACAGCAGCTCTGAAAATGAAAGCAGGAGACTAGGCACTTCCACCAACCCCGAGCATAAAGCAGCAGCTCTGAAAATGCAAGCAGGGCAGTAGGCACTTCCACGAGCCCCGAGCATGAAGCAGCAGCTCTGAAAATGCAAGAAGGGGAGTAAGCACTTCCACCAGCCCCGAGCATAAAGCAGAAGCTCTGAGAATGCAAACAGGGGAGTAGGCACTTACACTACCCCCAAGCATAGAGCAGCAGCTCTGAAAATGCAACAGGGGAGTAGGAACTTCCACCAGACCTGAGCATAAAGCAGCAGCTCTGAAAACGCAAGCAGGAGAATAGGCACTTCCACCAGCCCCAAGCACAAAGCAGGAAATTAGGTACTTCCACCAGCACTGAGTATAAAGCAGCAGCTCTGGAAGGAGACTAGGCACTTCCACCAGCCCCGAGCATAAAGCAGAAGCTCTGAAAAAGTAAGCTGGAGACTAGGCACTTCCACCAGACCCGAGCATAAACAAGGAAAATTGGCACTTCCACCAGCCCCGCGTATAAAACAGCAGCTCTGAAAATGCAAGCAGGGGAGTAGGTACTTCCACCAGCCCCGAGCATATAGAAGCAGCTCTGAAAATGCAAGCAGAGGAGTAGGCACTTCCACCAGGCCCAAGCATAAAGCAGCAGCTCGGAAAATGCAAGCAGGAGACTAAGCACTTTCACCAGCCCCGAGCATAAAGCAGCAGCTCCTAAAATGCAAACAGGGTAGTAGGCACTTCCACCACCCTCAAGCATAGAGCAGCAGCTCTGAAATGCAACAAGGGAGTAGGAACTTCCACCAGCCCCGAGCATAAAGCAGCAGCTCTGTAAATGCAAGTAGGGGACTAGGCACTTCCACCAGCCCAGAGTATAAAGCAGCATCTCTGAAAATGAAAGCAGGAGACTAGGCACTTCCACCAACCCCGAGCATAAAGCAGCAGCTCTGAAAATGCAAGCAGGGCAGTAGGCACTTCCACGAGCCCCGAGCATGAAGCAGCAGCTCTGAAAATGCAAGAAGGGGAGTAAGCACTTCCACCAGCCCCGAGCATAAAGCAGAAGCTCTGAGAATGCAAGCAGGAGACTAGGCACTTCCACCAGCCCCGAGCATAAAGCAGCAGCTCTGTGAATGCAAGCAGGAGACTAGGCACTTCCAGCGACCCAGAGTATAAAGCAGCAGCTCTGAAAATGCAAACAGGGAAGTAGGCACTTCCACCACCCCCTAGCATAAATCAGCAGCTCTGAAAATGCAACAAGGGAGTAGGAACTTCCACCAGCCCTGAGCATAAAGGAGCAGCTCTGAAAACGCAAGCAGGAAAATAGGCATTTCCACCAGCCCTGAGCATAAAGCAGGAAAATAGGCACTTCCACCAGCCCCGAGTATAAAACAGCAGCTCTGAAAATGCAAGCAGGGGAGTAGGTACTTCCACCAGCCCCGAGCATATAAAAGCAGCTCTGAAAATGCAAGCAGGGGAGTAGGCACTTCCACCAGCCACAAGCATAAAGCATCAGCTCTGAAAATAGAAGCAGGGGAGTAGGCACTTCCACCAGCCCCGAGCATAAAGCAGCATCTCTGAAAATGCAAACAGGGAAAAAGGCACTTCCACCACCCCCTAGCATAAAGCAGCAGCTCTGAAAATGCAACAGGGGAGTAGGCACTTCCACCAGCCCTGAGCATAAAGCAGCAGCTATGAAAATGCAAGCAGAGCAGTAGGCACTTCCACCAGCCCCAAGCATAGAGCAGCAGCTCTAAAAATGCAACAGGGGAGTAGGCACTACCACCAGCCTCGAGTGTAAAGCAGCAGCTCTGAAAATGTAAGCAGGAGAATAGGCACTTTCCCCAGCCCCGAGCATAAAGCAGGAAAGTAGGCACTTCCACCAGCCCAAGTATAAAGCAACAGCTCTGGAAATGCAAGCATGGGAGTAGGCACTTCACCCAACCACCAGCATAAAGCAGCAGCTCTGAAAATAGAAGCAGGGGCATAGGAACTTCCACCAACCCCGTGCATAAAGCAGCAGCTCTGAAAATGCAAGCAGGAGACTAGGCACTTCCACCAGCCCCGAGCATAAAGCAGCAGCTATGACAATGCAAACAGGGGAGTAGGCACTTCCACCAGCCCCAAGCATAGAGAAGCAGCTCTGAAAATGCAACAGGGGAGTAGGCACTTTCAGCAGCCCTGAGCATAAAGCAGCAGCTATGACAATGCAGGCAGGAGAATGGGCACTTTCACCAGACCTGAGCATAAAGCAGGGAAGTAGGCACTTCCACGAGCCCCGAGTGTAAAGCAGCAGCTCTGAAAATACAAGCAGGAGAATAGGCACTTTCACCAGACCTGAGCATAAAGCAGGAAAGTTGGCACTTCCACCAGCCCGAGTGTAAAAAAGCAGCTCTGAAAATGCAAGCAGGGGAGTAGGCACTTCACCCAGCCACGAGCATAAAGCAACAGTTCTGAAAATGCAAGCAGGAGACTAGGCACTTCCACCAGCCCCGAGCATAAAGCATAAGCTCTGAAAATGCAAGCAGGAGGCTAGGCACTACCAGCAGCCCAGAGTATAAAGCAGCAGCTCTGAAAATGCAAGCAGGGGAGTAGGCACTTCCACCAGATGTGAGCATAAAGGAGCAGCTCTGAAAACGCAAGCAGGAAAATAGGCACTTCCACCAGCCCCGAGCATAAAGCAGGAAAGTAGGCACTTCCACAAGCCCTGAGTATAATGCAGCAGCTCTGAAAATACATGCAGTGGGAGTAGGCACTTCCACCAGCCCCGAGTATAAAGCAGCAGCTCTGAAAATGCAAGCACGAGAATAGGCACTTCCACCAGACCCGAGCATAAAGAAGGAAAATTGGCACTTCCACCAGCCCCGAGTATAAAACAGCAGCTCTGAAAATGCAAGCAGGGGAGTAGGCACTTCCACCAGCCCTGAGCATATAGAAGCAGCTCTGAAAATGCAAGCATAGGAGTAGGCACTTCCACCAGCCGAGCACAAAGCAACTGCTCTGAAAATGCAAGCTGGGGAGTAGGCACTTCCACCAGCCCCAAGCATAAAGCAGCAGCTCTGAAAATAGAAGCAGGGGAGTAGGAACTTCCACCAGCCCCGAGCATAAAGCAGCATCTCTGAAAATGCAAGCAGGAGACTAGGCACTTCCACCAGCCCCGAGCATAAAGCAGCAGCTCTGAAAACGCAAGCAGGAGAATAGGCACTTCCACCAGCCCGAAGCACAAAGCAGGAAATTAGGTACTTCCACCAGCCCTGAGTATAAAGCAGCAGCTCTGGAAGGAGACTAGGCACTTCCACCAGCCCCGAGCATAAAGCAGAAGCTCTGAAAATGTAAGCAGGAGACGAGGCACTTCCAGCAGCCCCAAGCATAAAGCAGCAGCTCTGTGAATGCAAGCAGGAGACTAGGCACTTCCACCAGACCCAAGCATAAAGCAGCAGCTCTGAAAATAGAAGCAGGGGAGTAGGAACTTCCACCAGCCCCGAGCATAAAGCAGCAGCTCTGAAAATGCAAGCAGGAGACTAGGCACTTCAACAGCCCCGAGCATAAAGCAGCAGCTCTGAAAATGCAAACAGGGGAGTAGGCACTTACACTACCCCCAGGCATAGAGCAGCAGCTCTGAAAATGCAAGCAGGAGAATAGGCACTTCCACCAGACCCGAGCATAAAGAAGGAAAATTGGCACTTCCACCAGCCCCGAGTATAAAACAGCAGCTCTGAAAATGCAAGCAGGGGAGTAGGTACTTCCACCAGCCCTGAGCATATAGAAGCTGCTCTGAAAATGCAAGCATAGGAGTAGGCACTTCCACCAGCCGAGCACAAAGCAGCTGCTCTGAAAATGCAAGCAGGGGAGTAGGCACTTCCACCAGCCCCAAGCATAATGCAGCAGCTCTGAAAATAGAAGCAGGGGAGTGGGAACTTCCACCAGCCCCGAGCATAAAGCAGCAGCTCTGAAAATGCAAGCAGGAGACTAGGCACTTCCACCAGCCCCGAGCATAAAGCAGCAGCTCTGAAAATGCAAACAGGGGAGTAGGCACTTACACTACCCCCAAGCATAGAGCAGCAGCTCTGAAAATGCAACAGGGGAGTAGGAACTTCCACCAGAACTGAGCATAAAAAGCAGCAGCTCTGAAAACGCAAGCAGGAGAATAGGCACTTCCACCAGCCCCAAGCACAAAGCAGGAAATTAGGTACTTCCACCAGCCCTGAGTATAAAGCAGCAGCTCTGGAAGGAGACTAGGCACTTCCACCAGCCCCGAGCATAAAGCAGAAGCTCTGAAAATGTAAGCAGGAGACTAGGCACTTCCACCAGACCCGAGCATAAAGAAGGAAAATTGGCACTTCCACCATCCCCGCGTATAAAACAGCAGCTCTGAAAATGCAAGCAGGGGAGTAGGTACTTCCACCAGACCCGAGCATATAGAAGCAGCTCTGAAAATGCAAGCAGAGGAGTAGGCACTTCCACCAGGCCCAAGCATAAAGCAGCAGCTCTGAAAATGCAAGCAGGAGACTAAGCACTTCCAACAGCCCCGAGCATAAAGCAGCAGCTCCTAAAATGCAAACAGGGGAGTAGGCACTTCCACCACCCTCAAGCATAGAGCAGCAGCTCTGAAAATGCAAGTAGGGGACTAGGCACTTCCACCAGCCCAGAGTATAAAGCAGCATCTCTGAAAATGAAAGCAGGAGACTAGGCACTTCCACCAACCCCGAGCATAAAGCAGCAGCTCTGAAAATGCAAGCAGGGCAGTAGGCACTTCCACGAGCCCCGAGCATGAAGCAGCAGCTCTGAAAATGCAAGAAGGGGAGTAAGCACTTCCACCAGCCCCGAGCATAAAGCAGAAGCTCTGAGAATGCAAGCAGGAGACTAGGCACTTCCACCAGCCCCGAGCATAAAGCAGCAGCTCTGTGAATGCAAGCAGGAGACTAGGCACTTCCAGCGACCCAGAGTATAAAGCAGCAGCTCTGAAAATGCAAGCAGGTGATTAGGCACTTCCACCAGCCCTAAGCATAAAGGAGCAGCTCTGAAAACGCAAGCAGGAAAATAGGCATTTCCACCAGCCCTGAGCATAAAGCAGGAAAGTAGGCACTTCCACCAGCCCTGAATATAAAGCAGCAGCTCTGAAAATGCAAGCAGGAGAATAGGCACTTCCACTAGACCCGAGCATAAAAAAGGAAAATTGGCACTTCCACCAGCCCGAGTATAAAACAGCAGCTCTGAAAATGCAAGCAGGGGAGTAGGTACTTCCACCAGCCCCGAGCATATAAAAGCAGCTCTGAAAATGCAAGCAGGGGAGTAGGCACTTCCACCAGCCACAAGCATAAAGCATCAGCTCTGAAAATAGAAGCAGGGGAGTAGGCACTTCCACCAGCCCCGAGCATAAAGCAGCATCTCTGAAAATGCAAACAGGGAAGTAGGCACTTCCACCACCCCCTAGCATAAAGCAGCAGCTCTGAAAATGCAACAGGGGAGTAGGCACTTCCACCAGCCCTGAGCATAAAGCAGCAGCTATGAAAATGCAAGCAGAGCAGTAGGCACTTCCACCACCCCCAAGCATAGAGCAGCAGCTCTAAAAATGCAACAGGGGAGTAGGCACTACCACCAGCCTCGAGTGTAAAGCACCAGCTCTGAAAATGTAAGCAGGAGAATAGGCACTTTCCCCAGCCTCGAGCATAAAGCAGGAAAGTAGGCACTTCCACCAGCCCAAGTATAAAGCAACAGCTCTGGAAATGCAAGCAGGGGAGTAGGAACTTCCACCAACCCGAGCATAAAGCAGCATCTCTGAAAACGCAAGCAGGAGAATAGGCACTTCCACCAGCTCCGAGCATAAAGCAGGAAAGTAGGCCCTTCCACCAGCCCTGAGTATAAAGCAACAGCTCTTAAAATGCAAGCAGGGGAGTAGGGACTTCTACCAGCCCCGAGTGTAAAGCAGCAGCTCTGAAAATGCAAGCAGGAGAATAGGCACTTTCACCAGACCCAACCATAAAGCAGTAAAGTTGGCACTTCCGCCAGCCCAAGTATAAAACAGCAGCTCGGAAAATGCAAGCAGGGGAGTAGGCACTTCACCCAGCCACGAGCATAAAACAGCAGCTCTGAAAATGCAAACAGGGTAGTAGGCACTTCCACCACCCCCTAGCATAAAGCAGCAGTTCTAAAAATGCAAGCAGGGGAGTAGGCACTTCCACCAGGCCCAAGCATAGAGCAGCAGCTCTGAAAATGCAACAGGGGAGTAGGCACTTCCACCAGCCCTGAGCATAGAGCAGCAGCTCTGAAAATGCAACAGGGGAGTAGGCACTTCACCAGCCCTGAGCATAAAGCAGCAGCTCTGAAAACACAAGCAGGAGAAAAGGCACTTCCACCAAATCTGAGTATAAAGCAGGAAAGTAGGCACTTCCACTAGCCCTGAGCATAAAGCAGCAGTTCTGAAAATGCAAGCAGGAGACTAGGCACTTCCACCAGCCCTGAGTACAAAGCAGCCACTATGAAAATGCATGCAGGGGAGTAGGCTCATCCACCAGCGCCAAGCATAAAGCAGCAGCTCTCAAAAGTCAACCAGGGGACGAGGCAATTCCACCAACCCGAGCATAAAGCATCAGCTCTGTAAATGCAATCAGGGTGCTAGGCACTTCCACCAGCCCCGAGCATAAAGCAGCAGCTCTGAAAATGCAAGCCTGGGAGTAGGCACTTCCACCAGACCGGAGCATAAAGCAGAAGGCTCTGAAAATGCAAGCAGGAGACTAGGCACTTCCACCAGCCCTGAGTACAAAGCAGCCACTATGAAAATGCATGCAGGGGAGTAGGCTCATCCACCAGCGCCAAGCATAAAGCAGCAGCTCTGAAAAGTCAGGCAGGAGACTAGGCACTTCCACCAGCCTTGAGTATGAAGCAGCAACTCTCTAAATGCAAGCAGGAGCCCCAAGTTTAATGCAACAGCTCTGTAAATGCAAACAGGGCACTAGGCACTTCCACCAGCCCCGAGCATAAAGCAGCAGCTCTGAAACGCAAGCAGGGGAGTAGGACCTTCCACCAGCCCAAACATAAAGTAATCACTCTACATAAAGTAATCACTCCTTAAAAAATACAGGTTATCAAGTCTGTTCTTTCGAGAGAGGGGCGCCCGCTACCTTTGCAAAACTATTTTTCAAGGAACCTAGGATTGGTAACCCTAGGTCTCCTGGGGGCAACCAGACGTGGTCTCCCTCTCACTGTGCTTAGAGAGGCATCAGCTTCACCTCACTGATGATCCCCACAAGGGTGAAACACGTGTATGGGGTTGCTGGTGGTACTCTCGTTCAGTTTGGAATTGCCATTGCATTTCGGTGCTGGACTGCCCCTGGGCAGGACAAAGACTGATATGCAAATGGATATTTCCCATCTGTGAAAGGCACAGTGAGTAAAAGCAGTGGCTGCGAACTCTCAAGTGGTTAATAACCACTGAACAGGTTATCAAGTCTGTTCTTTCGAGAGAGGGGCGCCCGCTACCTTTGCAAAACTATTTTTCAAGGAACCTGGGATTGGTAACCCTAGGTCTCCTGGGGGCAACCAGACGTGGTCTCCCTCTCACTGTGCTTAGAGAGGCATCAGCTTCACCTCACTGATGATCCCCAACAAGGGTGAAACACGTGTATGGGGTTGCTGGTGGTACTCTCGTTCAGTTTGGAATTGCCATTGCATTTCGGTGCTGGACTGCCCCTGGGCAGGACAAAGACTGATATGCAAATGGATATTTCCCATCTGTGAAAGGCACAGTGAGTAAAAGCAGTGGCTGCGAACTCTCAAGTGGTTAATAACCACTGAACAGGTTATCAAGTCTGTTCTTTCGAGAGAGGGGCGCCCGCTACCTTTGCAAAACTATTTTTGAAGGAACCTGGGATTGGTAACCCTAGGTCTCCTGGGGGCAACCAGACGTGGTCTCCCTCTCACTGTGCTTAGAGAGGCATCAGCTTCACCTCACTGATGATCCCCAACAAGGGTGAAACACGTGTATGGGGTTGCTGGTGGTACTCTCGTTCAGTTTGGAATTGCCATTGCATTTCGGTGCTGGACTGCCCCTGGGCAGGACAAAGACTGATATGCAAATGGATATTTCCCATCTGTGAAAGGCACAGTGAGTAAAAGCAGTGGCTGCGAACTCTCAAGTGGTTAATAACCACTGAACAGGTTATCAAGTCTGTTCTTTCGAGAGAGGGGCGCCCGCTACCTTTGCAAAACTATTTTTCAAGGAACCTGGGATTGGTAACCCTAGGTCTCCTGGGGGCAACCAGACGTGGTCTCCCTCTCACTGTGCTTAGAGAGGCATCAGCTTCACCTCACTGATGATCCCCAACAAGGGTGAAACACGTGTATGGGGTTGCTGGTGGTACTCTCGTTCAGTTTGGAATTGCCATTGCATTTCGGTGCTGGACTGCCCCTGGGCAGGACAAAGACTGATATGCAAATGGATATTTCCCATCTGTGAAAGGCACAGTGAGTAAAAGCAGTGGCTGCGAACTCTCAAGTGGTTAATAACCACTGAACAGGTTATCAAGTCTGTTCTTTCGAGAGAGGGGCGCCCGCTACCTTTGCAAAACTATTTTTCAAGGAACCTGGGATTGGTAACCCTAGGTCTCCTGGGGGCAACCAGACGTGGTCTCCCTCTCACTGTGCTTAGAGAGGCATCAGCTTCACCTCACTGATGATCCCCAACAAGGGTGAAACACGTGTATGGGGTTGCTGGTGGTACTCTTGTTCAGTTTGGAATTGCCATTGCATTTCGGTGCTGGACTGCCCCTGGGCAGGACAAAGACTGATATGCAAATGGATATTTCCCATCTGTGAAAGGCACAGTGAGTAAAAGCAGTGGCTGCGAACTCTCAAGTGGTTAATAACCACTGAACAGGTTATCAAGTCTGTTCTTTCGAGAGAGGGGCGCCCGCTACCTTTGCAAAACAATCCAATTGAAATCGGGCATTTCCTGTAGGCATCCACACCAGGAAACACTGTCAGGATGTCCGGAAGCAGCAAGGGCAGGCCCCTAGAAGTCCAGCTCCGGAAGTCACATTTTTATTTTAGGCGGAATTAACAGCATTAACAGACCACATAGTGGGCAATGCAGATAGCATTATTTGGTAGGGACAAGCGCCGCACCACCCAGTGGCGCTAGCCGGCCATATGGCTGGAGGCGGCCAGTCGAGTCACTGCAGTGGGGTCCATCCCCAGAGCATCCCGGTACTGCTGCAAAAGGTGGGATGACTTGCAGCTGAGGGTGCAGAACCTGCTGGCAGCCCACCGGTGTGAGTCAATGGCCACAGGAGGTGGGACAGTCTCACCATTCCAACTGATGTTCTGGGAGGAGCAATGCAGCTCTATCATGCATCTGGAGGGCATGGAGGGCATCGGAGGAGCAGAGGCCAGAATAGGGACCCAAGAGGATGGCGGTGAGTACAACAAGCCACACCAGAATGCCCTGCCCCACACAAAAGCAGCGCACAAAACAGGTCAGGGAAACAAGCACAAGGAAAGGTATAGTAGTAGTGACATCAACGTCTAAAGTCCCCGTGCACACATAGATGACAGGGGTTGGGCCCAATGTAACACATGCAATACCATCGTAACCAAAAAGCAACCGTGCCCATGTGTACATGTTATGTGCACCACGGCATGACTGGACAGTTAGCACTACCCCAATTTACACACAAAAACAAACCACCATCCCATGAGTACATCCAATACGGACAGACTCCATGCATGCACGCAGCAGTGCACAATCCACCCCCCACATCTTGACCAGGCCAGGTCCAAGTAGCGTAATGCAAGTGCATCAAAGTCACACACAGGCTTCTCTCTGCTATGTTTTCTCACCCTAAAAGGCACATCCACCGACAATGCAGGTCCGTCTACAGGCGGTGCAAGGCCCAGCCAAGCTTTTCAATGGCCCACCTGAACTGGAGCTTCCAGCCCTTTAGGATGAGGTAGCAAAACCCTTAAGATGGACAGGGATGCTGAAATTATTCAAACATCAATAATCGAAACAACTCAGGCAGTTTGCAAAAGGATAACTGTTTTAATATCAATTATCTAAAACAGGGAATACAACGTACATCAACGGACGTGCTTTCGTAAGGACACAATGCATTTTTTAAAAAGCGTAATTTTATAGCAAAAAATCATCATAGGTGACGTCATCCTACGTGACAAACTACAAACACCTATTGAAGAAAGTGATAGGGTCTAAGGGATCATCTAGGTATATGATCCATACTAGTCTCAGCAGTGAAAGAAAGTAATTCATTTCTTAACATCAGGTGGGGCAACTAAGCCCTCCCCTTAAACAGGTCACTATGAAGGGGGGCACTGTTGCGCGCATCAAAGATGGCCACTTGAAGGGAGAGCTCCGGCTCATACAGACATCCTGATTTAAGAATATCCTCTCTATGCTGCTCTCTATACTAATGACACGAAGATTCCTGTGCCGTAGGTGCTCCTGAAGGTCCCCTGAAAAAATTGAGAATTTCCGTGCCCGGGCTGCTGAGAAATTACACCCGAGGGAGAGAGGCGGCTGCGTGGTGTGAGCGTCGCCGCCCCGCGGCTCCACGGCACTCCTGCTGGAATCCGCTGGCTGAGCGCAGAGGATCAGGCCGCAGAGGGGGAGGGGCGCGACGCGACGAGTGGCGGTGCCGAACCCTCATAGCGGAGCTACGGAGACCCGACATCCTCGATCTGTGGCAGAGTTCGGAGGCAGCTGTCCTGGGGCTAGGGCCCGCATCGTGGCGCCGCCGGTGCGGGAGCACCTGGAACGCTGCGCAAGGGCAGACCCAGCAAAAAACAAGCAAGTGCAGCTGGATCGGAGGGACCCATGCTGTGAAGCCGACCGAGGCGATGCCCCTGGATGGTGCGAAATTTGTGCGACCCTGACTCCACGTTTGATACAAGGCCCTACGAACGCAGGCGGGGGTTGCGGCCTACATTGGTGGTGTGTGCCCGATCGACTACTAGCAGAGGGAAGCGGAGGGAAGCAGAGGACAACGCCCTGCACCGATTGGAGTGATACAGCCTTTGGTTCCATATCCGCCCCTGCTGTGTGACCGGGGGGCCCCCAACATCCTTAGGGGTCACAACAGCGAAACTGGCCGAAAAATCCCTTTGCATCGTCCGAAGTGGGCACGTGGACCACCCCCCTAAGAACTACACGCTCCAAATATCCTGAATATCCGGGGGGGGGGCACATGGTGGCAATACCGAGCTGTTTGTTCTAGAGCAAGTGTGGAGCACAACCACTTGGCCCAGGCAGTGATCGAGGGAGATGCTGGGCTTGCATATTATTTTGCCTCTATCAACGACAATACACGTGGGAGGACATAACCCATTCCCAGACTATACGCTATTCCACATGGGCCGCGTCGAAAAAAGAGGCACGGGAGGGAAAAAGATGGGCCCAATGGATTCCTTCACCAGCTCCCAACCAAGCAAGGCCCCTGATGAAGCACAGCAGCAGCCGGATAGGCAGGATGAAGACCCATTGGAGTGCTTGGCAACGCTAGTACAAAATGGCTTTATGGCAGTAAACGTCAAACTTGATGACATTGTGGCGACGATCGGTTCCCTTAAGGCCAGGGTTGAGAAAGAAAGTTCTCGGATCACAGAAACAGAGAACAGGATAAGTGCAAACGAGGACACCATCACGCAACATGGCCGCGACATAGCCCTAATTAAAACAGAACTTCGTAAAACCCAGGCTAAATGCGAGGATTTAGAGTCAAGGTCCCGTAGAAATAACATATGGATTGTGGGTGTGGCAGAATCCTTTGGCAAGGGCGACATGGAGAGGCAAGTGGAACATCTTTTGAAAGATACTCTGGGGGCTGATTCTTTCTCTGAACATTTCCTAGTGGAGAGAGCCCATCGCATTCTGGCACCTCCGCCGAAACCCAGAGCACCGCCCCGCACCATAATAGCACGCATCCTTAACTATAGGGACAGAGACGCTATCCTTCGACTCTCCAGAGAGAAAGGTACTTTGCACTTGGATAACCAAAGAATACACATATATCCGGATTTCTCAACCGGGGTACAGGCGCAACGTCGATCCTATGAACCCGTAAAAAGACAACTGCAAATGCGGAACGTACCATATGCCCTGATCTTCCCCGCTAAAATCAGAATTCAACATGGTGGCGGAGCCCATTTTTATGAGAATCCGGCGGAAGCCATGTCCTACGTGGAGGCGTCTATGCCACTACCTCCCAGAGAAAGGGCAAATGATCAAAACGGCGGAGTCCAGCCTGGAGCAGATAGACTTGATGCAGCGGTCTAGTGGGTCCACAATATCCGATTCCCGGCGCGGGAGACCACGTGGAGGGTGAAAACTAAAAGAAAGGCTTAGAGCAGCCTAGATGTAGATTCAAGGTAGTTTTGAGCCGTGAGCCCCCGAAAGGGTGGCCGGATGGATGCAGAAGGTACCCCCAGGAAGGTTCCAAAGTTATCGGGGAAAATGCCCATCAGGTTAGACCTGAACGTTATGGGGCAGCATCGTCTTGTTGGGAGTGATGATGTGGGTGGGGGGACGAGTTGGGATGTTACAGTGTTGGGTGTTGAGATATACGGAATTCATGATGGAGGGGTGGGAATTGGAGACCCAGTTGAAAGGGTTCTACAGGTTGTAAATGTTGGTGGCGTCGCTGCACATGACATTCATCTGGTCCAATCCGATACAAGTGAAATGATATTGAAGCACAGTCATGGCACACACCGGAACAAGGGATAGCGCAATGAAGTTAAAACTCCTGACATGGAATGTCCGCAGTTTAAATAACCGGGCTAAGTCTAGAAAGGTTGGGGCTTACGTTACTAGACACCTCCCACAGGGGATTATGCTACAAGAGACTCATGCACTCCGAAAGGTAAACATGGACTTTTTGAAACACTGGGGACAACATAGATTCTATACTGACTACTCCACGCAGGCGAGGGGGGTTCTCACCCTCATACACCCTTCTGTTGGTTTTCGACTCGGTAGGAGTAAGGTGGACATTCATGGGCGTTATGTTATAGTGTGGGGTAGTGTTGCGGGGAGGGAAATGATACTTGTGAACACCTAGGGACCAAACGTTGATGATCCTGAGTTTTATGTAAATGTTGTACATGAATTGGAGTATACAGGCTCTGAACAGATCCTCTGGGGAGGAGACTTTAACACAATCCTTGACGTCACACTAGATCAGTCCAATACAAAACCTCGATCCCCCACCAAGGCTGCGGTAATGTTGTCACAAATTCTGTCGCAATTGACAATAGAAGACGCATGGAGATCGCTACATCCCTATAAGAAACAATACACATTTTACTCCACAGTACATGACACAGAGCCAAGAATAGATTACTGGCTTGCTTCCACAAGCCTCATGAGTCATATAGATATATGTGAGATACTTCCCCGCACCCTTTCAGACCACTCCCCTGTTACAATGGAAATGTCATTGAGGGATACAGCTCCCACGGTTAGTAGATGGAGGATGCCACCGGACATCCTTAAGGACTCTGCAGTAGCGGAGGCATTGCATATAGAAGTTGAACACTTCCTTGAAACCAATACTGGATCAGTAGATAGTCACCATACTCTCTGGGAGGCATTCAAGGTTTGGGTGAGAGGGATATTGCTTTCTAAATCCACAGGCATGCTGAAGGCAGTCAGGAAAGAACTTGGTGTGGTGAAACAATTATTGGGCAGTTTAGAAGCGAAATACACTGATGAACATGACAACGAGACCCTTGCGGAAATCAATAGTGCCCTATTGGAATTTAATAAACTAGCGGCTAGAGAACTGCTGTATATGTCAGCCCCTCATAGAGCGCGTACATACGGCGAGGGCAATAGAGCTGGACGCACCTTGGCAAACCTCCTTAAAGCAGATAGACAGCACTTGATGATCTCCAGTATATCAACGAGTGACGGATTGGCAGTCACTACCAAAGAAGGGATAAATAGGGAATTCACTCGTTTTTACACAGACCTGTATTCCAACCATGATTCAAAATCATCGAGTGACGTGGAAACGTACCTCGACAGCATTCCCCTCCCAACGCTCCCTGCGGAGTACAGACTTGCGTTGGAGCAGCCCCTGACCAAGGATGAAATCGCCGAAGCGATCAAGTCACTGGCTAGTGGCAAAGCACCGGGCTCAGATGGGTTGGGGGCGGAACTATACAAGGAGTTAAGTGAGGAGCTATCCCCAGTAAAACTGTCGGTATGGGAGGAGGCAGTTGAGGTGGGCACCCTGCCACCATCAATGAGAGAGGCCATAATAACAGTCTTGCTGAAGCCCAGGCGGCCGCCCAACGAGATGTCCTCTTACAGACCCTTGTCCCTAATAAATTGTGATGCTAAAATATTTGCCAAGATCCTGGCCACGAGACTCCTCCCGCACATGCCCACACCGATACACCCAGACCAGTGCGGCTTTATTCCCACTAAGTCAACGGCCCTCAATCTTAGGAGATTGTTTGGCATCATGGCCCAGATAAAACCAGAAGCTCAGGCAGTGGCTGTGTCGTTGGACGCTGAAAAAGCATTCGATTCAGTATCTTGGCTGTTTTTGTTTAAGTGTTGAAGAAATTTGGTATATGCCCATACTTTTTGAGATGTGTTAGTCTGCTGTACTCTGACCCGGGAGCCAGGGTACTGACCAATCGCACGATGTCCGACTGGTTTGGGCTAGGGAGAGATACGCGACAGGGTTGCCCTTTCTCCCCAATACTATTCGCCCTCATCATTGAACCGGCAATTAGGGAACACCAGGGACAAAGAGGTATCACAATGGCCGGCCTGACTGACTCCATATCTCTATGTGCCGATGACACGTTGTTATACATCCGGGAGCCGGCTATACACTTAGGCCCGGCGATCGAGACCATCCAGGAATTTTCCGACTATTCTGGTTATAAAACAAATAGATCAAAATCTGAGATTTTCCCCCTCACCCCTGCCACGAGATGCCCAGCCAACACATACGGGTTGAAATGGTCCCCAAGCAGAATGAGATACCTGGGAATTATTGTGTCCGGTGGCGGTGCCACCCTTTATTCTGACAATCATGAACATCTCCTAGGTAGTATATCCACCAAGCTCCGTTTATGGACGAAACTCCCCATTTCGCTCATTGGCCGAGTGGCCATATTAAAAATGGTAATATTGCTGAAGTTATTGTACATATTCACGAACGTCCCACTATGGCTGGGGGCACAGTTCTTTACGACCCTTCGCTACTTGGCGGTGGAAATTGTTTGGGGAGGGGGCGCACCCAGAATGAAGTGGGAAAAATGGTTGAACCTCACAATAAAGGGGGCAGAGCAGCCCCAGATTTTGAATTGTATTACCTAGTGGCACAGGCCCAATTCATCAGACACTGGTATGACGTGCAGTGTACCTCCCCCCATGTTGTTATTGAAAGACATGCTGTTTGCCCCACCGACTTACGCTCCATAATCTTTATCAAAAAACATAAGGATGACTGCCCATTCCACCGGGTTAGCATAACAGTGCATGCATGGTCCAGATTATTTCGTAGGCTGGGGCTGGAGACTCCCTATTACTCGGACGCCCCCTTCTGGAACTTCCCCGGTATAGCACCATCTTTCGACCCGGATGTCCAAAAAAACTGGGATCCTGATGAGGAATTCAAACTGAAAGATATATATCCCAATGGTAAATTCATAACACTAGAGGAATTTAAAGTTGGTATGGGGAAGGATCAACTGAAGATATTACAATACCACCGGATGCGGATGGACTTTAAGGCCAGATGGCCCCTGTTTCCAGAAGAACCACCTGCCCACCCATGCCTCACAATACTGTCTACACAGCAGAAGGTTAGTGTCTCAGGGCTCTACGCAGTGGTACAGGTGAATACGCCCACGACAAATAGTATCAGGGCTTCGTGGGAGGCTGACCTGGGAAGCACCATCTCGGACAAGGCATGGGAAAAATACTGTCATCTCACCAAATGGGTGTCTATAAATGCAGGTTTACGCCAGATCCAATTTAAGGTACTGAATAAGTTACACTATATGCCGGTGAAGGTGGCTAAGTTCACTCGAAATGTCCCGGCCAGTTGTCCGAAATGTGGAAGCGCGCAGGCCTTCCATATGTATTGGCATTGTCCTCCCATATACGAGTTCTGGAGGGAAGTTGCATCCATCCTGGTGGACATTACACAGATCCCTGAAGACCTGTCGCCCCAAAAATATCTATTCAGAGATATTGGTAAGACCTCGGAGATGGCCAGGCGTTTATTTAATGTAGCATGTATAGTAGCTAAAAAATGTATACTGCAACAGTGGAAGAATGCATATGCACCACGGATAAATCATTTTCTAAGGGAACTGTCTCAGGTCAACGAATGTGAAGAACAGTATGTATTATCGCTACCCAGACCATGTAAGCCCAAAGACATCTGGGCCCCGTTCAGAGTCTACTTGTGTGAACTGGGTCCGGACGAAAGAAGCCCGACTAGGCCTGAAAATGAACAGACTGTGTAAGAAAATGCTGGTTGTAATTTTGTTTCGACTTTGTAATAAGAACAATTGTATTCTATGTAATGTCATGTTCAAGCGGCGACGTGTAACACCATAATTAATAAACAAAGTTTAAAAAAAAAAACAGGTCACTATGAACGTCACTAAATACACAACGTCCCATTGGATACACAAATTATAAGACCCTTAATTATGTGGTCCCCTACCATTGGTTGGCTTCTAACCTCCGTCAGTACTTCTCCACTTATGCTAGCAGGATGTAGACTGAGCATCCAGGTGCTGGTGAGCTAGTCTTAGCCAGAACTTCCCTCCAAATAGCATAGTCATCTATCATCACCTCTGTGGTCTGCTGTCAATTAGGGCTTTGAACTTGTCCTTGGGAGTGTTCTTTTACTCTGGAGAATTCAGGGGAGTGAAGGCACGCTCTGCCCTCATGTGTAGGTGTGACCATCATGCTCGTCCAACTTCTACTCACCACGTGACTGAAGACCACAATATCGAGTTTCTAGTGCATCCAAATACTATTTTTCGAATAGAGCTCTGACGGCTTCCTGTTTTTGTCCATGCCTCCTGAACAGGAGCATCATTCTTTCACACGATTTGCATCCAATGTCTGCTCACCCCAGCCTGATAAGGCCTTGGCTTCTTGACTCATCCATCCTAGCCTTTCTGAGATTCGCCTGTAATTCACTTTTTTTTCTAACTGTGACACACTGGAAAAAAGGCCTTCCTTCTTTAGCCCAGCTCTGCTATAGTACATAGTGGAAACGTCCATTCTTTACTGACTCCAATATACATGTACATGTTGGCGCATGCCGCAATCTATTCACTATAAAACTAGCCTCAAGAATACTTCATCTGCTTGCGGTTTTTTTGCATATGTACACGGGTAAAATGACTTGATATCTTCATCTTTTCTGTACCATAAGTTTCTTCATCTTGATCCCAAAATGTCAATTATCTTCAATACTTTCTTGATGCCTTATAAAATATCTGCATTCTCTAGTCTCTGCATCTCTTCTATGTACGTCAGCTCGACTCTGTATGACGTCACCAGTGCCGGTAATCCCTTTGCGCCCTATTCCGAGTTCCCTTAGCTGGTCCCTTCCTTAACGCCTGGTTTTACCAGGCGTTAAGGATGGCACCCGTTAAGGGACTTTAGAGCTAATAACGGTACCGCAATTTGCGGTACCGTTATTAGCGCCTTCCCCCTTCCATTGAGCCCTATGGTGGCGCAAATGGGAATGGGGAATGGCTTTTTCAATGGGGACTTACCGGTCCTGCAAAGGTCAGAATAGACAGTTAAGTCCCCATTGAACCAGGGCGGACTCGGTACCGTTATTGGAGGTAGTCATGGCGCTAATAGCGCCATGATTACCTCCAACCTCCGAATGAGGGCCGATAACTTCTGAGCATGCAATTCACTTTGCTTCCTCATCTGCTTTTTGATTTCCATGTGAGATAAAATCTGCTATTTTAGTGTGAGCTGCACACTTTATGACTGCGATAGCTACTGGGAGTTGTAGTGCACTAATGAGTGTCCAATAAGGCTGCGTGTTGCACTGGCGTGCCATCTGCTCTGAGGTAGCCCCTCCTTTTCCAGCATGCTAGCCCTGCGTGCACTGTCGATCTCACATAGGCAGAGTCACTGTACACTGTTACTTCCTGGTCTGTGTGATTCTCGAGCGTTACAATCAGCACCACTAATTCTGCAGCCTGTGCCAAAAAGTGGAACGGTAGCCTTGCACTTATCAATACTTCAACTCTCCAATGGCACTCCACTATTCTGCATATGACTATTTTAATCGCCGGATTCGATCTGACCACCTCATAGGCAGAAACCCTTTGAGATGTCAACGTGCCTTTAGGTTTTTCCAAAATGGCAAATAACGCATGCTCAACAAATAACATCATACAACGTCCCATCACTGTGCTAGCATCCTTCTCAATGGCGAATGCGGCGGCTGCCAAAACTTTTCGCAAGGGAAGTGACCCCTCATTACTGGGTCTAAAATTGCACTGTAATACGCAAGGGGCTTGTACCCCAACATGGTTCTCTGTGTGAGTACAGCTGTCATAACAATGCCATTCGTTGGCGAAAATAAAAAGAATTCCTCACCATAATTGGGAATCACTAAAACTGGAGCTGTGCAAATTGCCTTTTTCAACTTATCAAACCCTTCTTCCATTTCCTCAGTCCAGACATTTTTTTCTTAATTTGCCTGTGCTTTCTTCAGAGCTTACAACAAGGGCCTTATGTATGAACTGTAGTCAAAGACCTGTGCTTTCACATAATTACACAGTCCCAAAAATCTCGGCATCTGATTTATCGTGATTGGCTTTACTGTTTTTGAAATAGCCTCAACCCTTTCAGAAGTAACCTTTTTTCCTTCATACAGAATTAACTGGCCTATGTACAGCACTTCTTCCTAACAGTACTGTAACTTCTCCTTGTCTACTTTATATCCTTTGTCTGCAAGAATAATCATTAGCTGAACTGAATCACATCTATACTCTTCCTCTGAGGGGCTACAGACCAATATGTCATCCACGTACAGCAACACAACACTTTCTAAATCAATAGAAATAGAATATGCTTAAGTCCATCTGTAGGACCCCATTGAAAACCAATGGGGACTCACAGTACCCCTGTGGTAAACTAGTGCTTTTCAGATGACTGTCTGAACGTAAATGACGTTAGATCTTGTGAGTCTTTATGCAATGGGATTGAGAAAAACACATTTTTCAAGTCAATCACAGTGAAATATCGTGCCTTAACAGGTATATTACATAGAATTGTTACAGGATTGGGAATTAGAGGGAACTCGGGATTTACAATTTGGTTAATTGGGCAAAGGTCTTGGATTAAATGCCGCAGCCCCCCTTTCCCTTTTTAAATCAGTTAAATTGCGGTATTACACAGTGACTCTGACGTCACTAAGATGCCCTGTGCAATTATGGCGGACATCTTCTTAAAAATACCTTCATCTGCCTCTCGAGACATGAGAAACTGTCGTGCTCGAGGTAAAATTGATCCTGTTTTCAATCGAATCTTCACTTCTCCAGCCCCCTTCAATTGGCGCACGTCATAGGGGCCTTTTGTCCATAATGAAACTCGCACTTTGCATGTCGTCATTAAAATACTCGGGGCGTTTTTGTGCGAGCATCATTTTCTGAGTAACTTCCTGTTTAATTGCTCTCACCCAATAAGTAATACTCGTCTCAAATATGACTTTGTCATCTGATGGATGATCTCTAAACAAATCCTCATCAGTGACGTCAGTCAGTATGTAACTCTCCCCAACGGCAATTACTATGCACAATTGTCTCCTGTCATAATGAAATCCATCAAGCATAGCTAATTCTCCTCACACTATAGCTGATTGTAACTCTAAAGGATGGACTTGTCCTTCCTCTTCAACCATAGGTATCTTTGGTCTGAATACATATTCATCAGGTATTCTCAAAGTTTTGCCCACTAACCCTGGCAATCATGTTAGCAAAATGCATACCCCATAGTGAAAACCTTCTGGTTCTAATGGCCATCCTCGTATGGCCACCTGTCCTGCAAGTGCCATAATAAAGCCACTCACGTTTAAATAATGCATTCCTGGTGTTGAGCACACTATGCCTTCATCAGTGAACGAAATTGTCATGTTCAACTTGCTCATTAAATCACAACCCAATATATTGACAGGTGTCTGCCTTGAATATAATAACGGCATAGACATGTCAAACTCTCCTATAGAGACTGGTAGTGCGTCAGTAAAAGGAACTGTGCTTGTAGCTCCTGTGTACCCTTGAGTATTCATGCATTTCCAGACATCGAAAATGTGCCCTCTTGTATTCATTAGCGCGTTGCAGCCATTTGCCTCCTATATTAACATCAACCCTCGGTTCCTCTTGAGGATTAGGCATTGTAGATAGTATCGAAAACATCAAGTCTCCCAGTGACCTGTCCTATTGTGGATACATTCTCATCCGTTTACCTGTGAAAGGATTCCCTCCATCAACAGTAACACCCCCTATTCTAGGAGACGTTAATTGACCTGTGTTTGTGCTTTGCTGTATTTGCATGGGTGACCGCTGTGACAGCCCTTGTGGCAGATTCATTGGTGACTTCTGTGTTTGAAAGTCTTGCTGCACTCTCAGCGCTTGTGTCTGATGCACTGTTTGATTGTGAGCAAACCCATCTCCCTTCTGCTGCAAATATGCAGGTGGTTTTGTAGTCCCCCCTCTTGAGAATTGCCCACTCTGCACAATTCCTTGACTTCTACATGTGCGAGAAAGGTGCCCTGTCAGGCCACATCTCCAACATATAGGAGGAAGTCTTCTGATTTGCCCCTCCTGAATGCCTTGGTTATCGTTCTGTGTGTTTTGAAACCCACCCTGATTATTCTGGAAGTTTCCCTTGATTATTCTGGAAGCCTCCCTGATTATTCTGGAAGCAACTACCTTGAAAGCCTCCTCTTCCCCGTGGTGCAAATCCACTATTATTTTGATCGAACTGCCTTTGGTTATTCCCCCGCGGCATGTTTGCTGATTGCTGTGAACCTGGCCCATCTCCACTAATCAACATTGCCCCTTCAATGGCATACTTGGATAGTTTTTTCTGCACAAACTTTGCCTCTTCGCCTTTCCCAGCATTGTCTTTCTTTTGATTCTTCTCTTGCAAAAGCCTGCAATAATTTGCCATGGTCAGCTGTATTTCTGACCACGGCTTCGCTTGCATGCTCACCTATTTCTTGAGCTGCTTCTGCACTGGGTCTGGCAGCCCTTGGCACAATATATGATAAAATACAGGTATAGATATTCCCCAAGCCTCCTGTGTCTCCAAGCTCCACTGCTCTTGGAAATTTTGAATGCAATCAAGAGGATCATCCCCTTCCTGCATCTTTCTTGCCATTATAGCTCCCATATCTGACGTGTCCGGATACAATACTCTAAGCGCTTTCCAGACCGCCGCCCTACAGTTATTGAACGGTGCTCCATCATGAGCAGTGTTTATCGTAGTAACACTAGAGTACCCTGCTCTTGACCAAACACCATCAGCCCTCTACCCAAAGATGGCGATAAGGAGACCTTTAATGTCTCCTGTAGCTAATGTGTTTCTGTTATGACCCCTGCCTCTGCCCTAATAGGCAAGCCATTTGGGCTACGTCACGACCCTCCATCAGGGCCTTAAAGGCCTCGCCATCCCACCCAAGACTCTTCTGGAGTCAGTCCTGGCGCCTTTGGCACCAGGCTCATAAGTGAAGTGAAGAGAACTTGAGATCTGGGCTTGGCAATGGACATTTGCACAACATGGATGCCCCCGCATAGCTCAGTTCAATGAACCGAGCTATGCGGTCTAGTGTTCTAGGTGTGGTCAGGCCAAGGGATACCTGGGGGCTATTTAAGCCACGCCCAGGCTGAGAAACACGCTTTGCGTTACTCTGCGCTCTGCAGCGTGATGCTCTCCACGTTCTGCTCGGATCCTCGCCAGCATTCCGGAGACGAATACCTGCAAGAACAAGAACACCATTAGTATACACTTACCTGTGAATGAATCCTGCTCCTGTCCACTGCTCTTGGGTCCAGAGGACACAGATCTCTGCAACGTCTCGTCGATCTCGAAAAAGCCGCATCCTGAGAAGAAAAAGAATGAAAAAAAGCATTAGTAAGCGTTTATTCTCCAATCAATCATACGCTTACCTGGTTTTTTAAATCGCTCTTGGCCCACATCCACCCCGGGTCTCAATAACGACCTGCAAGAGAAAAGAAACACTGGTTAGCGTACTCACCGCTTTCTATCTTCTCAGCAGCATCCATTCTGGGACATTGCAGCGGCCTGCAAGGTAGAGAGAAGACAGGTCAGCACAAGAAATGGCACATAGCGCCACGCATCGCACTTTCTCTTACCATCTCGTGCACATCCCCAAGCAGCACGGCACCACTAGACGTCTTCTTGCACCTAAGGAAGAAGGAGAGAGACATTAACAAGGGCAATTGCAAAGTAAAGGACAAACTGCCAAACCAGCAGACTTACCTGGATGACTGGAGTCGCAGCAGGTCTGGACTCTGAGGGCCCGCACCAAAAAAAAGCTGCAACCTGAGAAGAAAAAGAACGAAAAAACAGCATTAGTAAGCGTTTATTCTCCAATCAATCGCACGCTTACTTGGTTTTAAATCGCCCTTGGCCCACGAACACTCCGGCCCTCAATAACGAACTGCAAGAGAAAAGAAACACTGGTTAGCACACAAAAGATCAAGAAGGTGGCGCGTGCTACGCGTACTCATCATTCTCCATCTTCTCAGCAACATCCATTCTGGCACATTGCAGCGGCCTGCAAGGTAGAGAGAAAGACAGGTCAGCACAAGAAAAGGCACATAGCGCCGCACATCGCGCTTTCTATTACCATCACGTGCACAGCCCCAAGCAGCATGGCACCACTAGACCTCTTCTTGCACCTAAGGAAGAAGGAGAGAGACATTAACAAGAGCATTTGCAAAGTAAAGGACAAACTGGCAAACCAGCAGACTTACCTGGACGACTGGAGTAGCAGCAGGTCTGGACTCTGAGGGTCCGCACCAGTGAAGCAACTAGGCTGCGACGCTCCCATACCAACAATGCTCCCCTGCACAGAGAAGCAGGCCAGAGAGCGCACCATACAATAAAGCAAGGTGAGGAGAGCACTAGGGGGGAAGTTGGGTCCACAAGGGAGGTGGGCTCCAAGCAAGAAGAGGCAGTAAGACTAAACCCAATTCCTATGTTTTCAGAAACCGGTACTCGTTAGAATAAGAGTCCAAGGGAGGGGTTTGAGGTCAAAAGTGGTCCAACCAGACTGAGTGGCGTCCCCGTGGAAATCAGGTGAGCATTACAGAATGCAAAGCCTCACAAACTGTAATCCACCTAGGCGTCATGGAAACCTCAGAAACCGATCAATTAGCTCAGATGCTGGGGCAGTTAGGTGCTGAGGTGCATTCAGCCAGGCAGGAGACCAACGTCCTGCAGAGGGGATTGATAGTGGCTAAGGAACGCACTGACAACCTGAGTAGGCAACTCCTCCAGTCACAGGCAGGACAAGCCCCATTACCGGGGAATGTCTCATCAGTGTCAACACCATCAACCAATCCGGTACAGATAACCCTTCCAGGAGCAATTTCTTTGGCCCCACCTGAGCGCTTCACAGGAGACCCCAAGAAGTATGCAGCATTTATGAACCAATGTCGCCTCCATTTCCTTTGTAGGCCTGGAGCCTTCCCTAATGACCAGTCATGGGTTGCTTTTGTGCTATCTTATTTGAGTGGCAGTGCTGTGAACTGGTCTGTACCTTTTGTTAGTCAGGATGATCCTCTGTTACGTGACTTCAGGAGTTTTCAGCAGGAGATGGAGAAGCTCTTTGCTCGTCGTATCCATGGACAGGCACTAGACAAACTTTTGTCCCTCCGTCAAGGAAACCAAGACCTATTAACATATATAGCAACCTTCAACAGGCTCGTTGTGTAAGCAGAGTAGCCTGTGGAGAAGAGAACAACGCTATTTCACTGGGGTTTATGGGGGGAGCTATAAGATTTTCTTGCCCAAGTGGCTGATCCACCGAAAGACTGTGCAGAGTTTATTAACCTTGTGGTTCAGCTTGATCACAGGTTGCAAGATCGAAGGGCAGATTGGAGTAGACTGGACATTCACCCTATGTACGTTCAATCAAAGGACAACGCCCCATGATTAACAGACAATTCGGTGGAACCAATGCAACTAGAAGGTGTAAGGCCCCCTTTAAGCAAAGCTGAAAGGGCCAACAGAAGGGAGCGGCAGCTATGCTTATACTGTGGAAAATCAGGCCATTTCCTCAAAGAGTGTCCAGTGAAACCGCAGAAGAGAACCGTAGGAGCCACTGACAAAGAAAATATGAATGAGGAGTCGGAAAATTACCAAGCCCGGTAAGTTTAGTGGTCCATTTGTCGAGCGAAGAAAGTGAACTACAGACCTCCCATTTTGCATTGCCCGTGATCCTGATCAACCACCAGCAACCGTCTAGGATGCATACCATAGAAGCATATATTATATGGACCAGGATCTCCCAGCAAAGATGGGGCTTCCTCTATGCCCTAACTCGACCACTAAAACAGTCACCACCGTTGATGGCACGGAAATAACTTCCAGTCCAGTATCCCAATGCACAACAGTCTTAACCCTTCTGTGCCAGGATGGTCACCAGGAATCTATTGCTTTCGACCTCATCAAGGTGCCCCAGTTTTGGTTGATCTTAGGGATGCTGTGGTTGGAAGCTCACATCCGCTTATAGATTGGTGTGCAAGGGAGTTGGTCTTTTCCGAAGGCTGTACTCACACTTGTTACTACAAAGGAAAGAAACCAACAAATTCAAGCCCATCTGTCCATGGAACAGCGACAATAACTCTGGGTGTGACCGGTGACCTACCAAGCAAATACCAAGACTTCCAAGATGTGTTTCAGAAGGAACAAGCTAATAACTTACCACCGCACAGGCCATATGATTGCCAGATCAACCTGGTACCTGGTGCACAAATCCCTTGTGGTCGAATCTATGCACTTACAGAACCAGAAAAACAACATTTGAAGTCCTATTTAGATCAATACCTGGCTAATGGTTTCATTCATCCTTCAAAGTCACCAGCAGCGTCTCCTCTGTTCTTTGTGCTGAAGAAGGAAGGAGATGTGAGGACTTGCATCGACTACCGCGCATTAAACCAAATCACCATCAAAAATCGCTACCCCCTACCGCTTATTCTGGAACTGTTAGATCAAGTCAAAGACACCCAAATCTATGCTAAATTGGACCTAAGAGGAGCGTACCATCTTGTTCGAGTGAAAAAGGGGGAAGAATGGAAGACCGCTTTTCGTACCAAATATGGCCAATACGAATACCAGGTAATGCCATTTGGACTTTGCAATGCTCCCACTGCATTTCAGTACTTCATGAATGATGTCTTGAGAAAACTATTGATGTCTGTGCCCTAGTCTATATTGACGATATTCTAGTATACTCAGCTTAGAAACAGGACCATGTCACGCTTGTCCGTTACGTTCTTACGAAACACCGCCAACATCACCTCTATGCCAAACTCGAGAAATGCCCGATCACGTCACTATTAAGGAAGAGTAACAAGAAATTCCAAAGGACGGAAGAAGCAGAAAAGGCCTTCCAAGAACTTAAGGTGAGGTTCACTTCTGCCCCAATCTTGCGACATCCTCGCCCAGACCTTCCATAGGTGATGGAAACAGACGCCTCAAGCATGGCAATGGGTGCTGTCCTCTCTCAAAGGGACTCAAAAACCGGTAAGTTACATCCTGTAGCCTTCTGGTCACGTAAATTCTCACCACCTGAACTCAACTACGCTATCACGGATAAAGACCTTGTAACCATCAAATCAGCCTTTAAGGCCTGGCGACACTACCTCCTGGGTGTCAGGCACACAATCACTGTGATAACTGACCATCAAAATCTACAATATCTAAAGACAGTGAAGGCTCAATCATCACGACAACTACACTGGGCCCTTTTCTTCTCGGAGTATGATTACGTGATCACGTTTCAATCCGGGGTCAAAAATGGAAAAACTGATGCCCTTTTCCCATATGGGTATTGATGAACAGGTGTACACGACCCCCGATCCAGTGGCCATCATCCCAAGCGAAAGCTCCTGGGCATTATAGCAACAATGACTCAGAATGAACTACAACAAGAGATCCAACGCTTGATGAGTCCTGAGCTGTTACAAGAGTGGAATACACGGGGAGAACACTATACAATCAAGGACCGACTAGCATATTTCAGAAACCGTTTATTCTTGCCCAAAAAGGAACTACAGGAACAGGTCATCTCGGGGTATCACAACTCTTTGATTGAGGGTCACCCTGGGATTGTTAAGACTCTAGCCAAGGTAAAACGAAGCTACTGGTGGCCCACGTGGCATTAGGACGTCATTCACCTCATCCTATCCTGCCGCGTGTGTGCGCAAAATAAGTCATCAAAACAAAAACCAGCTGGACTCTTGAGACCATTGGAAATTCCACCAGTGGCCTGGCATACATTATCTCTTGACTTCATCACCAACTTATTTTCAAAAATGGGACACTTCCTGCCATTTCAAATCCTCCCAAATACAACTAGCCTGGCAAAGGTATTCCCCGAACATATCGTATGACTCCATGGGTTTCCTTTGGTACTGATCTCAGACCGAGGTACCCAATTCGTATCCAACTTCTGGAGAAAATGCTGTTCCATGGCTCAAATCGATATCCGACTATCCACTAGTCACCACCCCCAAACGGATGGCCAAACAGAAAGAACGAACCAAACACTCGAGCAGTACCTACGCTGTATGCTACATCAAGTGGAAGGAAGTTGGAAAGACTTGCTATGGATAGCTGAATACACCTATAATAATTCTTTACACAGCAGTACGGGGCGGACTCCTTTTTACCCACCATATGGCAGACATCCATGCACCTCCGAACTGGACGTTCCAACTACTCTGGAAATGCCAGCCATTAAGACTTAACACACCATTATCTCTCAGGCCTTCACAAAGCAGCTGAACATTTACACCAAGCTAAAGAACGCCAAAAGAAATACGCTGACCAACATCGTGAAAAAGCTCCCAATTACCAAGTTGGAGATGAAGTCTGGTTGGCATCAAAACACGTGCCTTTCAAAGGAACCCAGACATTTCGGCCACGATATTTAGGTCCTTTCACCATCGAATCTATGATAAATCCATTAGCAGTTAAACTGGCCTTCCAACATGCAAATCCACCCTGTGTTTCAATGTGTCTCTTTTGAAACCTGTTCAACCTGGAACTCGAGTTACAACACGACCCAAACCAGTAATGGTCAATGGAGAACCGGAATTTGAGGTCATGAACATTCTGGACTCAAAGTATGTCAGATCTAACCTATATTATTTAGTGGACTGGAAGGGGTATGGCCTGCATGACAGGACATGAGAACCTTATTTATTTATCTACTTATTTATTTATTCACATTTGTTGAGCGCAGAGCAGACCGAAGGCATTGCGGCGCTTGTTACAGTGTTGCTTATACTTAGTTACATACAATTCAGGTCCATCGGTGTTACATTGGACGAGAATATTATATTTTTTACATATATACATTGAGTGGCAGGTAGCTGGGAGCACATGGTTAGTTGAAGAGGGCAGTTTAAGTTTTTTGCGGAAGGAGAAGAGAGATGTTTCCGCTCTGAGGTGAGTGGGGTGGGAATTCCACAGCTTAGGTGCAAGGAAGGGGAAGCCTATACCTCCTGCCTTGGTCCTATTGATGCGAGGTATAGTGAGTTGATTGGTGTATTGTTGTCGGTCTGGTGGATTGAGATCTGTATAATGTGTCAGATAAGTATGGAGGTGCTGTGATGTTCATACATTTATGAGTGGTAGTGAGAATTTTGAAGGAAATGTGGTCCTTGACTGGGAGCCAGGGAACTGTCTTCCTGGCTTGTGTGATATGGCCTCTTTTCGATGTGCTGAGGGCTGCTCTGAGAGCGTTGTTTTGAGTTGTTTGGAGCCTAGATAGGTTTTGTTTGGAGGTGCCGGCTAAGAGTGCATTACAGTAGTCTAGTTTGGCTCCTATGGTTGCTCTAGCGATGGAGAGGCAGTTATCCTTGGTTAGGAATGGTTTTATTGCATTGATGAGTTTAGTACTCAGTGCGGAGGCCGAGACTATGGCGCTGACTTGTTTGTCCATAGATATGGTTGCGTCTATGTGGACCCCCAGTGTTTTGACTGAAGATAATATTGGGATGATGCAGTTATCTATGTTGAAATTGAGGTACAGCGGGTTGAGGTTGGAGAGCGTGGATTTCTGGCCTATAATGAGGATTTCTGTCTTGTCCCTGTTCAGACAGAGGCTGTTAGTAGCCATCCACGCTAATATGGTGGAGTAGATTTGCTTGTAGGGTAGTGGCGTCTTGATGACAATGCCCCATAAGGGGAAGGAGAACCTGGGTGTCATCAGCGTAATTTGTGTATGTGATCCCGAGTTTGTCCAGTTTATCAAAGAAAGGCTTGGTAAAAAGGTTATAGAGCATGGGGGCAGTACATGAACATTGTGGGACACCGCAGTGGATGATGGAGGGTGCTGCATGAGCTGTGTTAGAGAACACTTTCATAGCTCTACCCTCTAGAAAGGGGTCATGCAAGATGCAGTGTCCTTAGAGAAGTGCGCTGCATGCGTAGGATGACTACATCGATGCACCACGTTTGATACGGCGGTTCCACCACGACCATCTCACCAAAGCAGGACCAGACAGAAGAGCTACCCTGAGAGGGGCCTTGGGGGGAGTGCTGTCATGACCCCTGTCCCTGGCCCTAATAGGCAAGCCATTTGGGTTATGTCACGACCCTCCATCAGGGCCTTAAAGGCCTTGCCATCTCACCCAAGACTCTCTTGGAGTCAGTCCTGGCACCTTTGGCGTCAGGCTCATATGTGCAGTGAAGAGAACTTGAGATCTGGGCTTGGCAATGGACTTTTGCACAACATGGATGCCCCCGCATAGCTCAGTTCAATGAACCGAGCTATGCGGTCTAGTGTTCTAGGTGTGGTCAGGCCTAGGGATACCTGGGATACATGGGGGCTATATAAGCCACGCCCAGGCTGAGAAACACGCTTCGCATTACTCTGCGCTCTGCAGCATGACGCTCACCACATTCTGCTCAGATCTTCGCCAACATTCCGGAGCCGAATACCTGCAAGAACAAGAACACCATTAGTATACACTTACCTGTGAGTGAATCCTGCTCCTGTCCATCGCTCTTGGGTCCAGAGAACACAGCATCTCTGCGACGTCTCCTCGATCTCGAAAAAGCCGCAACCTGAGAAGAAAAAGAATTAAAAAAAGCATTAGTAAGCGTTTATTCTCCAATCAATCATACGCTTACCTGGTTTTTTAAATCGCTCTTGGCCCACATCCACCCCGGGTCTCAATAACGACCTGCAAGAGAAAAGAAACACTGGTTAGCGCACAAAAGATCAAGAAGGTGGCGCGTGCTACGCGTACTCACCGCTTTCTATCTTCTCAGCAGCATCCATTCTGGGACATTGCAGCGGCCTGCAAGGTAGAGAGAAGACAGGTCAGCACAAGAAAAGGCACATAGCACCACGCATCGCACTTTCTCTTACCATCTCGTGCACATCCCCAAGCAGCACAGCACCACTAGACGTCTTCTTGCACCTAAGGAAGAAGGAGAGAGACATTAACAAGGGCAATTGCAAAGTAAAGGACAAACTGCCAAACCAGCAGACTTACCTGGATGACTGGAGTCGCAGCAGGTCTGGACTCTGAGGGCCCGCACCAGTGAAGCAACTAGGCTGCGACACACCCATACCAACAATGCGCCCCTGCACAGAGAAGCAGGACAGAGCGCACTATACAATAAAGCAAGGTGAGGAGAGCACTGGGGGGGGAGTTGGGTCCACAAGGGAGGTGGGCTCCAAGCAAGAAGAGGCAGTAAGACTAAAACTAATTCCTGTGTTTTCAGACCTGGTCCTCGGCCGAACAAGAGTCCAAGGGAGGGGTTTGAGGTCAAAAGTGGTCGAACCGGGGGGCGTGGCCAGCAACGGGACGATGAGGACGTGAGCTCCTGGCGCTCCGACGGCCGCAGCAAACAGCCTGAATAAATAGCCTGCTACGAGTGGCAAATCCTTCCAAAAAACATACCCTCCTGAAGCCAAGTGCCCCTGGCACACGTAGGGAAAGTTCCAGGCCGAAACGCACCACTTTGAGCGAGTTTGGAGCAGCGGAAAAGAGGCGCTGCGCGCGCGGCATCGCACGATCAAAATGGCCGTCCTCACCGGAGCGAGGCGGAACGGCGGGAAGGCGTTCTGAGGGAGTACCGCGACTATCCACTGCAAACCGTACAGCAAAACGCCCTATACGCTACATATAACAACAATCTGCTGGGCGGCTCTGGACGGCGAGGGCGAGACACTTACCGCACGCCCCGAGCGGCACGACAGGGCCAGGGTCAGTGGAGAGGAGCCCGAGAACTGGTTGAGGAGGTGAACTGGTTGCCCGCCACACACCGCGGCGAACGAGGAGAAACAGCCCCGCCGAGTGGAGCATAGAGGACTATCCCGGTGTCGAGACCGGTGGAAAGTGTTGCCGCCACCCCTTTACAGCAGTCTGGACTGCAATACATATCGGCATCCGGCATGGGCAAAGACAAATCCAGAAGATTGATATCCCAGAGCAGGATCGATCAATTTACTACGCCAACAACTAACGGCCAGCCAGAACAAGAGCATGACCAAACGGACGCCATGGCGGAAACAGAGGGCACGATCTCCCTAAAGGACATCATGGCAGCCATAGCCGACTCGCGCGCTTCCATGGAGCAGAAAATGGACGGCATCAGCATGGACCTTTCCCTCCTGTGACACGACCTCCAGAAGCTGACATCGTGCACCGGCGAGGCAGAAAAACGTATTTCGGGTGCGGAGGATGGAATAAGGAACATAGAACAGCAGTTGGCTAGAGTTACAACACGATTGAAAACCATGGAGGTGCGGGTGGATGAGAGTGAGGGCAGATCCAGGCGAAATAACGTAAGGATCCTGGGGCTGCCGGAAAAAGCAGAAGGCCCACATATGGAGCTGTTTCTGGAACAGTGGCTTACAGACATGTTTGAAGACAATACATTCTCCAATTTCTTTTCCATTGAACAAGCCCAACGAGTGCCGACGGGTCGTCCAATTCCGGGCGCCCCGCCTCGCACAGTGATCGCCAAACTTTTGAACTATCGTGATCGTGATGCGCTGATCCAGTCCGCAAGGGCGAAAGGCACCCTCACCTATAACAGATCCAAAATAGCATTCTTCCCAGATTACACCAGGGAAGTGCAAAAAGCTAGACAATCGTTTGACCCATTAAAAAAACAACTACAAGCCCTCAAAGTGAAATATGGCCTAATGTTCCCTGCCCAACTTAAAATCTACCATCGAGGCACAACAGTCCACTTCACCGACCCCGGAGAGGCGAGGAGATGGGCGGAACAACACATCGAGGGAGACTGGCAGGCAGCGAGGGGCAACAGACAGAGAAACAGAGCACCCCGCGCCCGACCGGGTCCTGACCCGCCAGATCTACAACCGCCTGCACCGGGAATCGCACCACAACTGCAGGGATAACAGCACCGACTCCCAGAAAAAATGCGAAGAGAAACTCTCGAGACCTGACCGTGCAGGGCCTAAGGTATTGTACAAGAACCTTATACTGACCACGTTTATGGACTAGCCGCGAGGAGACACACAGCTAAGCGGCCAGCCCAGATGGGAGAGCCCCCCCCTTTCCTCTGGTGCGACCGGAGCCTACACAACTCCGAATAGTTTATTTGTTCATTTGTTAGCGGGCGCACTCAGCCACGGTTAGCTGAGGTTTGTTTTGTTGAATGTTCGGGCGACAGATGCTTCGAGTTAGAAGGAGTATAGGGTGGGGGATGGGAAGTTTGTTTGATTACGGTTTTGTTCAGAAAAGGGTCCAAAGTTCAAACCTAGAACGCTATGCCACAACACTATCCGCAAATGGCATCAGCCGGTGATCAACCTGCACTCTTTACCAGATGTTAATGGGATGGGAGCAGGAATCAAGAGGAATCAAGAGACGACTTATCACACAACTCCTAAATAGCCACACACCAGACATAGCCTTCCTTACAGAAACCCACCTAGCAGGCACTACATGTACCATATTTAAACGTACCAACTATAGAATTGCAATACATGCTGGGTTCACCACAGGCTCCCGTGGGGTGCTTATCTTAATACATAAGCGATTACCCCTGACCATGACACGGGTGACTCAAGATACCGGCAGCAGATACACAAGTATTACTGGAACACTATGGAACCAGACGATAGCTTTACTCGGGGTCTACTCGCCACCGACACTGCACACCACCCTACTACAGGACATTACACCTCTGATCTCGGGAGATAACTCAGACCTACTAGTAATTGGGGGTGACTTCAACGAAGTCATGGAGGTGGGGATGGACCGCTCACACTTGAGAGGAAGAAATCCCACTGTTCGCAGCAAATTAGCGGCGTTTACCACAGCCATGGGACTGCAGGACGTGTGGCGCGACCTGCACCCAGACGCAAGAGAATACTCCTTCCACTCAGGGGCACACGCCTCATTATCGCGATTAGACTACTTCTTTCTGCCCGGGCCAGAGGCTGACAGGGCCACAAAGGCAACTCTGCTGCCGCGCGGCATATCAGATCACTCCCCCCTGCTAATTGAGCTTAACATGGCTAGGCGACGTCCGCCCCCCTCCTGGCGCTTAAATAACTATTACTTGGGCTACCCAGATTTTCTGGAGCAAATACAACGAACGACAAAAACCTATTTTGAGTTAAACACAGGATCAGTAGATGATCCGGAGACCCTGTGGGAGGCACTTAAACCAGTGCTGAGGGGTGAGATCCTAGCATGGTCCGCTTCACACCGAAAGAAACACCAACAGAAATTGGTGGAAGCCGAAGCACAAGTGACCCAGGCCGAACTTAACCACCTAGCACTAGATCAGCCAGAAACAAATCGAGCACTAACACTTGCTCAAAAACGTTTACAGAATATTGAGTTAGATAACGCTAGGCAGGCACACATGACGACGAGAGCTAGAATATATGAGACCAGCGATAAAGCCGGCAAAATGCTGGCATGGTTAGACAAATGTGAGACAGGCAGCGGCCAGGTCAGGGCGCTAAGATCAGAAGGAGCTGAACCCTTACGGACCGACCGCGATATAGCTGAGGGCTTCGCGGCTTACTATACGGAACTTTACAGGTCACCCATATCGCCCATCAATAGATCAGTGCTAGATGACATAACCCTGCCCACTCTAAGCGCTGAGCAGCAAGCTCTACTTGAGGAAGATATCACAGAGGAGGAACTGATAGCGGCCATGTCAGAACTCCAGACGGGAAAGACACCAGGGCCAAATCGCTTCCTGATTGAGTTGTGGCGCAAACTCACAACAAATGTGATTGCCCCCCACCTACTGCAAGTGTTCCTACAGTGCAAGGAGAGAGGACGCCTACCGGCAGATCTCCGGAAGGCCACAGTGATAGTGATTCCCAAAGCAGACAAACCGCCGGACCTCTGTAGCTCATACCGACCAATCTCACTCATCAATAGTGAGACCAAAATACTAGCGAAAGTACTGGCCAACCGATTACAAAAGGTCATCACAACACTAATTCATCCCGACCAGTGCGGTTTCATGCCGAAACGGTCGACCCGCATGAACACTCACAGGCTACACACTGTAATAGAAAACGCGCACTCCACCCGAGGCCCCCTGGCTGTACTAGCGATTGACTTCGAAAAGGCTTTCGACTCGGTGTACTGGGAGGCAATTTGGGAAATAATGGACCGGATGGGGTTTTGTCCCCAGTTTCTGAGCTGGGTGCAACTCCTATATGAATCCCCCGAGGCACAAATGAGAGTGAATGGGTGGCCATCGCATACCTTTAAGCTCGGGAAGGGAACTAGACAGGGATGTCCATTATCCGCCATGATATTTGCCCTGGCTGTGGAACCGCTAGCTGAGGCATTGAGAACGTCACCGGCTTGGTGTGGTATCCAGTGGGAAGATGGGCGTGAGGATAGGGTCTCCCTATACGTGGACGACTTGCTTCTCTACTTAAAAGACCCACACAAGGCCTGCTCCACGATCGTAGCCATACTAGACAGCTACAGTACTTTCAGCGGGCTAAGAGTAAACTGGCCCAAATCAATACTATTCCCAATAGGCACCACTACTTTTACTCCACCAGCTAACTGTCCCTTCCGCCTAGAAACCGAACAGTTTAAATACCTTGGCATACAAATTACTAACGACCTGAGCAGGTACGTGGCTAATAATCTTCACCCGATAACGACCAGGTTCATAGAAGATGCTAGGCACTGGGTCTCTCTCCCACTGACCCTACTGAGAAGAGCGGCATTGTTTAAAATGATGGCTCTCCCACGCTTCCTATACATTCTACAAAATGCCCCGCTACACGTCCCGGCGGAAGAATTTAAAAAGATAGATAATGCACTGAGGAAGCTCCTGTGGAACAACGGGCATCCACGTATTGCGCTGGGTACTCTACAACGCTCCATATGGGAGGGAGGGATAGGGCTCCCCCGCCTACAGTCCTACTACTGGGCTAGTCAAATGGCAGTGGTCAACGACTTGCTGCACGGGGACACTACATTGCCGCACAATAGACTGGGGAGGGCCAGTGAACGCGCTAGACCACAAACTGAACTCCTTTACAAAGCGTCTCGTAACTCAGCTCCACAAACAATGCTCTCACACATCGCCCGAGTATGGACAGACACGCACAAGTTCCTGGGATGGGAGGGGAAGATCCCTCCACTACAGCCCCTGTGGAACAACAGAAACTTACCCGAGGTAAACAAACTGCCGAGATGGCGTACATGGTTACAGTGTGATATCAGCACGGTGGGTGATATCGTAGAAGGGGGCAAATTGGTGTCCTTCGAAACACTAGAGTCCAGGTTCCACCTCCCAGACACTGAACGGTTCCAATATACACAGATGCAACATGCCCTACAAGCCCATCTCCCGGCACTTAAAGACATGGCCGAAAGCACTCCCCTCGAAAGAAACATAGTGGAGGCAAGCATAGAGGCCAAAGTAACGTCCACCATGTATACTGCCATCACTTCCTTTGCCACCACTGAACTAAACAGCCTAAGGGGCAAGTGGGAAGGGGACCTAGGACTCATACAACCAGAAGACTGGGTGGGGGCCCTCATGTACCCCCGGGAGGTGGCCATTTCGGCCAGACTTAGACTTGTACAACTGAAAATTCTGCATAGAATTTACTACCCCAGGGTGGCATTATATCGTTGGGGGAAGACATCCGACCTACACTGTCTCCGATGCAAGAGGGAAGAGGGAACCTTTTTTCACATACTATGGGACTGCACCCATATAAGACAGTACTGGCAAAAATGCTGCGATGAACTCTCACGGGTACTGGGGAGAACGATACACAGAGACCCAAGGCTACTCCTGCTCGGGATAGAGGAAGAGGGAGAGGCATCTAAATATGAGAAGCTGCTTTTATCGACAGCCTCTGCAATTATTAAAAGGAACATTGCACAATTATGGGGTTCTTAAACCACGCCACAGTACGAACAATGGGTGACGGACGTCAACATATGCATCGCGATGGAAAGGAGAGTATATGCGGCCAGGGGATGCCCGAAGAAAGTAGATAAGATATGGAACAAGTGGGAGGAGGCCCAGTGACTGCAACAACCTGAACAATGGATGGTAGGGCACAATGTGCATTGTGCAAGAGTACTCTGATCTGGCACGTAGCGTGAGAAACAACGGACACCACAAGACCCTTTTCTCCTCTTTCCTCCTTTCTTCTTTTTCTTCCTTACTTTCACGTTTTCTTTTTGCCTGGCCAAGGACTGTTCCACTGGTCATACAGGTTGTATGTTTATAAGAAGAATGTATGTTTTATGATGTTAAACCGAAAATACAATAAAATGTGTTATCAAAAAAAAAAAAGTGGTCGAACCAGACTAAGTGGCGTCCCCGAGGATATCAGGTGAGCATTACAGAATGCAAAGCCTCACAAACTGTAATCCACCTAGGCGTCATAGAAACCTGAGAAACCGATCAGTTAGCTCAGATGTTGGGGCAGTTAGGTTCTGAGGTGCATTCAGCCAGGCAGGAGACCAACGTCCTGCAGAGGGGATTGATAGTGGCTAAGGAACGCACTGACGATCCCGAGTAGGCAACTCCTCCAGTCACAGGCAGGACAATCCCCATTACCGGGGAACGTCTCATCAGTGTCAACACCATCAACCAATCCGGTACAGATAACCCTTCCAGGAGCAGTTCCTTTGGCCCCACCTGAGCGCTTCACGGGAGACCCCAAGAAGTATGCAGCATTTATGAACCAATGTCGCCTCCATTTCCTTTGTAGGCCTGGGGCCTTCCCTAATGACCAGTCACGGGTTGCTTTTGTGCCATCTTATTTGAGTGGCAGTGCTGTGAACTGGTCTGTACCTTTTCTTAGTCAGGATGATCCTCTGTTACGTGACTTCGGGAGTTTTCAGCAGGAGATGGAGAATCTCTTTGCTCGTCGTATCCATGGACAGGCACTAGACAACAAACTTTTGTCCCTCCGTCAAGGAAAGACCTATTAACATATATAGCGGCCTTCAACAGGCTTGTGGTGGAAGCAGAGTTGTCTGTGGAGAAGAGAACTACGCTTTTTCACCAGGGCTTACGGGGGGAGCTAAAAGATTTTCTTGCCCAAGTGGTTGATCCACCGAAAGACTGTGCAGAGTTTATTAACATTGTGGTTCAGCTTGATCACAGGTTGCAAGATCGAAGGGCAGATTGGAGTAGACTGGACACTCGCCCTATGTACGTTTGATCAAAGGACAACGCCCCATGATTAACAGACAATTCGGTGGAACCAATGCAACTAGGAGGCGTAAGGCCCCCTTTAACCAAAGCTGAAAGGGCCAAGAGAAGGGAGTGGCAGCTATGCTTATACTGTGGAAAATCAGGCCTTTTCCTCAAAGAGTGTCCAGTGAAACCGCAGAGGAGAACCGTAGGAGCCACTGACAAAGAAAATATGAATGAGGAGTCGGAAAACTACCAAGCCCAGCAAGTGTAGTAGTCCATTTGTCGAGCGAAGAAAGTGAACTACAGATCTCCCATTTTGCATTGCCCTTGATCCTGATCAACCACCAGCAACCGAAGAGGATGCATACCATAGAAGCATACATTATATGGACCAGGATCTCCCAGCAAAGATGGGGCTTCCTCTATGCCCTAAGTCGACCACTGAAACAGTCACCACAGTTGATGGTAAGGAAATAGCTTCCAGTCCAGTATCCCAATGCACAACAGTCTTAACCCTTCTTTGCCAGGATGGTCACCGGGAATCTATTGCTTTCAACCTCATCAAGGTGCCCCAGTTTCGGTTGATCTTAGGGATGCAGTGGTTGGTAGCTCACAATCCGCTTATAGATTGGCGTGCAAGGGAGTTGGTCTTTTCCAAAGGCTGTACTCACACTTGTTACTACAAAGAAAAGAAGCCAACAAATACAAGCCCATCTATCAATGGAACAGCGGCAATAACTCTGGGTGTGACCGGTACCCTACCAAGTCAATACTAAGACTTCCAAGATGTGTTTCAGAAGGTACAAGCTAATACCTTACCACCGCACAGGCCATATGATTGCCAGATCAACCTGGTACCTGGTGCACAAATCCCTTGTGGTCTAATCTATGCACTTACAGAACCAGAAAACCAACATTTGAAGTCCTATTTAGATCAATACCTGGCTAATGGTTTCATTCGTCCTTCAAAGTCACCAGCGGCGTCTCCCCTGTTCTTCGTGCCGAAGAAGGAAGGAGATTTGAGGACTTGCATTTACTACCGCGCATCAAACCAAATCACCATTAAAAATCGCTACCCCTTACCGCTTATTCCGGAACTGTTAGATCAAGTCAAAGATGCCAAAATCTACACTAAATTGGACCTTAGAGGAGCGTACCATCTCGTTCGAGGGAAAAAGGGGGGTGAATGTAAGACCGCTTTTTGTACCAAATATGGCCAATACGAATACCAGGTAATGCCATTTGGACTTTGCAACGCTCCCACTGCATTTCAGTACTTCATGAACGATGTCTTGAGAGAACTAATTGACGTCTGTGCCATAGTCTATATTGACGATATTCTAGTATACTCAGCTTCGAAACAGGACCACATCAAGCTTGTCCGTTCCGTTCTCACAAAACTCCGCCAACATGACCTCTATGCCAAAATCGAGAAATGCTAATTTCACGTCACCGAAGTAGAGTACCCTGGCTTCGTCCTCAGCCCAAAGGAATCCGAATGGATGTGCACAAAGCCGATGCCATTCTAAACTGCCCGTCACCAAGTTCGTTCAAAGGAATCCAGAGCATGCAGGGTTTTTCACATTTCTACCGCCGATTCATCGCGGGGTGCATCTGTTCACGTCACTATTAAGGAAGAGTAACAAGAAATTCCAATGGACGGAAGAAACAGAAAAAGCCTTCCAAGAACTTAAGGT